>NC_067483.1:57144551-57472051 GCF_947179515.1 Apodemus sylvaticus
GAATACATGGAATAAAAAAAATTTCTTAAGTGGAAGGTTAGATCAAAATACACACATACACACACACACACACACACACACACACAGGAAGGGAGGGAAAGGAGAAGAAATGGATTAACACTAAGTTCCTTATCCCCTTCATAGACTTAAGTTCAACATTGGAACTTCCTCCATTGTGCCACACTCCCAGGCCTTAACTTCCTATGTCTAATTCATTAAGCAAGTTCCAGAATCATTAAAAATCTGGGTTTTTCTTAGTTTAGCCATTTTTCCTTGTCAGGTTTCCCCAAGGGGAAGAGTTTACGACCTCCAAGGGAGATTAGCATGAGTAGAACTTTTTAATAGTTTTTCTGCATAGTAATAAAAGTGAAGTTGTAGATGGTCCTATGACATTGGATTTGACAGACAGAACACTTTCTAAGTTGAGGCGACTCTCAGATTCCCCTGAAACTACAGTGCGGTCACTGTGATATGAGTAATCCCATTCTCTCTTCTGAAAGGACCATTTAAGCAAAGGTTCTTCCTCATTCATGGCACCTACCTGAGACAATTTACACAACAAATGCAAACTTACTGCAGAAAATGTCTCCATTAGTACAAATTCTCCACCAATTCCATTCAATTCCCTTTTTTAGTAGTGTAATGGGACACTAGGGCAGCTTGCCAAACCCAGCCGACAATTTCCAGGTAAGAGGATTTTAAACACGAGAAATAGATACTAAGAACTAAGCTCTAATTTAAGAATATTTATAGTCAGATCCTCTGGAAGTAATACAATTTTGATTTTTGTCTAGAATCTTGCTATTGCAACAAAGTTTAAATATTTTTAAAAAATTCAGATGACTCTTCAACACCACCGATACTTTCACAATCCCATATCATTTACTTAATGTTATTGTTTGATATACATTTTAATGTGACCAACAAATTGGGAAAAGATCTTTACCAATCTTACATCTGACAGAGGGCTAATATCCAAGATATACAAAGAACTCAAGAAGGTAGACTCAAGATAGCCAAATAACCCTATTAAAAAATGAGGTACAGAGCTAAACAAAGAATCTTTACCTGAGGAATATCGAATGACTGAGAAGCACCTAAAGAATTGTTCAACATTCTTAGTTATCAGGAAATGCAAATCAAAACAACCCTGAGATTTTACCTCACACCAGTCAGAATGGCTAAGATCAAACACTCACAAGACAGCAGGAGCTAGAGAGGATGGGGAGAAAGAGGAACACTCCTCCACTGCTGGTGGGGTTGCAAGCTGGTTACAACCACTCTGGAAATCATTCTGGCAGTTCCTCAGAAAACTGGGCATGACACTTCCGGAGGATCCTGCTATACCACTCCTGGGCATATACCCAGAGGATTCCCCGGCATGCAATAAGGACACATGCTCCACTATGTTCATAGCAGCCTTATTTATAATAGCCGGAAGCTGGAAAGAACCCAGATGTCCCTCAATGGAGGAATGGATACAGAAAATGTGGTATATTTACAATGGAACACTACTCAGCAATTAAAAACGATGAATTCATGAATTTCTTAGGCAAATAGATGGAAATATCATAAGTGAAGTAACCCAATCACAAAAGAACACACATGGTATGCACTCATTAATAAGTGGATATTAGCCCAGAAGCTCTGAATACCGAAGACACAATTCACATATCAAATGATTCCTAAAAAGAAGGAAGGAGAGGGCTCTGGTGCTGTAAATGCTTGATGCAGCAATGTATGGGATTACCAGGACAGAGAAGTGGGAGGGAGGGAAGAGGGCTTCTAGTACTTATGATGAGGGGGGAACGGGGAAAGGGAAATCATTTGGAATGCAAACAAAGAATATAGAAAATAAAATAAAATAACATAAAATGAATATTAATATAAATACCACTTAAAAATTCAGATGACTCTTCAACACCACTGTACTTTTACAGTCCCATATCATTTACTTAATGCTATTGCTTGATATATATTTTAAGGTTAATTTCTTTTTGATTCTTTTATTTTTGATATTATAATTACATCATTTCCACCTTTTCTTTCCTCTCTCTAACCCCTCCCATAAGTCCTTGTTCTCTTCCAAATTCACAGGGTCTTTCTTCACTAACTGTCTTTATATGTATATATATATATAATCATTGTGTTACAAGTTTAGGCTTTGTGCACATGTTTTGATGAATCTTCAAATCCAAAAGGAAGAGCTGCATTGCAGTGGCATGGCCATGCAGCTGTTTCCCTGCCAGCCCTCACATTTGTGTGCTGCTATCAGTTTTCTCCAGGTAGCTCCATACCCTCCAGCTCTCAGCCAATCTCAACCAAAACTAAAAGTGTAATTTCCATGTTTATATCCGTTGAGGAAAACCAAATGCAGAAACACATGTCCCAGGAATTACAAACTGCTCTTAGCTGTCCTTTTATGGAGCACAAACGGTGCAGTTTGAATAATTTTATATACATCACCTCAGGACAACATTTTAAATCGAATCATCATTAATTTATCCATTTGTCTGTGAAGTGCACAAGTAATTTGTTTATGTAAGCATTGCTATAAATCGCCAATGTAAAAGATATGACTTTTTCTTCATAAGCCCATTTTTAAAAAACAGTAATCTCATCAAGAGTTTTCTTCACTCTCCTGAGAATATCCCTCTTGCAAGTAAATGACTTTTAATATCAACTATATTTCAACGATATTAAATTCAGCATTAAAGACAGGAAGAGTAGAGGGAAAGAGAGAATCATGTGCCAAAGACTTTTTCCCTTTAGCAAGAAAATCACAAACATTAAGAACTGCACCTCTGCAGCCTAATGCGTCTTTCTCTCATTAACAGAATCACATGCTTAATATTATTTAATTTATTAATATACACAATGAACTATGATGGAAGTTGAAGCTAACTGATAAGGGCTGGAGAGATGGGGTAACAGCTTACAGTGCTCCTGATCTCTCAGAGGACTGGATCTGGGTTCCTAGTACCTTTATGTCTTGTCTCACAATTGCCTACAACTCCAGGTCCAAGGAATCTTGCTCCCTCTTCATGCCGCCACAGGTACCCACATATGTGTGGCATGCGCATGCGCATGCGCTCGCACACATACCTGTTTTAAATGGATTTCTGTCGGAAATGATACAGGTTTGCCATCAATTTTACCTGGAAATCTGGAAATGTGGCAAATGGTTATGGTTATAGTAACCAGGCAGCATCTTCAGGAACATCATAACGCTTGATATGCTGGAGGCCCCTAATAACCGTATGAACGTCATAGCTACTCGTCATCCCTTCACCATCTGTCACATGATTCCACAGATGGAGACAGGACAATAATAGAAAGGCTACATCTATGGCAATGCCTGAGGGAGAAGAAGAAGTGATATGTAACAATCAAGGCAACAACTTGAAAAATTGGGCTGTCTACTCTTGTGGTCCCAAGCAAGAAATAGGGATTCTAAAAGATCCTAAAACTACTTTTCAGAAGTTTGCAATATCATGTAGCTACTCCAGATACAATGGCCAGACACCATAGCATTTATCATTACTAGGCTCTTCCCTATTTACATAACTTTTATCCACTTTGCCTCAGTGTTTAGCCTCAAATGTTCACATTATCCCTTGTTGTAAAGTAACTGGCTCTGATTTAACAACATCTTACCAAGACTCACTGTGTGTGTATGTGTGTGTGTGTGTGTGTGTGTGTGTGTGTGTGTGTGTGTGTGTCTTACTTCCCTTGTCCATTTATTTTGAGTAGGTGTAGAACACTACGAAATCATTTTTTTTTTCTTACCATTTCTGGGAGAACTAGGAGGAAATACACAAAGGAATGGTTTTTCTATAGTATTTCTAGGCTTTCTTTCCTCTATCATCTCATTAAGGACTTGGAAGGTTCTGGCACAACAGCGAAATGATCCCTCTTTTCAGTGTTATACAGTGTCTTCCCAAGACCAACACAGAGCTCAACCTGCCCAGGAGCAAGTGCAATGTCAAAGTGACACCATGCTGCTTTCCTTGGTCACAGCTGGGACTCTCACATAAACTGTCTAAGTAGGAGTTGTTAAGAGAACTACAGAAGTTCCCTGCAGTCATTCTTCCTCCTGCCTTCACTTCTGAGCCACAATGCAAAAACATCAAACCCTTCTCCTGTCTCCTTTTCCATCATTCACGTGGCAAAGTCTTAAAGTGATGAGGATACAAAGCTAAATCCATTTGAAAGGTTTGTAAAGGGCTCATCTTCATGCCTATGGGTTGCCCCATGTGTCTAAGCCTTGAAAGGATACTGAGATGAGCCCTGAGCCATATTGTTATTGGCTGTGGCCACATACGTGAGGTTACAAGACAACAGAGGTAGCATGGAGCTGACAGGTTTAACTTCATCTATCAGCAGACACATCTGATATGTATCAAGTGGGTTGACAGATGTCAAGGTCAGAAATGCTTGGGCTGGGTGGGATAGCGTGACTATTGAGAATCATTTGCTTATCATAACAAATAGATTTTAGAAATTATTGTATCCAATTCTGCAACTTTGTAGAATTATGAAGTTGAAGCTGAAAAAAAAAATTAGCCTGAAACTGTCACAAATATAAGTCAGAGCTAAGGATAAAGATAAAAATTACCAGCACTTAAATGTTCTCCATATAGTTCACAGCTTTTTGTTTTTTAACTAAGTCACACTATTATCATCATCATCATACTAGAATAGCACCACAAAACTATGCAAATTTCATATTATTGTTTATTTGCATCTTATTTGGTTTTTAAAATGAGTGAGAATGGGGCTGAGAAGACTTGGGAGCTCTAGCTGCTCTTCCTGAGGACCCTGGTTCAATTCAAGCATACACATGACACACATCTGCATCTCCAGTTTCAGACGCTCAAACATTGTGTTCTAGCCCTCAAGGGTGCAAGACACACAGATGTTACAAAGACAAACAAATCACCTACACACACACACACAAACATAATTAGATACTAAATATTTATTTAAGTAGAAAAGTAATATATATTGCCAAAATACATGTTATATAAAATATATCTCTAGGTTTGCCAAAGAGAAAGCAAAAATGAACTACTGTGAAGAACATGCCTGTGTCCCAAAGGGTGTGTCAGATTTGGGTTTGGCAGGTTTTGTGAATGTGGACATAAGATAAGGTAAGGCAACACTTTCAGCTCTGGCCGGTTGTCAGACTTTATGAGACATGATCTATAAGTGACAGGAAAGAAACATTATAAATTCTAAGGCTTGGGAAAAGTGTCAAATGCTTAAGTCATTACAAAACTGTTGCAGCAGACCTTGGGATATTAACTGTGAGTACTTTTCCTACAGATATCTGTATACAGAGGGTAAGCAGGCAAAACTCTGTCTACAATAGAAGCGTGGTGGGAGTGAATTGCACATTGATTGGACTATTTTGAACTCCAGTGGCAAATTGTATTTGCAGTATAGATGGTCCTTAGTATGTGAATCGTGACCTTTACACAGAAGCTGCATATCAGATATCCAATTTATCAAATATTTACATTATGATTTGTAACAGTAGTAACATTGCAATTATGGGGTAGCAACAGAAAAAATTTTATGGTTGTGGTCACCACAGCATGAGGATCGATATTAAAGGTCACAGCATTAAGAAGGCTGACTAGGGGACTACAGAAGAAAGGAGTGCTTTCTCTTTAATTGTAAAAATTTTAGATTTAAAACATTAACAGAAGCCGAGCGGTGATGGCGCACGCCTGTAATCCTAGCACTCTGGGAGACAGAGGCAGGCGGATCTCTGAGTTCGAGGCCAGCCTGGTCTACAGAGTGAGTTCTAGGACAGCCAGGGTTACACAGAGAAACCCCGTCTCGAAAAAAACCAAATCCAAAAAAAAAAAAAAAAACCAGTTCAATAAGCCATTCAAGTATGAAATTGTCCACTCTTCTAACAGTTCATGTCTGCTGTAATTGATCTCAAAATTTAAATTTTTTCTTTTAAAACTTCCCCCCCCAGAGTATATGCATGTCAATATTGAAAACCAATATACTTTTCTTCGAAGATATTACACTAATGAAAAGGCAGTTTTAAGCTTACGATTCTCTATACAAAGTAACTCTGTCTCAGGTCTAACAATTGTAACCATACCTTTGGGGGGGGTTGGGGTTTTTTGCTTCTTTGTTTGTTTACAGTTTTCTGAAAGCATAAAGCCCTTGAATCTGATTAAAAATTGACCACCTCTGGCAAACTGACAGCAAATGGTATCTAGCTGAGAAGGGATAGGGTTGAAACAGAGCATGACCAATAAAAGACAGTACAGTAGAGCCATGCTGGTTGCCATTGAAGACCACTCTTACTCCATAGTGATCTGATAGGAGGCATGGGATTAGTTCGATCTTTTTATATTTGTTGAGGACTGTCTTGTGACCAATTATATGGTCGACTTTGGAGAAGGTACCATGAGGTGCTGAGAAAAAGGTATATTCTTTTGTTTTAGGGTGAAATGTTCTATAAATATCAGTCAAGTCCAATTGGTCCAAAGCTTCAATTGGTTTTATTGTGTCCCTATTTAGTTTCTGTTTTCCTGATCATTGAGGAAAGTGGAGTGTTGAAGTTTCCCACAATTATTGTGTTGGGTGAAATGTGTGCTTTGGGCTTTAGTAAAGTTTCTTTTACAAATGAGGGTGCCCTTGCATTTGGTGCATAGATGTTCAGAATTGAAAGTTCTTCTTGGTGGATTTTTCCTTTGACCAGCAAGAAGTGTCCTTCTGTATCTCTTTTGATGACTTTAGGTTGAAAGTCAGTTTTATCTGATATTAGAATGGCTACTCAGGCTCATTTCCTGAGACCATTGGCTTGTAAAATTGTCTTCCAGCCTTTTACTTTAAGGTAGTTTTTGTCTTTGACATTGAGGTGTGTTTCCTGTATGCAGCAAAATGTAGGGTCCTGTTTCCTTATCCAATCTGTTAGTCTATGTCTTTTTATTGGGAAGTTGAGTCCATTGACGTTAAGAGATATTAAGGAGTAGTGATTATTACTTCCTGTTATTTTTGATGTTATTTTTATATTTGAGTGGTTATCTTCTTTTGGGTTTGATGAAAGAAGGTAACTATCTTGCTTTTTCCAGGGTGTCGTTTCCCTCCTCCTATTGGAGTTTTCCTCCTATTATTCTTTGTAGAGCTGGGTTTGTAGAAAGATATTGTGTAAATTTGGTTTTGTCATGGAATATCTTGGTTTCTCCATCTATTGTGATTGAGAGTTTTGCTGGGTATAGTAGTCTTGACTGACATTTGTGTTCTCTTAGAGTCTGCATGAGATCTGCCTAGCATCTTCTAGCTTTCATGGTCTCTGGTGAGAAGTCTGGTGTGATTCTGATAGGTCTTCCTTTATATGTTACTTGGCCTTTTTCTCTTACTTCCTTTAATATTCTTTCTTTTTTTAGTACATTTGGGGTTTTGATTATTATGTGACGAGAGGTATTTCTGCTCAGATCCAGTCTGTTTGGAGTTCTGTAGGCTTCTTGTATATTTATGGGTATCTCTCTCTTTAAGTTGGGAAAGTTTTCTTCCATAATTTTGTTGAAGTTATTTGCTGGACCTTTCAGCTGTAAATCTTAACTCTCATCTATACCTATAATCCTTAGGTTTGGTCGTCTCATTGTATCCTGGATTTCCTGGATGTTCTGGGATACAAGCTTTTTGCATTTTGCATTTTCTTTGACTGTTGAGTCAATGGTTTCTATGGTATCTTCGGCATCTGAGATTCTTTCTTCCATCTCTTGTATTCTGTTGTTGATATTTGCATCTATGGCCCCTGATTTCTTCTCAAGGTTTTCTATCTCCAAAGTTGTCTCCCTTTGTGATTTCTTAGTTGTTTCTACTTCTGATTTTAGATCCTGGATGGTTTTGCTTAGCTCCTTCACTTGCTTGTTTGTGTTTTCCTATAATTCTTTAAGAGATTTTTGTGTTTCCTCTTTCATGACTTCTGCTGTTTGACTCACTTTCTCCTGCATTTCTTTAAGTTTTTGTTTGTTTGTTTGTTTCTTCTTTATTGGCTTCTATCTCTTGAGCCTTATTCTCCTGAATTTCTTTAAGTGATTTTTGTGTTTCCATTATACAGGTTTCTAGCTTGTTCATCTTCCCCTGTATTTCTTTAAGAGATTCATTTATGTCCTTTTTTGTGTTCTTCTAGCAGCATCATGAACAATGATTTTAAATCCAAATCTTGTTTTTCTGGTATGTTTGCGTAATCAGGACTTGCTGATGTTGGAGAGTTTGGTTCAGATGCTGCTATATTGCTTAGGTTTCTGTTAGTAGCGTTCCTGCATTTGCCCTTTGTCATCTTGTTATTTCTGGCATTAGTTGGTTTTGTCTCTGGCTGGTATTTGTGCCTCCTGTGAGGCTATATGGCTATTTCTGCAACACTGGATGGCTGGGTTTCCCCTGTTACAGATTGCTAATGTGCTACCCTCCTCTTGGGTGTCCTTGCAGCCCTTGCGTGCCTTGCCCCAATTTGTCTGTGTGAACCAGGTGGTGCCCGTTTGCTCCTTCAGTGAGTGCTGATGGTCTTTGCTGCTGCGGGACCTTTTCTGAGGGCTGGTCACTCTGCTGGGCAGCCTATCTCCCAACCGGGTTGGTGCACACAAGGCTAGCCTAGCTGCTGAGGCCCTGAGTCTAGGCAAAACCCTGGCAGGCTAAGGCCTGAGCAAAGTTCCCCCCAGGCTATGACTGTAAATTGGTTCTGTCAGGTGGCCAGGAGGGTGGAGTGTGAGCTTGCTCCCTGAAAGTGCTGGGAGAGTCTGCTGGGCTAACAACCTCCTGGCTGAGTTGGCACACAGATGGCCCACCAAGCAGCCCAGGGCCTGGGGTCAGTCCAAGGCCTGTCTGTCTTAGACCCCCGCTATGTTCACCTCAGGCTATGACTCTTAGCTGACTTTGCCTTCTAGAAATCTCTGGCGTCCCATAGTCAAAATGGCGGAGCACGCGCCGGGCCGGGCAATCAACCTCCTGGCCGGGTTTGCACACCGATGGCCCCCCAACAGCCCAGGGCCTGGGTGCAGGCCAACACCTGTCAGGCTTAGCCCCCCGCGATGTTGGCCTCGGGTTATATTTGTGTACCTCAGTCTGTCTGATTTTTCTGGTGCCCAAGATCCAATATGGATATGTCATCTTGTTGCTGGAGAGGAGATGGGGCAGGGAGGATTGGAACGTGGACTTAGGATTGGGAGTTGGGGGAGCAAGGACACAGCAGGCCTAGCTCTAGTTCAAATGATCACCTGAACAATAAAAAGGAGAATAAATTGAGGATGGAGAGAAACCTCAACAGCTAGAAATCCTTGCCTTTCTTGCAGAGAACCTGAGCTCTGTTCACAACAGGAATGTCAGACACCTCATAGAAGCCTGTAACATGCAGTTCTAGCATGCCTTCCAGCTCCATGGTACCTTCACTCAAATACACATGCCCACACATGGACAGAGTAATAAAAATGTAATACTTTAAAAAGAAGGAAAAATGAAGGTATGTTTGGTGAAAGAGAGGAGAGAGAGAGCGGAGAAATTCTCAGTCCTTCTGTAACTTGCTCACAGAAGTATATCAACTTATAGAAAGGATAAAACCAAAGCTAGAGGCTGTGCACATGCAGAGACAGCTGTGGGCCAAGCTACCTGAGAGAGAAATAAGTCACCTCAAGGAGGGACCAGAGTTTGAGGGCATGCTAGATAACTGTATTCCAACTTCACACAAGTTAAGGTCATCTGAGAAGAGAGAACCTTAAGATGGAAAGAGATCTGTGCTGCTACTGGAAACTATGTGAAGTCCACATCCATGCTGCTGGCTGCTATGAGGAAGGACGCTTCAGCAAAGGTGTCAATGACTGCAGACTGAGAAAGTGAGCACTGAAGCTTCTGACCCAACAACCTCCCCTGCTCCCGCCAAAAAAAGAAATAGTTCAGGCAGGAAGCTATTGAAGAGAGTCCTTAAAAACGGTGCTTAAGAGGCTGAAGTGTAGCTCTTCAGAGTTGATGGGAGTTGGACCATGCTCCAATGTGTACATGGGCAAGACAAATTGAACTTGGTGTTGGGTTTTATTGGGGAGTGGGGTGGGGGGGAGGGAGCACAAGGCTGGCAGGGAGGACTGGGGAAGAATGGGAAATTAGTGTGCTGGTGTGCACTGTACAAAATCTGGAAATAATTAATAAAAATATGTTGGAGAAGAAAAAATGTCTCCATATGATCTGGCTTCAGGCAAATGTATAAGACATTTTCTGAATTAGTGACATGGGGGGGGGAGGTCAGCCCATTGTGGGTAGCAGTGTCTTTGGTGGTAGCAAAGCCCACTGATATAAACGTGGGTTCAGTCTGAAGCACAAACCATAGACATCTACATGGCCTTTGATGGTAACATGGGCTATGAACATCAATCCAGATTCTAGCTGCAATAGGAACATAGACCAGACATGGCCCTGAGATATTACCATGCCCTCAGGTGCCAATACAGGTCACTCATATCAACATAGCCCCCAGTGGTACCATAACCCATGGACATCAACATGGCTTTGGGATGCAGCACAGACCACGGACATCTATGCGGCCTTCAATGGTACCACAGGCCAAAGACATCAACACAAATCCTGCCTGCAGCAAGGCCATGGACCTAGGTATGGCACTCAGAGGCAGCATGGACCTGGACATTATCACCTGAGGTGGCAGCACAGGCCACTCACATCAACACGGCCCCTGTTGGAAGCACAGTGCACAGACATTAGGATAGCCTTGGGTGGTGGCTCAGAACAAGCACATCTGTGTGGCCTTCACATGGAGTCTGAGGCCAGGGACATTAGCATGGCTCCTGACTGCAAAAATAAAATGGGCATCCACATGAACTTGTACATGGCCTGGGGCAGTGGACCACAGCTACCAACGTGGCCTCTAGGTGCAGCACTGACCGTAGAGATCTTTCAAGGAGGTCCAGTACAGAACATGGACCATTCTTCATCTTGGACATCCTATTGTTGCTCAGAACCAGGGCGATGCCCCCAACCCCCAGCAGCATGTTCAGGGGCTGAGTTAGAATCCAAGCTCCAGATTGCTGCACAGCACCCTGTTGGCCCTGCTTGGCAACAATGCACTCCCCCAGCCCACTGCAGCCCTGGTTCACACCTACCACTGCCATCAAGAATCCAATTCTCCTCGCTGCTCAATGGTAAATCTGTTCCTCCATCTTTGCCACCTCATCTCCATCTCATATCTGCTCATCACAGTGGCTTTGGAAACTTCTGTGCATCCTACTACAGTGTATCATTATCCAAATTTATGTGAAAATAGTCATTACACCAAGTTGTTGCTCTGGTTCAAGGATTCTGGTCTCTGAAGCACCATAAATACTGGAAGATCGCTGAGATTTGTCTGGGATATGATGCTATTGCCAAGAATCAGGGCGATCTTGTTAAGAGACAGGTTGTCTGGAGGCAGGGTCCTGGAGAGCTCCAGGCTGCAGTATACCTATCTGCTCTCTGTCAACCGCTTCAAGGCTCACTGTGCTTGTAGGCTGCAGACAGCACCATGGCCCTGCTCTCTGTCTTCCAGAAGGGCAAGAAACTCAGGGCTTGTAGCCACAGTGATTCCATGCTGGGAACCAACCAGTGGACTTAGGACCAGCCTTATTCTCTTGTGTAATGACCTGTGGTTTTGCAGGGCTGGCTCTTCTATATAGTCCAGAATCTTGTAAATGAAGTAAATGTTACTGTGGACTGACTCAAAGACCACATCTGTACCCAGATGTGAGCTAGGTTAGTCAGCATACAGAGGCTTGAATCCTAGCTAGCATAAAAGAATCACCAGGGACTATCTAAGTAAGTATTTAAAAATGTGACTGCTGACCTCATGTCTGAGTAAGTATCTCTATATGTAGCTCTGAACTGTCTCCAGCTCCAATGTTGGTTTCTGTTTCCTTCAAGTCCAGTTTTACAGTACTTACAGTTTTCTCATGACGGAAATCTCTACAGTTGTTCATAAAAGTCATAGTGAAAATCATTCATAGAAAAAAAGCATAAAAACAAAATTGCCATATTCAGAACTGTATAGGGCTAATTGTGTTGGATAAATTACATCTATTTAGCAAAATTTGTATTTTCAATTTTTAATCCAGGGAAAACAGGCTTGGTGGAAATAATGACCAGAGAAAACTAAAACCACAATTGAAAAATTTAACATGAATATATTTAATTGGCAGAGCAAAACAACTCAATGTTCATTGTAAAACATAAATGGAAAATTAGTCGGCATGAACTCAATCTCAATGAAATGTACTAGAAGACCAGAAAAATAGCAGAAACGGCCAGTACTGCATAGATTAATGTGTTTTGTAGTTACATTCAGTGTGCGGCAGTTTCCCAGAGCTGCCGGATAGGCTTGGAAGGAAGTATGTTCCCTTTCAGAGCTGGGGACTGAAACACAGAGCCAAGGCATCACCAGAGTTGGTCATTTCTGGAGCCTGTGAGAGGCTGTGAGGGTTGGAAAATACACCTCTCCACCTGCCTCTGGGTAGCAGCTTCCAGACAAGAGTGGGCATTGTCAGCCATGGGGCCCAATGCGTTCCTCACACCCCTACACCTATGCTGCTACTGGCCCCTGCTTCTCTCAAATCTAAGCTTTTCCTCCTCAACCCCTTATTGTCATTTCTCATTTTAGCTTTATTTTCCTCCATGCTATATTTTCAATGCCAGCTACAGTTTTAATTAATATTCTATCTTTCAGCGTCTGTCTCTGCCTCTCCCTCTCTCTCCTTCCCCCCTCTACTGTCCACTTCTCTACCCCGTTCCTTCCCCTCCTCTCTCTTCCTCCTCTCCCTCCCTACACACTTCCTTTTTATTCTCTTTCCCTACTTTCTTCTTCTCCCCAGGCTTTCTCTTCTTACCTCACTTTGTAGTTCAGACTAGAAGAGGATTTGCAGTATTTCAGCATCAGTCAGCTGATGACATCCATGCCTCAGGATGAGTGACTGGAAAAGTTCTCGCCTCGAGACTCCTTCGGAGATCCCCTTTTTACAAATCCAATTCAGAACTTCTCACAACCTCTGGCTGACAGGGCTAACTACAGAATCATCCCTGGTTTCTCAGCTTGTATTTCTTTATGTGGGCTCTGTCGCACAGACTGAAGTGAGGATGTTCGCCTACCATTCAGACAACAGAGGAAGATGTTGAGAATCCAGTAGTGGGCAACTGCTTTCCTCCACACCATCCTTCTGCCTGAAATCTGTCACCTCAGGCTGAAAGGCAGGACTCAGCGGCTGCTAGCTGTTGCTTACCAGCACCAAGCTTCCTCACACCTTCCTCCATCTCTGTAATTAGCTTTGTCTGGGAAGTCTTTGATGTTACTCACAACTGTGTTTTCTGTCCTGCCACACCATGGAATCCAACGTGGAAAATCCATCTCCCACACAACTGTCTGAACAAACACTCTACATACATGGTAACTGAATTAAGGATTCCCAAAGCTATTCTCCTTTGGTACCAGTTATCCTGTGAATTATTCTATATAGAGGAACTGTTTTTTTTTTTTTAAGAGCATCCCAAGATTTTATGGCCAAAATATAGTTAAAAATGAATCTGAGCAATATGGTATTTATTGTCCAAGAAAGTCACATCTGAATTTCTAGTAGCAGTGCCTGGTGTCAAGAATACAGTAATAATAAAGAGTTATCTACTCTTTTAGGGAAATTTGATTTTATTTTAAAGATAACAGAGTCCTTAATTTTGTATGTTTTTGTTATCATAGCAGTCACAATACAATAAATCTTATGCTTATCATTTTTGGAAATAATATTGAATAAAATTCTGATGGATCATATTTTAATACCTTATGTTTTCCATAGCTATTCCCATGTGCACTTCTAAAGTAGCATGATATGTGGTGTCAAGTGTTTTATTTTTTAATTTAATAAACAGCATTTTAAAGATGCGTGTTTCATGATTATGTAGAAATTTTAATGGAGCACAAAGATAGATTTTATGTTTAAGTCACAAGTTTTCTAGAAATCATTTTAGCATTTTTAATTATTTTCAAATGTAAAAATATCAGTAAATATATTAGAGCAATTATAAATCACTGTCATAGTGTAATAAGCAGAAAGAAAAATATCAAAAGGCCAACTATTGCCCGGAATAATTGGAGCAACATCTCCCTATACAGAACAGCATGAAGCAAAATTCAAAACTAATGGACTTAGTCTCATGAGCATATTGTCTTTAATAATTGAAGAGAAAAACAGATACTCTAGATTTCTCAACGTGACATTAGTAAACGTTATAGAAAAAGCAATATTTCCTTTAGCAGAACTGACTCAATTTTCTTCCTGTCTTGCTGTGCCTAATATCCTCCATAATTGTTGAAGGCAGGCAATTTATAATGAGCGATGGGATAACTTAAATATGAGAATAAAAGCTGTTCTTTCCACTGAAATTTGCAAAGCTAAAACAAAGCAGGGAAGTGGCTGTTTTAAGAGATGTGGAAATTACTCATTAGCTAATATGGTCTCCTGTATTATATACATTTTTAATTCCATGTGAACTGCTTTAAATTTCAGCTGATTTTTTTTCAGTGTTAAACAATTCAGCAATCACATTGGACTTTAGGTGGACCACAACAGATTCCACCCAGACTCAGCGTGAGCAGTGCCTGTACCTTAAATTCCCTCCTCAGTTCCTTACTTATTCTCACCTGCTTGCATCTGAACCGATAGCCAGGCCGTCTGTGTCATTTATGCCGATAATGCCAAATGTGTGACCTGTGCAAAATCACCATGCGTTGAAGATATGAACTTATGTGAAAGCAGAGAGACAAACCTTTCACTATATACCTAATATGATATAGGCAAGTCCTACAGTATGATAGTTGATGTCTCCCGAAAATTAATATACTCGAACAATCTCCAATATATAGTATTAAAAGGCAAAGACTTTGAGGAAATGAGTGAATCTCAAGAGCTTTGGATTTCAATTATTTTTAATTTTCCAGGGAAGAACTTCTGAACTTCCTTCCTTAGGTGGCACCATGATGATTAAATAAAACAGTGAAAAGAAGGTTTAAATTTATATGATGATATAACAGTTTATCTATCATTGGAACAATGAACTAGCACATATGAAACAAGTGTTACATACCATATAAATCCTTTCTATGCATTGTCTCACACAACCATCAGAAATAAGGTTGTCAATGAGAAATGTCTAGAATAATAATTCCAGTCATAGTGTTAGAAAGTGTGGTAGCTACAATATGAACCCAGACAGCCTGGGACCTGGCACTCTTATGTTCTGCTGGATTCTGTTACATTGTTTTTCATGAAGCCAAACTGACAGAGTAAAACAAAACAAAAATAAAAAAAACAAAAAGCCTACCTGAGAAAACATATTTTTAGATAAGGAGTCTAACACCACCAGCAATATTTTCTGAAATTTCTGATACACCTGAGAAATCACTCTCAGAATGTTTCCCTGATAATGAAAAATCAAAAGGAAATTCTTAGGGCAATTTCTTTGTAAGCTTGTAAATGGGGATTCTACACACCAGGGTACAGGTTTCTTTCCTTCATACTGGGATCTAAATTTATTCACGTTGATTTCTGCTTTTTGACCAATCTTACCTACCCAGGAATTAATTAAATCGAGTCTGACATGTTAAAGTCAAGAGAGGAACGATATGATAGTGTGATTCATTATTATTCTAATACATAGCATGCTGGATAGATTAGAGGATGTTAATTTTCAAACTCAAACTTTAAAAGTATATATATCAAGAGACAAGTGGAAGAACATTTAAAATTGACTATGTATAATTTCGTTATCTTGCATGCTAAGGATTTCTTAATAGTGTCAGTATTTGAAGTGTCTTCATAATAACAAAACTTTTCTCGAATAATCTCATAAGCAAATCAACATGAGGCAGGATGTCAAAGATGTCAAATACTTTGTTGAGTACAAATCTTACTAGTCAAGTGATACCCATAAATTAGGCACCTTTATTATTATTGAACACTGATGTGAACACATAGTAGCATTCTGGTGGGGGGAAGGGTGGGGAAAGATTCGGTTTTCTTTAAGAGGCTGGCTACTGAGAGTTTAAGCATGCTCTAGTGAGTATATGAGCAACACAGATTAGACTTTATGATTTTTTTCTTCTTTCTTTTTATTTTCTAGGATGTCAATTTTTTATTAGATACATTCTTTATTTATATTTCAAATGTTGTCCCCTTTCCTGGTTCCCCCTCCCTTGAAAATCCCATAAGCCATCTCCCCTTCCCCAATCAACTTTCCCCGCTTCCCTGTCCTAGTATTCCTCTACACTATGGAATCAAGTCTTTCCAGGACCAAGGGCGTCTCCTTCCTTTGGTGACAAGACCATCCTCTGCTGCCTATGTGTCTGGAGCCATGGGTAACTCCATGTGTACTCTTTGGTTGATGGTTTTGTCCCTGGGAGTACTGGGTGACTCATATTGTTGTTCCTCCTGTGGTGCTACAAAACCCTTCAGCTCCTTGGATCCTTTCTCTAGCTCCTCCACTGGGGACCCTGTGCTCAGTTCAATGGTTGGCTGAGAGTGGCCCCCTCTGTATTGCTCATGAACTAGCAGAGCCTCCCAGGTGACAGCTATATGTCCAGCTCCAGTCAGCACATTCTTGTGGACATCAGTAATAGTGTCTGGAATTGACAAATGGGACCTCATAAAATTACAACGTTTCTGTAAGGCAAAGGACTCTGTCAATAGGACAAAACTGCAACGAACAAATTGAGAAAATATCTGTACCAACCCCACATCTGACATCATATATATATATATATATATATATATATATATATATATATATATATATATATATATATATATAAAGCACTCAAGAAGTTAGACTCCAGAGAAGCAAATAACCCTATTAAAAAATGGGGTACAGAGCTAAACAAATAATTTTCACCTGAGAAATATCAAATGGCTGAGAAGCACCTAAAGAAATGTTCAACATCCTTAGTCATAAGGGAAATGCAAATCAAAACAACCCTGAGGTTTCACCTCACACCAGTCAGAATGGCTACGATAAAATACTCAGGAAACAGCAAGTGCAGGAGAGGTTGTGGAGAAAGAGGAACACTCCTCCATTGCTGGTGGGATTGCAAGCTGGTACAACCAGTCTGGAAATCAGTTTGGCTGTTCCACAGAAAACTGGGCATAATACTACTGGAGGATCCTGCTATACCACTTCTAGGCATATACCCAGAGGATTCTCCAGCAAGCAATAAGAACACATGTTCCAATATGTTCTTAGCAGCCCTATTTATAATAGCCAGAAGCTGGAAAGTACCCAGATGTCCCTCTGTGGAGGAATGGATAAAGAAAATGTGGTATATATACACAATGGAGTACTAGTCAGCCATTAAAATCATTCTTAGACGAATGGGTGGAACTGGAAAATATCCTGAGTGAGGTAACCCAATCACAAAAGAACACACATGGTATGCACTCACTGATAAGTGGTATTAGACCAGTAGCTTGGAATACCCAAGACACATTTCACATATCAAATGATGCCCAAGAAGAAGAAAAGTATGGATACTTGGGTCCTTTGTAGAAAGGGGAACAAAATACCTATAGAAGAAGATACAGAGACAAAGGGTGGAGCAGAGTCTGAGGGAAAGACCATCCAAAGACTACCCCACCCAGGGATCCATCCCATATACAATTTTTTCTTTCTTTTATTTGGGTGGCAGAGGTCATAGGGTGGGGCAGGGAGTTGGACCTGGGAAGATTGGGAAGTGAATGTGATGGGGATCCATTATGGGAAACTCCCAAATAATCTATACAAATATTATGTTGGAAATAAACGAATAGGCAGATGGCAGGCTTTAGCAGAACCTGAGGCTCCACTGACAGGAACTGCCATCCATCCCAAAGGAAGGAGCACATTCTCCAGGCTGGGTGAGCCACTGGGCCAAGCTTCCTCATCCTTGTCCTTCGTTTATCAATGCCATCTGCATCAGGAAAGAGCAACATAGAGTATGGACTTGCAGTCCCAACACAAGGAACGTGTTAGGACTCGTTCAAAAACAAATAAATTTGCAAATTGGATTTAGAATTATTGACAACATGAGACCAAAGACCATACAGTCTTTATCTCAAATCTTAGTTTCTTGTTCTCGAACATCTTAGTCTCCATGGAATTATCTGTTTTCAGAGGAGGGAAGAATAATCTCTGCAAAAGGATGTTTAGATTCCATGCACGCTAGCAATCTGCCCTGGCTGTGCTCTGTTGCAATTGTGTGTGAAGAACAGTGTTTCCCTGTCTTTTCACAGCAAGGAGGTAGCCAGCACCCTCAGCCAAGAGTCATGTCAAGTCCTGCCCTCCCTCAGCAATAGGGAGCTGCTCTCCTCTGCTCCTGCATGTAGTCTGCTCAGAGCTAATGGCTTTAAAATGGAAATAGGGCTGGCAAGATGGCTCAGTGGGTAGAGCACATGCAGCCAATCTGACAAGCTGCTTTATTCCCCCAAAGCCACAGAGTGAAATGAGAGAACCAACTCCTTCAAGTTGTGGAATGCACGCATGCACGTGTGTGTAAGTGCACAAGCACACGTGGGCATACAGAGAATACACGGGGAATAAACAGTAATAAACAAAGTTCGGAAAATAAAAATCAATCTTTTATTATTTGTCTTCTGAGAAGAAACTGAGACAAGAGATAAACTGTATCTTTAAGTTAGTAAAGAAATGTGGAAATAGAAAGGAAGAGCCAGAGGCATTCTTATCATGTCAGTTCTGAAAACAAGCTTCCTTTAGGAAACACCAGGCTTTATTTACTTTAGTGAAGTTACACTTACTATGCTATTATTGTTACCTTTCCAATTTCCTAAAATTTTCTCTTTGCTTTCACTAAAAGTATAAGAACCTGCTTATAATTTCAAATATAAGAAAGAAGATTTTTTTTCTTTTTGGCTTGATATATATGTAGAAGCCAGAGAAATATCTACCACAAGTTTGTACCACAATATTGCTGGGTAAGTTAAATAAGTGCAATGTGATCGAATACTAATTTCCAAAGGAATATAGGTATTATATAGTTCTCCGTGATTTACACAGAAAATTTCATGAAAAGATGACCAAAGGATATTTTAGTGAGAAATAAACCCCTATTGTATGAGTTTGATAACCACCTTTTGAGTGTTGGCACCCACCGCTATGATCAGTGCCATTTGTGAAGCATCCCAAGCTATGTAGCTTGGCTAAGCTTTATAAGAAACAGATAGAGAAAGTGTTCACATGCTAGAGATGCAGGTATCAAGATATAAATAAGAAGCATCTAGAACCGATGACTACTAAATCCCCATCACCCGCCTTTGCAGCATCATTGATTTCTTTAAACCCCTGATGACTAACTATAACTCTTTAACCTGCCATATGCAACTTTTAGGTTGTGTCTCTTCAGAGTAAATGCAAGGTCTGAGAAAATGCAAGGTCTACTGACTACTGAATATTTTCAAGTGAAGAGAAGAGGAAGAGGCGGTGAGGGAGGAGAAGGAGAACAAGATCAAGAACAAGGACAAGATGAGTTTACGCAGGATGTGAGAACAACAAGTCTGGCCCTATGATTTTGATCCCTGGCATTCTGAATAAATTGATCATTAAGAGGGCTTTTAGACTCCTTAAATATCAAATAAGGAGACACTGTGATAAAAGAACTATGAAAGATAAAGACAAGCAAGTTTCTTCATGGTTGGATCTTTCAGGGTCTGGATTTAACATGCAATAGGGCTGCATATAAACTTACTTTAATCCAATGGTTCTCAGCCTTCCTAATGCTGCAAGCCTTTAATAGAGTTCCTCATGTTGTGGTGACCCCCAACCACAAAATTACCTTGTTCATAACTGTAATTGTGCTAGTGATATGAATTGGAATACAAATATCTAATATTCAGGATATATGATATGTAACCCTTGTCACAACCTACAGGTTGAGAAAAATTGCTTTAACCAGTTCTCCAAATTCACTTAACTTGAGAGCCCCCTCTAAGAGGATTACCCTTTAGGTGAGTATATTATCTTTAGTCCATTATGAATAACAATATTTCCTGCAGGTAGGTGCCAATATCTGGTATGGATATTTTAGTGAATTTTTTATTTGAAAGTGATGTTTCTCTATGAATCACATTAACAAAGTGTTTTATAATATACCTGAAGGAGACATTTTTTTTTTTGGTATTTTGACACCATGGTGCTAAGTCTTATTGTATATCTTTAGAGTGCTTCTTTTGTGGATAAAATTTTTCTTGAAAATAAAACCTCATAAAAATAGTCTCTTAAATTTAACACCAGGGGAAATAATTGCTTGATTAGGGCCTAACTATATAATCTCTATAAAAAAAATGTATCTTCTAGTAAGCACTTGTCTTGTTAATAAATTTTCTATTTAAAATTTGAACTAAATATGTAAAGGCAAGGTATTTCTGCTGAAAAATAATTTCCTAATGAGAAGGTAAGTCGTATAAGCTATTAGCAGAGTTATTATAGTTATTACTAATAAAATCGACCTCCCATTTAAACACAGAGAAGCTGCAATGGTTTGGATACCAATTATACATTATCCCTAAATCACATATTGAAACTTGGTGGAATTATGCCAAGATGTAATCAGAAGGAATCATGAGGTGAGCAATTTTCAGAGCTCAATTTAATTCAACATCTTTTTAACTGTATCTTCCAAGATTATAATTATACTCAGCAATTGGTTTGATTGAAGAAAAAATATCATACTGCCTCGTTGACCACCATTTGGCACACTTGTTTGAATGTCAGGGCACACAGTTTAATCTGTAAGGAGGCCGATGACAAGCAGAGTGACAATAGGAAATCCTGTCATTCTGGTGGGAGTTATGTAAGAAGTCAGACGGACATGTTTCTAGAACTCAGTATCAAAAATAGACACATTTATTTTCCCCTACTTGCCATGATGATCACTGTGTAGGTTATCCAGAGAGAGAATAGAGTGTTGAGCGGATGGCAGTAAAGCTCTGGATCTGCCCCAGGTCACCTCTGCATAATTAGACAAGGTGCTTGGATCACATGACCTCCTTATACCTGAGACAGAAGACAAGCTCGCCTCATAGAACTTTTAAGAGAATCAAATTATAGGAAAGTAACAAATATGTTTATATACTGTATATATATATATATATATATATATATATATATACATACACACATATATACACCACCGTGCATGCATAACAAAACTGAATGTGTCAATGTGTACACCTTGGCATTGGGAGTGTAATCTATCCAAGTTTGTAACACTTTTACAAGCATTGTAATGGCTTTTTGTTTTTGTTTTGGACTGGTTTCCTTTAAAAAAAATCCTTGAGGGGAAAAGGGTGTCTTTTTCTGACATAAGGAAGAGATGTGCTTAGCAATAAACTTAATGAAATTCAGTCTGTTTTCTGAAAATTTTCGGTAACTTCTCATATAACCTCAGGAGTGTTTCTCTAGCTCCATGCTCCCCAATGTGGCACACACTGGCACTTTATTCTATGGAACTGGAGGACTGGAGGGCAGGGGAGCACACTTCTTGCCTTGACATGAATACTAAATAATCCCGCTTAATCTCTGATCCAGGAGACAACACAGATATTTCCCTGGCTGTGCTAATTTGCTAAAATTGTAACAAAGGATCCATTTCACTCCAGCCCATTGCCAATACCTAGGATGAATCTAAGCATTTAATACAGGAAGTTCTTATGTAATGACATCTTCTCTCCTCGTGGGGATAGTTTTGTTGTTGTTGCTGTTGTTGCTGTTGTTACATTTTTCAAGCTACCAATAATTTCATCTGATTTATAAAATATTCATTGCTTTCAGGGAAGCATTCTTTAAGATGAAACTGACAGATTGCATATAATATTATACATTATGATATAATATTATATATTATACATTATACATTATATGTTATACAATATATATTATATATTATATGTTATATATTATATATTACATATGAATATTATATATGAATAGTATATATATATATATAATATTCAACAAGATTGCTCAACCTCTGTTATTTCCGTTGCATGTTTTTCCTCTCCTTCACTTAGACTCAAGCATTGGCAGGAAAAAAAATAAAGAAGAAGCCCAAGTATTTAACGTGACCTTAGACTCATGGGTTTTGATCACTCTGTCTTTCTGTGAAGGAAAAACAGGTGAGCAGAGCCTGAGAGGCAGTGTCCCAATGGCTAAAGAGACAAACTATGTAAATGTGCCCAGCGCTTTCAGTGGCGAACTATAATAACATTGAGTCGTTTTTGTTGTCGTTGTTCTTTTTTCTTTTCTTTTCTTTTCTTTCTTTTCCTTTTTTTTCAGCAAATCTGAGCAGTAATTGACACTTTAAAACACTAAAGCAGTAACAGCAAATTCATTAATCTATTCAGTTGTGAACAAAAGTCTCCATTGAGGACCATATTGTAGGTAATCAGCATCATCCTTTATTGCTAGCTTTAAATTTAAAGAAAACTGTCCCACGATTAATGAATGCCTCTTTTCTTCTTATACTTATCCATTTCTTTAAATAACAGCAAATAACAGGAACCTCTACTTCTTTAGGAGACTGAGGAACGTGGATCTGTTTCGCAGACAGGAGTAGAGATTCACATCAAAGTGTCCCAGCTCGCTCGTCCAAGTCTGAGCTATTCCTCTTTCTCCCATCAACACACCGGCTTTGGCATGAAATAGAACAGGATTTAGCTATGCCTGGCCAAGAAATTGAACGGAGCAGCAAGCACGCTTTTGCTGTCTGTCACTGTCTCTCTGAAAGATAGGTCTGCCACTAAATATCTAAGTCCTTTCCCACTCCCCTAAACATCAGAAATCTGATTGCGAGACCAAATTTAAGGTGGATAACTTTGAAGGGCACTTCATTAACGCGCACGAGGAATTAAAAGCCCCGTTTTTTTGTTTTTGTTTTTTACTATAATGACTACCATAACTTTCTGGATTACAACCAAGAGTGCTCAAAGACAACACAACAAAGGAATGAGAATTAGAGAGACAAACAGTGCACCCCATCCTTTATCGTGATCTCTCAGGCTCATCTGCATGCCAGCATCTGTGCGCATGTTCACTGCACAGATTCTACGACAGTAATCATTCAAATTGACATTCCCCTGGAAAGGGCCTTCTACACGGAACAGACCCAGGGAAAGAAGCATTGTTAAAGCGGCAGAACCAGGGAGTCCTGTTTTGGGAGAAAACTGGCCTGGAAAACAAAAACAAAAACAAAAACATAACATAGAAAAAATCCTAGTAGCAGGCTCCCCTCAAACTTTCTTCTCTTCGCGGGATTATCTGGAATAACCAATGACCTAATGTTCTTGTTGCCAATGTTAGGTCTAGATATGGACATTACATTCATGGAAATGAGAACTCAAAGATTGTCTTCCTTGCTCTTATATATATAAGAAGCGGTGGGAAGTCTCTTTTTTTTATTCCCCTTTGACAGACCTGCTTGCATATGAAGTTGGGTCCTCCTGAAATACCTTAAGATCCTCAAAGAACAGATGTGGAGCAAAATTCACAGATGAGGTCAAAGTAGCCATAGTTCTTCAGTCAAATCAGCCAAATCCCCGGACCCATAACTTTCCTGGAGACTGTGTTTTTCTTTAAGCTAAAGTGAATCTTCCAAATGAAAATTGTTGAAGGCATGATGAGTTCCTAGTGCTCACAGATAAGCACTAGGGAAACCAGCCATGTTAAACACATAGGCTGTCTCTTCAAAGAAAGAAGTGTCTAACTTGTTTTCCGCCCAGAAGGCTGGGAGTGGGTGTGGTTAATAGCCTGGTGACCTGTGGCATCTGTAGAGCCATACCACACCTGACTCCCCAAGTCTCCCATGTTTATCAAACTATTCTTCCCCAGACCTTCATCTTCACCACTGTTTTTCTGTCAATAGAACCCCTCCCATGTAAAAGTCACATGCACTTTACAAATGGAGCAGAGGTTGTTGATAACACAGTGACCTCTGTGGCATCTGTATGGCCAGGCCACATCTGGCTCCCATAGACTTTGCTTTTATCTCAGCCATTCTCCCTAAACCTTTATCTTGAACACTGTAGGACCTATCTTTAGGAATGAGGAAATGTACTTTGTAGATATGTACTTTGAAAAGAGTTTCAAGGTAATCACATCTTAAACTGTGTTGCCCACTAGATTGAGTTATCATCAGGTAACTTTGTTTTCCCAAAATTGTGCTTACATATGCCTAAAATAAACTGCCCAGTGTCGGACTCTAAAAGTTTGAACCAACACCAGTTACTGAGTTGTGCTGAGTGGGATTTCTTTCTTGCCTTGCATTGATGTCTACTCTGCTGGCCATGGCATTTGCAGATACAGCCTCCCCTCCCCCACCAATACTGATAGGGTGACAAAGATTATAAAATGTGTGAGTCTGTGGTTTGTGTAATTGATTTTACAGCAATAGGGTTTGACTCAAATATAAACGTCCTGAGAAAATGGAGTAATAAAATATTTCACAAAATGATGTGGCACTTTGTGACTATATTGTGAAACAAAGGACTGTAGGTTTTGAACAGTAATAAAGTTGTATAGAAATCTGAGTAAATGCTAAATTAGTTCAAACCTAGTAAGTTGCACTCATTCTTCATGAGATTGGAAGAGCTGAGTGAGACCTGACCAAACCTTTTATATTCTGCCCCTGGGTGTCATACGAAGACAACCAGCAGCAGTCATATGATTGGTGACATTTGCTTTCCGTTCCAGAACTGAGTTGTAGAGCCACAAAGTGGTTACTGATCTTTTCCAATAACTCATGCACATGAAAACATCCGGCCTCCAATGGTCCTTGCTGCGTGATGTTGCTGTTACACTACCAGACATGGGACATTCACAGCCTGTCTCCTCCTTTTGCCAGATCATCCACTCCTCAGGCTACAGATGGAAAAGGACAACCCAAGACACAAAAATTGGAGGAAGAATTGGGTTACAAGAAAAAAAAAACATTAAAAAAATAAAATCAGATGTTTGGTGCTGGCCTTTATCATTACTATAACCAGCCCCTAGATGAACACTAAAGTTAAGTGAGTTTGACAAGGATTTCTCTTAAATGTATTTTCCATATATTATATGAGGCGGTAAGTTTCTTCAGAAACATTGTGGTGTCAGTTCCATTGAGGAGAATGAGATTATGCATTTTGACACATGGACTTATTACGTCTCTTTTTATTAGCAGACTGTTCAGTTGTGTGTATCTTGTTTTTCCAAAAGTTTATGAGTTATTTGATAGAAGTCAGTGGATCATGTAATTAGAAAAAAAAAAAAAAAGGAAAACCCTGTAGACTTAACACAGTTACCACAGCTCAATGCTACATCTCAGGTACCACATTAAATATCTCACCATTGTTTTGTGTGACTCTGTCTTTTCTAGAGTTCCAGACAGTGAGACTGCATGTTTGGCAGATGAAAAGGTCAAAACATACTAGTGTCTGTTGATATGTCCTTTACAGGAAATTAATTTTGAAATAAAGGACTAATGTTAACCAAAAAAAATGTGTCATCAGCCAATCAATAACAGAGATACTGAATGAGTGGTCACTCCGTGCTTACACTCTGTGATATACCAATCAATAACAGAAATGCCAATCAAAAGCAGAAATAGATACCGAGTGGCCACTGCATTCTTCCCACTGAGTGCATACTCAGTTCTCTTCCAGTCAGTCTTTTCAGACATTCCAGGATTGTCCTCATATGAAAGAGTAACATTTCAATGAAAACATTGCTGAAACATTTTTTCATATTTGAGGATTATTGCTAAAATATCTATTAATCAATTCCCACCACACAAAAGCTGGTGGGAGTTGGCTGAGCAGTTAGAAGCCGCTAACTGCTCTCCCAAAGGATGGGGGTTCTGTTTCCAACACCCAGGTCAGGCCAGTTGGAACTCCGGCTGCAGGGGATCTGATGCCTCTGGTGTCCTCAGGCACCTGCACACGCGCACGCACTGCCACATAGGTAAAAGTGACAAAAATGAATTTTTGAGAATGTATACCACTAAAGTCACCTTTTAGATGTGTGAATCAGCTACCCCACCATGGGAAATATTTTGGCAGGCTTCATCTAGTTTCTGTGCTACAGGATCACACACAGAAGGATCAGAGTTGAAATACCCTTGAGTATTTATACCTCAAAAACTCAGTTCACATTCATCCCAGTAGCTAGAGTGAGAACTAGTAACTGTGAGATTGCTGACACTGAAATTGGGTGACTGGCACAGAGTCATTTCTTACGCATGATTAGGGGGAACTATGGTACTTATTGATTTAAAGTACATTTTCACCTGCACTAATCAACATACTCAAAGTTAATGAACCAGAGCCTCAAATATCCATTCAGGTCCAGAGAAGATGAGGCTTTGAGAAAGCACTGTGGCATCTCAGGAGCAGGGAGACAAGTGCTAACACAGCCCAGAGACTGAAGGAGAAAGACTTAGTGATAAACAGCTGTGAGATGACTGTGAGCCAGGGGGACTGGGGATCAGGTGAGTGTGAGCCAGGGGGACTGGGGATCAGGTGAGTGTGAGCCTGAGGGACTGGGGATCAGGTGAGTGTGAGCCTGAGGGACTGGGGATCAGGTGAGTGTGAGCCAGGGGGACTGGGGATCAGGTGAGTGTGAGGCTGAGGGACTGGGGATCAGGTGAGTGTGAGCCTGAGGGACTGGGGATAAGGTATGAGCCAGGGGGACTGGGGATCAGGTAAGTGTGAGCCTGAGGGACTGGGGATCAGGTGTGAGTCAGGTGGACTGGGGATCAGGAGAGTGTGAGCCTGAGGGACTAGGGATTGGGTGAGTGTGAGCCAGGGGGACTGGGGATCAGGTGAGTGTGAGCCAGGGGGACTGGGGATCAGGTGAGTGTGAGGCTGAGGGACTGGGGATCAGGTGAGTGTGAGCCAGGGGGACTGGGGATCAGGTGAGTGTGAGGCTGAGGGACTGGGGATCAGGTGAGTGTGAGCCAGGGGGACTGGGGATCTGGTGAGTGTGATCCTGAGGGACTGGGGATCAGGAGAGTCACTCACTGACTAAATGTACCAACCGCACTATTACAGCTATTATCACAATAAAGCATTTTCTGAACAGCTTGTTCCCTGCCTGGATTATTCCTTTAAAAAACTTAACTTCGATCTGACCACAAATTGTAGTACTGAAATGTCTTGATTGGAAGGGTTTTGTCGCTAACATGGAATATTTTGATTGCTAGGAAAGAAAATAGTTGTGCAATTTAAGTGTGATAAATGCATATCATTTAGTATTTTTCCTGAAAACTCTCGGAAGACTTAGGATAAATGTCATGGCAATGCCATCACAGGTTATGTTGTTTGCTACCACGGTCTGCCTATTCAGATGCTAAAGGACTTCTACAAGTTTTCTCATAGACGCAAGAATTAGCTAAGTATGTGTGATGAGGTATATATATATGGCATTTCAAAGTAAATTCTCACGTTAAAAAAGTATGTTACAAATGAAAGTTGTTCTTTCTATTTTGAAAAGATATTAAATACAGTATAAGTTCCTGCACCCCACCCAACCCTAGTACCCTCTTAAAAATAAACAGAATTGCAAAGATTAACTATTTAACAACTAAAATAAATTATCCACTTGTTCTTGTAAGATACTGCCACCCAGTGGAAAGTCTATGAAATGGCATCTTTTTTATCATTGATGAGCAAAGATGTTTAATCATTTATAACCCACTTCACTAATTATGCTCTAAATAACACTCCAGTAAACAAAATTGCCAGTTGAAGATAAAAACAGTAGCCAAAATACTTTAAACGTGCACATCTTAAACTCAAAATAAATCTATGGTCATAAAAGTTTATTTTACAACTTGACAATTAGTTCAAGGTTAATTATAAGCAAAATATCTAATTAAATTTATAAATTAGAGAAGTTACCAAGAGTGTGTTTCTCACATGTTTAACTCATGATGGATGCATTCCTCTACAACAGTAGGCTCTCCAAATCACAAACCTCACTTGTAGAAAGGAATGAGTTCCAGACACAGCAAAGAAGATATGTTCATTTTCTATTGCTTCTGTAACAAAGTCTCTTTTTTATTTTAATTAATTGATTTTTTTTACTCCCCATATTTTATTTACCCCCATCCAACTTCCAACTGTTCCACATCCTATACCTCCTCCCTATCCACCTGTCCCCACGTGGATGCCCCCCGACACCACCCCACCTGACCTCTAAACTCCATGGGCCCTCCATTCTCTTGAGGGTGAGGTTCATCTTCTCTAAATGAACACAGACCCAGCAGTCCTCTGCTGTATGTGTGTATCAGTTGGTATATGCTGCCTGGTTGGTGATCCAGTGTTTGAGAAATCCTGGCTGGATGGGGAATGGCAGGAGAGGGTATTCCAGGTCAATCTAGACTGCTGGTCCTCCTACAGGGTTGCCCTCCTCCTCAGCTTCTTCCATCTTTCCCTAATTCAATCACAGGGGTCAGCTGCTTCTGTCCATTGGTTGGGTGCAACTATCTGCATCTGACTCTTGGTGCTTGTTTGGTCTTCTGGAGTGTGGTCATGATAGGTCCCTTTTGTGAGTACTTTGTAGCCTCAGTAATAGTGTCAGGCCTTGGGACCTCCCCTTGAGTGGATCCCACTTTGGACCTGTTGCTGGACCTTCTTTTCCTCAGGCTCCTCTCCATTTCCATCCCTGTAATTCTTTCAGACAGGAACAATTACGGGACAAACAGTCTCTTAAACAAGCCCAAACATCATACAGATGTGAGGGTGGGACATCGGAAATGGCAACTTCAGGACTGAAAAGGGTCTTGGTATGGCTGCTTCCTTTGAGACACCATGACCAAATCTGTCCCCCTTGCCTTTCAAGCCTCTAAAGCCAGGTTTCTCAACCTGGGGGTTGCAACTCCTTCAAACCTTTCAAGAAAATATGGAGAGTTCCTTTATAATTTATAAAAGTAGCTAAATTACAGTTATAACGTAGCAATGAAGCTAATTTTATGGTTAAGGGGAGGGGTCACCAAAACATGAGGAACTGTATTAACGATTTTCCCCATTAAGAAGGTTGAGAAGCACTACTCTAAGTCTTGTTTTGTTGTTGCTGCTGTTGTTGTTATTGTTGTTCGTTTGGCTTGGCTTGGTTTTTTGTTTGTTTGTTTGTTTGTTTGTGTTTTCGAGATAGGGTTTCTCTATATAGCCCTGGCTGTCCTGGAACTCAGTCTGTAGACAAAGCTTGCCTTGAACTCAGAAATCTGCCTGCTTCTACTGCTGTAAGTCTGTATTCTGAAAATGCTTTTCTGTCTTGGCAATACACTCTGAGATGAGATTCTTGCGTCTTTCCTTTCACCTCTGGCTTTCCTGACTTCCTCTTTCTTTTTAATAGGACCACTGTGGGGCAGCAGGGGTGGCTTAGCCCGTAAGAGTACAGGCTCTTCTTGCAGAGGGTCCCTGAGGTCTATAACTCCAGTTCCAAGGATATGTAATGTCCTCTTCTGGCCTCTTTGGGAACTTCACACATGTGACACACAGACATGCAAGCAAAAAACCTACACACACACATACACCACACACACACACACACACACACTAAAAAATAAAGGGAAAAAAGATCCATGTGCTTACATTGAGCCTATTTATATAAGTGCATCTTAAAATCTTTAATCAGATTCATAAAATCACCTTTCTCCCATAAGGTAAAGCATTCACAGTTTGCAGAGATGAGCTATCTCCAGAGGTCTAATAATCCAGCCATCCTGGATGAACTCTGAGTCTAAAGGGCTGGGCATTCTGACTCCTGTGACAGGGAAATCAGCCTGAACTTCATCAAAGATTTAATGAGCACCATCATGGTTCAAACCACTGCTATCATGCACTAGAGTAGCTAAAGAGAAATTAACAGGTAATAGACCAAAATATTATACTGGTTTATTTCAAAATATTTTCCACAACCCAGTTCTACCATTCTTTAGGTGTGTAAACTTGAGTTGCTAAATTGAAACATTTTTGTGTTCTTCCTCATAGGAGAAGGATGAAAAAGAGCTCTAATAAAAGTATACATAACATAATTTGTAGGCCTATGGTATTGCCTGATGCCCTCACAGCTGTTTGGTAATGGATGGATGCAAAAAGATCTAAAGTTGATTTGTAATTATAATTGATGAGACTGTTGTGTACGTCAGAGAACACTGTGGGTTAAAGTGAAAAGCCTTCCTTCTTTGCTCTCACACCACTGTTGGGCATGACACCTCACAATGTGGAGTCAGAGCAAACTCTAATAATAGTAGCAGTTATTTAGAGCTGACTGACAGTCTGCTTACATTTCTGCCAGACTCAGATCGAAGTGTTTGTAGGGCTCATCTGTGATAATCCTCACCATGACCCTCAGAATACCCCTTAGATATTTGTCATCCTTAGGCAACCCTCTTCTTATGCAAAGAGTACTGACTCATTATGTGTTACACAAAACTGATTTGCTAATCAAGGGGAAACCAGAGTGAAATGGAATGTAGTAAGATGTCAGGAAACGCCTCAAATCACTCACCTAAAATGTGGAGCTAAGAGAGTCCAAGTTACGTAAGTACTTCGTAATACACTTTTCAGTTTGATTAATTATTTTATAAACTGTTTAAAATGTTTGGAAGCAGAAGGCCCTGAGGGTCAGGTGGCAACCTAATCTGAAGCTTTAAACCAAGCTTTAATGTTGAGAGCCAAACGTTGTAATCTTTAATCTTTTTTTCTCTGCCTTATACTTCTGGTTTAGAAGATAAACACTCTATGGCTTCCAGATGATTCATTCTAAATGCTGCGTCTAGTGGATTCAGTAAAACTCAGGCCAGAATCAGACACTCTGATGTCTGACAAATAGATAAGAGTGAACAGAGAAAGCCCAGTTAGAACAGGATCTGCCAGGATGAACGGAATAAGTTCTAATGTGTCTTACAACATAGACTGGAAAGCCAAATTCTTACCGTGAACCAGTGGACAAGCCAAAGACAGAAGAATTCAAATTATATACATTCTCATAGATGAATATGTAGACTAAAATGATCTGAAAAGTAGTCAATATGCATGGTTCTTTAGGAGCTAATATTTTAATATTAATAATTATGATAAGCCATAAAATAGCCTCAGCATTATAAACTTCTTTTTTCATTATTTTGATACACAATGCTTCAAGAATGAGTAGTTAGGCAGGTGGGTTGGCACATGCCTGGTAACAAGTGGATTAGAGGCAAGTAGATCAGGGGTTCGAGGTCATTGCAGCCTACATAGTGAGTTCAAAGTCATCTTGGTCTACATCATAGCTATGTTTCTATTGCTATGGTAAAACACATAATGAGAAGCGACTTGGGAAGAAAAGGATTGATTTTACCAGACAACCCGGGTCTCACCCCATCACTGAGAAAAGTCAGAGCAAGAGCGAAAGCAGGAACCTGGAGGCAGGAACTGAAGCAGAAGCCATGGAGGGGCTCTGCCAGCTAGCTTGCTCCCCTTGGGTTACCCGGCATGCTTTCTCATACCATCAGGATTACCGAATCACCTGCTCAGGATTGGAACCACCCACAATAAGCTGGACCCTCCCACATCAATCACCAATCATGAAAATGCCATACAGTCTTGACTACAGGCCGCGCCTACAGAGGTATTTTCTGAATTATTTCTAATAGTCTTTCTTCCTACATGACCCTAGCTTGGGTCTAACTGACATAAACCTAGCCAGCTCAGGCTACATGGACTATACGAAACTATCTAAGAGAAATAAGAAAAGAAAGGTGGGGGGGGGACTATCACTTATATCATTTCATAGGGACTGAAATGATTCTGTGTAAATTATTTGTAAACAGTCAAAATTTTGAGGTTCTCATATGATTAAACTGAAAACACTGAGAGACCAAAATAGAAAAGTTCCCCTTTTTAGCCTTACCCACTTTTGTTAACTAGAAAAGAAATCTGGGAGGAGTTGGGGGAGGGGAAGTCATAATCAGAACATATTGTAAGGAAAAATCGATCTTCGATCAAAAAAGAAGTCAGGAAAAAGGGAAGAACTGTCCACATATGTAAGCTGGAGGATCCACTAGACTGGAATGTCATTGAGCATTGCTGGGTAGCCAATTTGTTTGTTCATCTTAGGGTTAGCATCTGACACAGCCATAGGCAGGTTACTCGAACGTCTCTGGCAGCTTGCGCACATTTGCAGGACTCTGAGGTTGCATGGTCTGTATGCATTCACCTGTTTTCAGCAGCTACTGCCCGTGTGGGAGAGAGCAATCGCTCTGAATGAGAAAGCAGAGCCACTGTGCTATGAGAGAAGTGACAAAACTCTCCGATGGACCTATGGGAAACGCCGCATGCCCTCTCTTCAGAGAAAGGTGTCAGCCCCAGGAGGAAACCGGTCCTTGTTGCAATGTTCTATTTACTCGCTTCATAATTACTTAGTTCAGATTATGGGACGCTTAGGGGAGAAAGATGGTGATGCTTAGAATTTGGACACCTACTGTCTACTTTGACATTACTCACAGTGTTTCACGTTTCAAAAAGAAATTCTTTCCTTTTCAAGCAATCCTGTAAAAGGATTACTGAAGCATCAGAAGGTTATCCAGAACATTTCATACCTGGGATGTAGGTCAAGGACAAAGTGCTTGTCTGGCACTCAGGAGGCCCAGTGTAAACCTTAGTCCCACATAAACCAGATGAGGTAGCACACTCCTGAAATCCCAGCACTCGTGACAAAAGGCGGGATGGATAGAAGGTTAAGGCTATCTTCAGCTACTCAGAGAGAATTCCGCACAGGAAAATGAAGGTCTTCCAATTTGCTTGACACCCCAATATTTACCCCAAAATGCTCACCTAGCTGGCAAGCCATGTTGATCTATTTGCTAGTAACATTTTATGTCTGATGTGAGAGCTAGTAAAAACCGTTTGAATTTTACTTCATTTACTCCTCTCATCTCTTTTCAAAGACAGTTTGATACACCTTGTGGCCTGCGACCACCTGGGAAATTATATCCAATTAATTGTTCTATCCCTCGCCAGTTCACAATTTTGAATATTTAATACAATTAGCTTAAGTACCCTTGCCTACAAAGCCAAACACTGGGAGGCCATTTAAATAAGTGGATTTGCTTCAACAATGAGATTTCAATCAGACCCTCCAAATATTTATCCCACCCTCTTGCATAAATCTGAGTCCCTTCAGACAAAGCAAAGCCTTTTGTTTCTCTGTGGGAATTGCACTATAAACTCTGTCCTTCTGAGAAACACAAACTAGGATGCAAGATGATACTAAGTTCTAGGCAATTAAATAAGTTTCTTTGGGATCCTAATGACTATTAAGTGTGGGAGAACAGAAGAGAGGGACCCTGAAGAGCCAATATAGTAGTAAAAACCGCATTGGCTCTCAGACAGAGTAAGTGAAAATGTTGAGCTGGCAAAGTTTCTGTGATCTTGTCACCTCTGTTCCCATCTGCAAGAGAAGTTAAAAGTAACAGCATTTCATAGGCTAAGGATTAAAATAAATCGAGATACAAAGCACCCAGAAAAGCAGTTTCTGTGTAGTGCATATATATTCTATATACATGTGTATATAATAAATGCATCAATGCTATAGAGAACCACTAATGTTAGCTACTTCTACTGTTCTTCTTCCAGGTATTTTGCATTTGTAAGCATGAATGACAGAAAGCAAAGGATAGCATTTACTTGGTCGTTTCTTTTATTCTTTCTAAATCAAAGGGCACAAGTGCTAACAAGCACAAGTCAGAAACACTTAGAATTCTTTCTCTTCAAATATTTGTCCCATTGGCTGCCAAGGTCATGCCAACTACATTTACAGGCTGTTTACTGATCGGAGAGATGCTAATCTAATCACAGATTGCACATGCTAGAAAATAAATCATTACTCTGTATCACTAGGCATTTTCAAAGTCGCTTAATGGGATTTACAAATATTGACACATGAGTCATTAAAGAATATAACTTTTGTCTCTTTTTAGATAAGATTATTTATAATGGCATTCTATAATTTGAATAATATAAATTGTGATTCTGTGATTTAATTTTTGTCCTTCCATCACTCATTATGACAATATTGAATGATAAAGGGTGTGAAAATGAGTTGCTGAATTGTGTAGAAAAAAGAATTCAGAATCATCCAGGTTTTAAAGCTTAAAAAAAAAAAAAAAAAAAAAAAAAAAAAAAAAAAAAAAAAAAAACCTTGCCATTTATACATAGATCAATCTGGAGAACCCAAGTGTCTTCAACAATGCTAGTAAAGCCTCAGGAAGAAAAAGGTCTTCTCTCTTCCATGAGCTCTCTGTTGTTGCTTTTGAGACAGACTGAAAAGATGAGGCTGTCCTGAAACTCACCTTGTAGGTAAGGATAACCTTAAATGTTTGTCTTACCTCTACCTCCTCAGTGCTGGGATTAAAGGCGCATGTTAACATGATTAGTTTATGCAGTACTAGGATTGACCTTGGGCTTCCTGTGTGCTCTGCAGGCACCCTGCCAACTAACCTATAGTCCCGGCTCTGAATCTTTCCTATACACCCAATCTTGCCCTGCTAGGGAGTTCTTAGGATATATGTGCCTCTGAGCTTGATAGTCTTCATTTTTGAATTTTTCTCTAGTATAAACAAAAAGTCATAACAAGATCCATGGGACCAGGTGCTACTGCTCACATATTGCATATAAAACCATCCTTGCCTGACTCCTCTCTTTAAAATGCTGCAGATACCACCATTGCTGTATTCTGGTTTATATTTTTCAAAGCATGCTTTCAATATAAAATTATTACTGAAAATCGATTGGCCAAGTAGTTATCATGCCATCATCCACTATAATGTACATATTAGAACTAGAAGGAATTAATTTCCTTTTTCCCTATATTTTATCACTTGCTTATAGGACAATATCTTACATGCAGAGATGTCCCCAAGAAAACTATTTCCACTTCATTCTGATGTCTATTCCACTTATAACCTAAATGGATGCATCCAGGAGATAGTACATACTTCAGGGTTCAGCTCTGAAAGGCAATGTATTGAAAGAAAAATCTTTGTCTAGGTCCACAGATTTATATAGACCGACATGCCTGACTCTTATGGACAGGAGGAGTAAGCTTGCTAGAAAGATCCCAAGGCAAGGAACCCCAGAGATGAATGAGGAGAAAGATACTGATGTATGCTTCACATTTGTGTCTGATCAAATCTGAGACTGGACCCTACCACTCATGTAAATTTGAAATTGTTTTCTTTGCCTGCTCATCTGAATTCTGTTCCTGTCATTAGGGATTGAGATGGCCTCAGCAGTGACGATTAGAGGGAGAACAGTTTCAGGGCCTCAGGCCTGTTTTGTGTCCTTGCCTTTGTATTTTGCCAGATGTGGTGTTGAGATTCCTCCTGATTGCCTTCAGGATTTTTAATTAAAAAGGGACAAAATCAAAAGGGGTACTTATTAATCACCAGGAAGATTTATTTATTACTAAGGCAAAGTCTTGGAAAAAAATCAATTTATTGCAAATGTTTCCTGCAGGTTTGCAGATTTCAGACAATTAACAAGGGCTGCTATAATTCACACAAAGAACATTCATTGTGTTGCCAATAACTCATTTTGATGAATTAGGACCTGATTATGTTGAGTGTTGGGAGGACTGCAATTTTTAAACATCTCAAGTAGCACAGATAGTAGTTGTTCACCATGGCTGGTGTAGAAGCTGAGTAAGTGAGCTGAGCCCAAACTGTGAGGGGCTCCAGTAAAGACACTGAGAGTGGAGCCCAGGCTGTGAGGAGCTCCAGCAAAGCCAGAGGAGACTAGGGTGGAGCCAGCTGTGTGGGGTGAGACTCCTGCCCCAGAAAAATGATGATGTGCATATTCAGAAAAAGGCAACCTTTCTAGCAGTAAGTGAAAAAGTTCTACCATCAAAGAAGACTCTGCAGCTTGCTGCCATTTACTCTCTCCACAAATTTGGATGATACCATGGCAATGAATGAGACTAGAATCGGTTTTGTTTCTGTTCCAAACACATCAGACAGCTAATTCTAAATGCCTTCCAAAATCTTCTCATTTAATTAGCAACAACAACAACAACAACAAGCAATGATGGTGTGCCCAGTCCTGTTTCAGATGGGGAAGGAAGGGAATACAGAAAGGAAGCTTCTAGAACTGATGACAAGACATCTTTATACAGAGGTACATCTTTGGGCCAATGGGATGGAGACCAGAAAAGCATTGCTGATGGCATGACCAACAAAACCAAAGGCAGGCGTTAAGAGAAAATAATGCAGAGTGATGATCTTGATTGCAAAATGCAAGAGAGCGTGAGAGTTATTAGAAAAGACAGGTATGGTGGTTTGAATATGATGGGCCCAGGGAATGGCTTTAGGACGTGTGGCCTTGTAGGAAGTCCATCTCTATGGGGCTATACTTTGAGGCTCCTATGCTCAGAATCCCTCCCCACACCACCAATGTGGAAAGGTCCCTTTCTCCCAGCTGCTTGCAGAAGACAGTCTTCTCTTTGGATGCCTTCAGGTCAAGATGTAGAACTCTTAGGTCCTCCAGCACTAGTCTGCTTGCCTGATGCCATGCTTCCTGTCATGATGATAATGAACTGAACCTCTTTTATAAGAATTCAATTCCTTGGTCATGGTATTTTGCCAGGAGCCATTCTCACAGAGATATCAATACCCCTTCCTCTCAGCCATTTCTAGCCTGCTTTCTCTAGGCTGCCTTTAGAAGGAAATGTACTAGTTTAGAGATTAGCCAAGTAAGCTAGATGGTCTGTACATACAGAGCTCACCCAAGTGGGTTCGAACAAATGAAGCTCTCCTGTGGTTAGGTTACCATAGCAACTCCTTTCCACTTCACCTCCTCATGACCGAAATATGATATCAAGTTCCTACTGCACCTGCCAAATCTTTCCTGAGATCCTGAAAGACAATTCTGAGAAACTGTTCTTGAGGAATGATGCTATCCCCCTGAGATTGTTCCCCGAATACAATGACTTTCCCCCTTCACCCCTCCCCATACCTGCTTGCTTGCCTTTATAACGCTTTGTGTGAAAATTAAAGTTTAACAGCTTGATCAGAATATTGACTTGCTGTCCACCCTTTTGTGTCTCTTGCCCCCGACTTCTTCTTAGGTAGTTCCAGGAACCCTGTTGACTGTCCTGCGAGTTGGGAAAGTATTTATTCACAGAAATGGAAACCCAAACTAAGACAGCAGACAGGTTAACACAGTAGCAAAGTAGAGCCTAGAGAGCAGCAAACTATGTCTCCTTGGAGTCTTGACATTTTGTGCAGTGAATGAAAATCCACTGAAAACTTAAAAAATAAAATAAAATAAAATAAAATAAAATAAAATAAAATAAAATAAAATAAAATCTTTTGTTTTGTCCTGGGAGTGAATCTAGAAACTCCCCTTTGGCAGGAACTCTTCACCATAGGCTACACTCATACTTCGGAAACTTGTGTTTTCCTAAACCTGTTCTCTCTCATTTTCCACCACAAATTCCAGGAGCTAAATTCAAGTTATTGAAAATGCTGGGCAAGGACTTGTGCCAACTGAGCCACCTCACTGGCTATGAAAGTTTTATGCTTTAAAGGGCACTTTGAGAACAGTTTTGAATGAGGATTAGTAGTGGGGAAATGCCACAGTGACACCTACCAGGGTCGAGTCTTCTATCATATTGTGACCATCGACCTAGTGAGGATGTTTTCCCCTAGCATTATGACTAATAGGGTCATGTCTTCAATCTCCATTCTATCATGAGTCTCAAGAGCCAATGAATTTTATCAACATGTCCTTGAATATGCTAATAATGTTGGTACCTGTGGCTGTAGTAGCATGAAAATGGTAACACCAAAACTAGGTACTTACTGAGTGAGCACATAGGCTGATTAAAGATCAGCAAACAACCCTGACATGGTTTTACTATTTACTATGTAGGAAAAAAAAAACTAGCACAGAGTTATTATGCAGTCTTAGAGTGGTCATGGGAGTAGACCAACTCATGTTCAGCTGTGCAGAGGGGCATTTGAAGCTTTGTACACTGGAAGACAATAGCACAATCCTCTCTAGAAAAACAAGCTGACAGAGAAAATTAAATTAGTGTATTAAGAGTGAATGCACAGGCGGTGGTGGCAGATTTCTGAGTTAGAGGCCAGCCTGGTCTACAGAGTGAGTTCCAAGACTACACAAATGGATGGAGCTGGAGATCATCATACTAAGTGAGATAACCCAGTCTCAAAAGGTCAATCATGGTATGCTCTCACTGATAAGCAGATATTAGCCTAGAAACTTGGAATACCCAAGGCATAATCCACCTATCAAATGATGTCCAAGAAGAACGGAGGAGTGGCCCCTGGTTCTGGAAAGTCTCAGTGCAGCAGTATAGGACAGTACCAGAACAGGGAAGTGGGAAGGTGTGGATGGGGGGAATAGGGGTGAGGGAAGAGAGCTTATGGGACTTTTGGGGAGTGGGGAGCCAGGAAAGGGGAAAATCATTTGAAATGTAACTAAAAAATATATCGAATTAAAAAAAAAAAAAAAGAGTGAATACAGTGCAATTAATGATAAGGATATGGGATCGGCGGCGGCGGCGGCGGCGGCGGCGGCGGCGGCGGCAGCAGCGGCAGCAGTGGCTGCTCTAGCTGAAGGGACATCAGCAGTGGAACCAAGGCGTCACAGGGACCAGTTAGGCCCTGCGCCCACGACCACTGACCTTCGCTGACCAGCCGGACAGCAAGCAGCTGCAGTTGTGCGGCGCCTTTCCTGCACGGAGGCCACTTCAGAACTCGGCCTCCCACCAGTCAGGAGAGGAGCATCCATCTTGGTTCCGTACTCCAGGAATCGGACAGACTGAGGTACACAAACATAATCCGAGGCCAACACCGCGGTGGTCTGGGCCCGACGGGCGTTGGCCTGCACCCAGGCCCGGGGCGGGTCGGGGGGCCATCAGGGTGCCAACCCAACCAGGAGGTTTTTTGCCCAGGCCTGCGAGCGCGCCGCCGCCATTTTGCCTGCAGGACGACAGAGAGCTCAGGCGGGCAGACCTGTAACAGGCATAGCCTAAGGCTAACAAAGCGGGGGTCCAGGCCCCAAAAGGCACAGGACTGACCCCAAGAACTGGGCGGCTTGGTGGGCCATCTGTGAGTCAACCCGCCCAGGTGATTGTTAGCAAAGCAGACTCTCCCGGCGCTTTCAGGGAGCGCGGGCGCACACACCCGCCATCCTAGTCACCTGGCAAACCCAATTAACAGTCAAAGCCTTAGGGGAACTTTGCTCGGACCTTGGCCTCCCAGGCTTTTGCCTGGACTCAGGGACTGGGCGGCCAGGCTAACCTTGTGTGCGACAGCCCGGTTGGCAGATCGGCTGCCCAGCGGAGTGAGCGGAACACAGGGGAGGTCACAGTAGCATACACCGTCGGCACTCCCTGGGAGTGCACACGGGCTCCATCTGCTCCACAGACACAATCTGGGGCAAGGCCTCAGGCAGAAGCCCTTAGCTCTACTCTCTCCGCTTCCGGATCCAGATCAGTCTGGGCGGCAGCATTACATCTCCAAGTCCTGCAAGTGGCTAGCTGGGCTTCCGGGCAGCCAGCTGGGAGAAGTCAGTGTGCTCCAGTGAATCCAGCGGGCCCCAGCGGGAGCCTTCGGGTGCCTGCTTTGGGATCTGAACAGCCTGGGCAGCAGCACACTGTCTACAAGCAGTGCAGGAGGTAAGCTGTGCACCAGAGGCCAACTGGGAAGGGGCAGCTTGCACTGGTGAGTCCAGCACTGACAAGATAAACTAACACCAGTGAGATCTAGATGGCAAAAGGCAAACGCAGGAACGTCACTAACAGAAATCAAGGCAATATGGCAACATCTGAACCCAATTCTCCTATACCAACATGTCCTGGATACCCCATCACACCAGTAAAACAAGATTTGGATTTAAAATCACTGGTCATGATGCTGGTACGGGAACACATGAAGGTCATACATAAAGAAATTCAGGAGACAATGGATCAAAAGTTAGAAGCCCTTGCAAGGGAAACACAAAAATCATTGAAAGAAATCCAGGAGAATACAAAAGCCAACAAGGAGGAAATGCAAAAAACACTTAAAGAAATACAGGAGAACTTTGCTCAACAGGCTGAGGTCATGAAAGACGAAACACAAAAATCTCTTAAAGAAATACAGGAGAACTTTGGTCAACAGGCTGAGCTCATGAAAGAGAAAACACAAAAATCTCTTAAAGAATTACAGGAAAACACAAACATGCAAGTGAAGGAGCTAAGCAAAACCATCCAGGATCTAAAATCAGAAGTAGAAACAACTAAGAAAACTCAAAGGGAGACAACTTTGGAGATAGAAAGCCTTGGGAAGAAATCAGGGGACAGAGATACAAATATCAACAACAGAATACAAGAGATAGAAGAAAGAATCTCAGATGCTGAAGATTCCATAGAAACCATGGACTCAACAGTTAAAGAAAATGCAAAATGCAAAAAGCTTGTAACCCAAAATATCCAGGAAATCCAGGACACAATGAGAAGACCAAACCTAAGGATTATAGGCATAGAGGAGAGTGAAGATTTACAACTTAAAGGGCCAGCAAATATCTTCAATAAAATTATGGAAGAAAACTTCCCTAACCTAAAGAGAGAGATGCCCATGAATATACAAGAAGCCTACAGAACTCCAAACAGACTGGACCAGAACAGAAATACTTCCCGTCACATAATAATCAAAACACCAAATGTTCTAAACAAAGAAAGAATACTAAAGGCAGTAAGAGAAAAAGGCCAAGTAACATATAAAGGAAGACCTATCAGAATCACAGCAGACTTCTCACCTGAGACTATGAAGGCTAGAAGGTCCTGGGCAGATCTCATGCAGACTCTAAGAGAACACAAATGCCAACCAAAACTACTATATCCAGCAAAACTCTCAATCACCATAGATGGAGAAACTAAGATATTTCATGACAAAACCAAGTTTACCCAATATCTATCCACAAACCCGGCCCTAAAAAGGATAATAGGAGGACAACACCAATACAAGGAGGGAAACTTCACCCTGGAAAAAGCAAGATAGTAACCTTTCATCAAACCCAAAAGAAGTTAAGCATTCAAATTTAAAAAATAACGTCAAAAATGATAGGAAGTAACAATCACTATTCCTTAATATCTCTTAACATCAATGGACTTAATGCCCCAATAAAAAGACACAGACTAACTGAATGGATACGTAAACAGGACCCTACATTTTGCTGCTTACAGGAAACACACCTCAGGGTCAAAGACAAACACTACCTTAGAGTAAAAGGCTGGAAGACAATTTTACAAGCAAATGGTCTCAGGAAACAAGCTGGAGTAGCCATTTTAATATCAGATAAAATTGACTTTCAACCCAAAGTCATCAAAAGAGACCCTGAGGGACACTTCTTGCTGGTCAAAGGAAAAATACAAAAAGAAGAACTGACAATCCTGAACATCTATGCCCCAAATGCAAGGGCACCCTCTTTTGTAAAAGAAACTTTATTAAAACTAAAAGCACACATTGCACCTAACACAATAATTGTGGGTGACTTCAACACTGCACTTTCCTCAATGGACCGATCAGGAAAACAGAAACTAAACAGGGACACAATGAAACTAATTGAAGCTTTGGACCAATTAGATTTAACAGATATATATAGAACATTCTATCCTAAAACAAAAGAATATACCTTTTTCTCAGCACCTCATGGTACCTTCTCCAAAATCGACCATATAATTGGTCACAAGACAGACCTCAACAAATATAAGAAGATCGAACTAATCCCATGCCTCCTATCTGATCACTATGGAGTAAAAGTGGTCTTCAATAGCAACAGAAACAACAGAAAGCCCACATACACGTGGAAAGTGAACAATACTCTACTCAATGATACCTTGGTCAAGGAAGAAATAAAGAAAGAAATTAAAGACTTTTTAGAACACAATGAAAATGAAAACACAACATACCCAAATCTATGGGACACAATGAAAGCAGTGCTAAGAGGAAAACTCATAGCCCTGAGTGCCTCCAAAAAGAAAATGGAGAGAGCATACATTACCAGCTTAATGACACACCTGAAAGCCCTGGAACAAAAAGAAGCTATTTCGCCCAGGAGGAGTAGAAGGCAGGAAATCATCAAACTCAGGGCCGAAATCAATCAAGTAGAAACAAAGAGAACCATACAAAAAATCAACAATACCAGGAGCTGGTTCTTTGAGAAAATCAACAAGATAGATAAACCCTTAGCCAGAATGACCAAAGGGCACAGAGAAAGTATCCAAATTAACAAACTTAGAAATGAAAAGGGAGATATAACAACGGAAACTGAGGAAATCCAAAAAATCATCAGATCCTACTACAAGAGCCTATACTCAACACAACTGGAGAATCTGGAGGAAATGGACAATTTCCTTGACAGATACCAAATACCAAAATTAAATCAGGACCAACTAGACCATCTAAACAGTCCCATAATGCCTAAAGAAATAGAAGGAGTCATAGAAAGTCTTCCAACCAAAAAAAGCACAGGACCAGATGGCTTCAGTGCAGAATTCTACCAGACCTTCAAAGAAGAGTTAACACCAATACTCTTCAAACTATTCCACAAAATAGAAACAGAAGGAACACTACCCAATTCCTTCTACGAAGCCACAATTACGCTGATACCAAAGCCACACAAAGATCCAACAAAGAAAGAGAACTTCAGACCAATTTCCCTTATGAACATCGATGCAAAAATACTCAATAAAATTCTTGCCAACCGAATCCAAGAACACATCAAAACGATCATCCACCATGATCAAGTAGGCTTTATCCCGGGAATGCAGGGTTGGTTCAATATACGGAAATCCATCAATACAATCCACTACATAAACAAACTCAAAGAACAAAACCACATGGTCATTTCATTGGATGCTGAAAAAGCATTTGACAAAATTCAGCATCCCTTCATGCTTAAAGTCTTGGAGAGAACAGGAATTCAAGGCCCATACCTAAACATAGTAAAAGCAATATACAGCAAACCGGTAGCCAGCATCAAACTAAATGGAGAGAAACTTGAAGCAATCCCACTGAAATCAGGGACTAGACAAGGCTGCCCCCTTTCTCCTTATCTTTTCAATATTGTACTTGAGGTACTAGCTCGGGCAATTCGACAACATAAGGAGGTCAAAGGGATACAAATTGGAAAGGAAGAAGTCAAACTATCATTATTTGCAGACGATATGATCGTCTACCTAAGTGACCCAAAGAACTCCACTAGAGAGCTCCTACAGCTGATAAACAACTTCAGCAAAGTGGCAGGTTATAAAGTCAACTCAAGCAAATCAGTGGCCTTCCTATACTCAAAGGATAAGCAGGCTGAGAAAGAAATTAGGGAAATGACCCCCTTCACAATAGCCACAAACAGTATAAAGTATCTTGGGGTGACTCTTACCAAACATGTGAAAGATCTGTATGACAAGAACTTCAAGACTCTGAAGAAGGAAATGGAAGAAGACCTCAAAAAATGGGAAAACCTCCCATGCTCATGGATCGGCAGAATCAATATAGTTAAAATGGCCATTTTGCCTAAAGCACTATACAGATTCAATGCAATACCCATCAAAATCCCAACTCAATTCTTCACAGAGTTAGAAAGAGCAATTATCAAATTCATCTGGAACAACAAAAAACCCAGGATAGCTAAAACTATTCTCAGCAACAAAAGGAAATCTGGGGGAATCAGTATCCCTGACCTCAAGCAATACTACAGAGCAATAGTGTTAAAAACTGCATGGTATTGGTACAGTGACAGGCAGGAGGATCAATGGAACAGGATTGAAGATCCAGAAATGAACCCACACACCTATGGCCACTTGATCCTCGACAAAGAGGCTGAAAACATCCAATGGAAAAAAGATAGCCTTTTCAACAAATGGTGCTGGTTCAACTGGAGGTCAGCATGCAGAAGAATGCGAATTGATCCATCCTTGTCTCCTTGTACTAAGCTCAAATCCAAATGGATCAAGGACCTCCACATAAAGCCAGACACTCTGAAGCTAATAGAAAAAAAACTGGGGAAGACCCTTGAGGACATCGGTACAGGGAGAAAGTTTCTGAACAGAACACCAATAGCGTATGCTCTAAGAGCAAGAATTGACAAATGGGACCTCATAAAATTACAAAGTTTCTGTAAGGCAAAGGACACCATCAAGAGGACAAATCGGCAACCAACAAATTGGGAAAAGATCTTCACCAATCCTACATCAGATAGAGGGCTAATATCCAATATATATAAAGAACTCAAGAAGTTAGACTCCAGAAAACCAAACAACCCTATTAAAAAATGGGGTACAGAGTTAAACAAAGAATTCTCACCTGAAGAACTTCGGATGGCGGAGAAGCATCTTAAAAAATGCTCAACTTCATTAGTCATTAGGGAAATGCAAATCAAAACAACCCTAAGATTTCATCTTACACCAGTCAGAATGGCTAAGATTAAAAATTCAGGAGACAGCAGGTGTTGGAGAGGGTGTGGAGAAAGAGGAACACTCCTCCACTGCTGGTGGGGTTGCAAATTGGTACAACCACTCTGGAAATCAGTCTGGCGGTTCCTCCGAAAACTGGGCACCTTACTTCCAGAAGATCCTGCTATACCACTCCTGGGCATATACCCAGAAGACTCCCCACCATGTAATAAGGATACATGTTCTACTATGTTCATAGCAGCCCTATTTGTAATTGCCAGATGCTGGAAAGAACCCAGGTATCCATCAACAGAAGAGTGGATGCAAAAAATGTGGTATATCTACACAATGGAGTACTATTCAGCCATTAGAAACAATGAATTCATGAAATTCTTAGGCAAATGGATGGAGCTAGAGAATATCATACTAAGTGAGGTAACCCAGACTCAAAAGGTGAATCATGGTATGCACTCACTAATAAGTGGATATTAACCTAGAAAACTGGAATACCCAAAACATAATCCACACATCAAATGAGGTACAAGAAGAAAGGAGGAGTGGCCCCTGGTTCTGGAAAGACTCAGTGAAACAGTATTCAGCAAAACCAGAACGGGGAAGTGGGAAGGGGTGGGTGGGAGGACAGGGGAAGAGAAGGGGGCTTGCGGGACTTTCGGGGAGTGGGGGGGCTAGAAAAGGGGAAATCATTTGAAATGTAAAAAATTATATCGAATAAAAAAAATACAAATAAATACTCAAAAAAAAAAAATGATAAGGATATGGTAAGAAACATAAGGAAAGTTTGAGGGTTGAAGAAATCAACCAAAAGTTGGATATGCAATGGATGGGGTAGGGGTGTTTTTCAGCCATAAAATATTTTTACACTATTTTCAGCATTAAGTCATATTATTTATCACTTTCTTTATGTCCTTACTCAGTATAGAGACACAGAAAATTAGCTTACTCTGATATGTTTTGGGTAGCTTGGGGTAATAATAAGCTCCTTAGCTCAAAGCAGCTACTATATTCAAGTCACAAATATAATTTGTATAATGGGTTTTAGGAGCCAGTAATGGGTGGAAGTCTACCAAACCATTTCCTTCCCTTGACCCTCATGGATCCATTTCTATGTGTTGACAGGTACCCTCTTTAAAATACAAACCGAACTGAAGAAGTTCATACTCTCAGTTGGAAAGTACCAAGCAATCACCTAAACTTTGACTTTTTTCCCACCCGGTAAATGGATCCCTTGAAGTCACATCGTCTAAGTAAGTGATAAGCACCAGGACAAGGAATTAGTCATGGGTCTTACTTTTGAACAAATCCAAGCTATTTTCCTTATTTTTATATTTCTTATTATCCAAGCTATTTGGTACTGTATCGTGTCTAATTACACTGTCACAAGAGACCTGGAAGTAATTTTCAAACCACCTCAGTTCTGATGCGTATGTGTGACTGACCTGTGAAACTTAACTGAGCAGGAAATGAAAGTGTATCCAGATTCATCATTGAACATGATTCAAAGACTGTGTCTGCCAGGAATTCTAGAAAGGAGAGAGGCAATGTGAAGGATGTGTTTGCAAATCAAACTATTCCTAGATGAATATCATAATGCCATCACCTCTGGAAATATTCCTTTATAAACACTTACTCCACAGAATTTTCTTATTAAAATTTTCACAGCTTGTTTCTAGCCTTCAGTTATGGTTTATGTGAAATATCTTCCATAGGTTCATGTGTTTCAGTACTGGGTTCCCAGTTGGTAGTAGATTTCCTGGGAATCATGGGTCTGTTCTGAGGCAGAGAGTCTGCTGTTGGGGGCTGGGCTTGTCACTGCTTTCTGGGCCATCAACATCATTGTGAGCCACTGAGCCCAACCCTCCATGCCTTCTCACTATGATGAGCTATTCTCTCTCTCAAACCGTGAGCCAGAATTAGTTCTCAAGTGTTTGGTCACAGAGGTCAGGAAAGTCATTTTTGTTCAGTCATTATAGATGAAGTCTACCTTCATATATGGAGTTATGCATCTCCTTTCAGCTTCACACTCAGGTCACTGAATTTCAGTGCAGAATTCCCTGTTTGGTTTGTTCTGTTTCATCAGATTAAATTTAGCTTGTTGAGGCCTATAAGCATTTCACTTTTAAAAATATGTTAAAGTTTCAGAGTATCTTAAGCTAATAGATCAGTGAATCAGTGTCCTGAATCCCTAAAGTAATGTTAGAATGCATTGAAAGATACAAAAATCCAGAAGGAAGAAAGAAGCTCATTTCAGTAGAGAAATAACCTGTCTCCCAAATCCCATTTGCAATTCTGCTTATCTTTTAAATATTCAGCCTAAAGGCTGATGTATCACGAAAATTCCCCCACGTTACCTAGTTTTAAAGAACAATCCTCAACAGCAATGCATGTTGGTGTGTTAGTCATTCATTACTTCATGAGTTAACATATTTTTTTCTTTTTCTATACAGCTGCAGTACAATACGCAACCTTGGCTATCTCTGGAACACAGCTTCTTTGTGCTCTCAGAAAATGCTTCCCAGAAGATTCCACCTCACTTACACTGTTCTTTTCTTAATAACTGCTAAATTTTTAGCTCTAGCTAAGTAGCATCAATTGTCCCAGTAGTCCCTTCTATACCTGACTCTAAAGCTGGAGCCACATGGCCAGAGTTGCTGAGTTCTGAGGCTTTCTGTGGCTTGTTCTATAACATCAACAGCAGCAGCAACTGTCTGTTTTCCAACTTCTTCACTGGCTAAGCTCTGATGTCCTGGAACCTGCTCTGTAGACTGACCTTGATCCCAGAGATCTACACGGCTCTAACTCCTGGATGCTCAAATTAAAGATCTGGACCTTACCTTTTCATGGCCACTATTTCTCAAGAGCTGGATCAAAAGCATGTGTCTTTCAGCCTCAAGATCTGGTTCATAGGTGTGCCCTCTCTTATTGAATTGTACTTAATTTCAGATTAAAAGTCCAAATGAAAGCAATAACAAGGTAATAATAACCCCTAGATATAACTATCCCTTGTTCAAGCAGTAGCAGTGGAGTGGTGAGGTGAGTGGTGAACAATGTAGTAACCTGATCTTAGAGTGCTACAGAGGGCAGAGCTGAAGAAGTGATGGGCTCCCCCTGGAGCCCAGAAGAGCGTGTGTGGATCCCAGACACTGAAACAAGAAGCTGTAACATTGAAGCTGCCTCGGAGACCCCCAAGATATTCTAGATGCCAGAGCCATAGGATATCTGCTGAGGAATGCTGCCAACAAGGAGTGGAACCAGCCCAGGAAAAGAAGTTTCTTGCAGTCAACAAAGATGAAAAAAGAGCTAGAGATTTGAAACCTGCTTTGGCATCAGGCATGGAGATGCAGAGTTTGGAGATTGCCCAACTGGTTTCCTGTCTTAATTTGTGGATTGCAGTTAAGTGTTTGGATGGATCTCAGAAGAGACTTAGAACTTTGAACTTTTAACATTGTTGAGACTGCTGTAGACTATGGGGCTTTGGAAGTTGAAATAAATGTAAATTTTTATTATGCTATGGCTAGATATGGTCCCCATAGATTTGTGTGTTTGAACAAGCCTATGGGGGCCAGGGAGTGGAATGTCATGACTTGAATATGCTTGGCCCAGGGAATAGCACTTTTTGGAGGTGTGGCCCTATTAGAGTAGATGTGTCACTGTGGGCATAGCCTTTTACATCCTAGTCCTAGCTACTTGGAAGCCAATATTCTGCTAGCAACCTTAAGATGAATATGTAGAACTCTCATCTTCTCCTGTACTGTGTCTGCCTGGATGCTGCCATGCTCCCACTTTGATGATAATGGACTGAACCTCTGAACCTGTAAGCCAGCTCTAATTAAATTTGTTGTCCTTTATAAAAAATATTTAAATGTAAAAAAAAAAAAACAAAACTATCCCTTGTTCAATTGCAAAAGCATAAACAATAAGCTTAGCTAGGTGGGATCTTGCCCTGAGGACATCACTCCTATAATCAATCTGTTTATCTCCATGAACATAGGATTCAGGTCCATTCTACTTCCTGTTGCCCATTTATTCTTGGACACATACAATTTGTATTTTTCTTTTCTAAGCTTGCTACACTTGATCAATATGTTCTTCATGAGAGTAAATCAGAAGGCAAGGCCTATGCTGGGCTTTTCTGAGACTTCCCTTGTTGATGTAATTAATCTGATTCTCTACACTTTAGCCTTAGTCTCAAGCAGACTCTTTAGACAAGGGCAAAAACTAGCCACATTCTTTACCAAAATGCACAAAACAGTCCCCAGGCTATACACTAATATTCTTCTTTTTTGAAGCCTCTAGAGCCAGACTCCCCACAGTTCAACTCACCCTCAGCACCAATGTCTTCCATATTCCTACTAGGATGGTCCATTAAATCCATTTAAAGCATTCCACTGCTTTCCAAATCCAAAGTCCCCAAATCCACATTCCTCCAAACAAAAGCATAATCAGGCTTATCACAGCAATACCTCAGTCCCTGGTACCAAGTTCTTAGGATTGTCAATTCTGTGAAGAGACACCATGACCAAGGCAACTCTTATAAAGGACACCTTTTAATTGGGGTTGGCTTACACTTGGAGAAATTCAATCCATTATCATCTGCAGGTGCGGTACAGGACAGCCCAGCTGTTCTTATTACTTGGTTCTTCTTGAGGCAATGAAGGGGGAAGAGCATAAGCAGGAGGAAGAAGACTAGGTCTTGTGAGACATTTAGGGTTGCTGTTTAATAATAAAATGTTTACCTATCTTATGCCTAAGTCACTTATGCTGTAGCTGACCTGCCCCTAGTTGACCTGAGGTCAGATCATAAAACAGCAGGGGATTAAGTAAACTAGCTCATTAATAAGTAAAGTTCAATCTCTGCAAGAACTAAGTGGCTTTAACTCCCAGACTGCTAGTGGAAGTCTGGGGAAGAAAATGAATGTGACCATAGGTGTGTGGGTTAATTTCTGGGTCTTCAGTCCTATCCCATTGATCAACTTGCCTGTCACTGTACCAATATCATGCAGTTTTTAACACTATTGCTCTATAGTGCTGCTTGAGGTCCAGGATACTGATTCCCCCTGAAGTTCTTTTGCTGTTGAGAATAATTTTAGCTATCCTGGGTTTTTTGTTATTCCAGATAAATTTGAGAATTTCTCTTTCTAACTTTATGAAGAATTGGGTTGGGATTTTTTTGATGGGGATTGCATTGAATCTGTATATTGCTTTAGGCAAGATGGCCATTTTTACTATATTAATCCTGCCAATCCATGAGCATGGAAGATTTTTCCTTTTTCTGAGGTCTTCTTCTATTCCCTTCTTCAGAGACCTGAAGTTCTTGTCATACAGACCTTGCACTTGTTTGGTTAGAGTCATACCAAGATACTTTTTTATTGTTTGTGGCTATTGTCAAGGGTGTCATTTCCCTATCTTCTTCCTCAGCCTGTTTATCCTTTGAGTATAGGAAGGCTACTGATTTGCTTGAGTTGATTTTTATATCCGGCCACTTTGCTGAAGTTGTTTATCAGCTGTAGGAGTTCTCTGGTGGAGTTTTTGGGGTCACTTAAGTATATTATCATATCATCTTCAAATAGTGATAGTTTGACTTCTTCCTTTCCAATTTGTATCTCTTTGACCTCCTTATGTAGACCATCCAGTGGAAAAAAGATAGCCTTTTCTTTTTTTAATTTTTTTTTATTTTTCTATATTCTTTGTTTACATTCTGAATGCTTTCCCCTTTCCAGGTTCCCACCTCCCCATCGGTCTCATAAGTCCTCTTCCCTCCACCCATTTCCCAATCACCCCCCTCCCATTTCTCTGTCCTAGTACTCCTCTACAATGCTGGATCAAGTCAACAAATGGTGCTGGCTCAACTGGAGGTCAGCATTCAGAAGAATGCAAATTGATCCATCTCCTTGTACTAAGCTCAACTCCAAGTGAATCAAGGACCTCCACATAAAACTAGACACACTGAAACTAATAGAAAAGAAACTGGGGAAGACCCTTGAGGACATGGGCACAGGGGAAAAGTTCCTGAACAGAACACCAATAGCTTATGCTCTAAGATCAAGAATTGACAAATGGAACCTCATAAAACTACAAAGTTTCTATAAGGCAAAGGACACTGTCAAAAGGACAAAGCAGCAATCGAAAATTGGGAAAAGATCTTCACCAACCCTATATCCGACAGAGGGCTAATATCCAATATATACAAAGAACTCCATAAGTTAGACTCCAGAGAGCCAAATAACCCTATTAAAAAATGGGGTACAGAGCTAAACAAAGAATTTTCACCTGAAGAACTTCGAATGGCTGTGAAGCACCTTAAGAAATGTTCAGCATCATTTGCATAGGGAAATGCAAATCAAAACAAGCCTGAGATTTCACTTCACACCAGTCAGAACGGCTAAGATTAAAAACTCAGGAGAGAGCAGGTGTTGGTGAGGATGTGGAAAAAGAGGAACACTCTTCCACTGCTGGTGGGAATTCAAGTTGGTACAATCACTCCGGAAATCAGTCTGGTGGTTCCTCAGAAAACTGGGCATGACACTTCCGGAGGACCCTGCTATACCACTCCTGGGCATATATACCCAGAGGATTCCCCAGCATGCAATAAGGACACATGCTCCACAATGTTCATAGCAGCCTTATTTGTAACAGCCAGAAGCTGGAAAGAACCCAGATGTCCCTCAATGGAGGAAGGGATACAGAAAATGTGGTATATTTACACAATGGAATACTACTCAACAATTAAAAACAATGAATTCATGAAATTCTTAGCCAATTGGTTGGAAGTGAGGTAACCCCATCACAAAAGAACACACATGGAATGTAGTCAGATAAGTGGATATTAGCCCAGAAGCTCTGAATACCCAAGACACAATTCTCATATCAAATGATTCCCACGAAGGAGGAAGGAGAGGTCCCTGGTCCTAGAAAGGCTTGATCCAGCCTTGTAGGGGAGAACCAGGACAGAGAAGAAGGAGGGTGTTGATTGGAGAACAGGCAGAGGGAAGAGGGCTTATGGAACTAATGGGGAAGGGGGAACTGGAAAATGGAAAATCATTTGGAATGTAAACAAAGAATATAGAAAAGAACTAAAAACAAATGAGTGTGACTATTTGGATATGCTTGGCCTAGGGAGTGGCACTGTTGGGAGGTATAGCTTGTTGGAGTAGGTGTGGCTTGTTGGAGTAGGTGTGGCTTTGTGGGTATGGAGTTTAATACCCTTGTCCTAGATGCTTGTGAGTCAGTATTCTGCTGGCAGCCTTCAGATAAAGAGGTAGAACTCTCAGCTCCTCCTGCCCCATGCCTGTCTGGATGTTGCCATGTTCCTGCCTTGATGATAATGGACTGAACCTCTGAACCTGTAAGCCACCCCCAATTAAATGTTGCCCTTTATAAGAATTGCCTTGATCATGGTGTTTGTTCACAGCAGTAAAACCCTAACCAAGACAAAGGGTCAAGATGAAAAGTGGTTTTAACTTTAATTTCTATGTTCTTAGTTCTCCAAAATGTTTCTATACATGTTCTCCAAAAAGTTCCCTCTAAAATTTTCTCCAAAAAGTTCTCTAAGAAAGTTCTCTCTTGTTCTGAAAAAAGTTCTCTCTGATCTCTTCTTCTCCTAATATTGCTCATTCCTCCAGCTCTGATGTAACAATCATAATACCCTTACTCCCAATGCCATTACTCCCAAAGCTTTACCCTTACTTCCAAGTTCTTCTTGAGTTCAGTTCTGTCTCCTCTCTTTGTCCTCAGCACCTAATACATCTTTCAGAACACATGAACACATGGTAAAAAGTTCACACACATTTACACATAAATTCAAATCATAAATCGAATAAGAAATTTACAACAGAATGTTTACATGCATAAACATTAAGAGTAATTATCTAGCTAAACATCTCATCTGTCACTAGCTTTACACATTCAGGGAAGGTTAAAGACCATAACTAAGTTATCATTGAAGTTTTGTATCGATGAACCCAGTCATTATTTTATCTTCTGTCCTTGAACCTAGAGTAAATCCTAAATTCTCTTTTTATGACCTTTGTTTTTTTGTTTGTTTTACAACCGCTTGGAATGTGATCTAAGTTTGTAGATGCCTTCTTGCTATCTCAGAAGCAATTAACACTTCAAAACTGGCAGAGTTCTTAATATAGTTTTGGCATCAGAAATGACAAATAGCAGTCCTATTATAAAAGAGTTTAATAATTACTAATATAATTTTAGGGATTCTTACAGGATCATCATTATTAATTAAGAAATCATCCATTTGTCTATATAGCATCATGACAAGACAGTACATCTTCATTGTTCTCCAGAGATCTGCTCAAAACAGTGAGCTAATATATAAGTGGTTGTCATATATATTCAATAATAACCAAAAGGGCATACTAATATCAGGAATCTTCCCTAAAATGAAGTGTTGCTTGGCCTTGCCTAGAGAAGCAAAGCTGTCATTAACTTTGACAGTCAATGGGTGGAACCATCTCAGGAAGATCACCTGCTAGTTTTTAGCTTCTCCTTGATGGCTCTTGACAATCATAATGGCAGGAAGCATGGCAGTGTGTAGGCAGACATGGTGCTGGAGGAACCAAGAGTCACATCTTCACTGAAAAGAAGCCAGGGGCAGACTGTTTCATGGGCAGCTACTCCCAATGAACAGTCTCAAAGCTCACCCCCCACAGTGACATACTTGATCCAGCAAGGCTATACTTCCTAACAGTACCACTCCTAAAGGGGCAAGCATGGTCAAACCACCACAGGTAGGCTCATTTGAAGTCTGGACCATTAAAGACATCAGGGAGTGGCCCCTTCTTGAGAAACAGTGACCCCTGTACCCCACTTCAGTTAATCATGGTTATAGTTTTCCAAGAAGGCTGTCATAAAAACCCAAGCTAATGTCATCAGGTCAGAGCAATTCCGAGAAGAATGCAGTCAGTATCAGGAAACATGAAGAATGGGTGTTATACACACACACACACACACACACACACACATATACTTACATATACATGCACATACACACACATATATACAAATACAGGCATATACACACATATACTTACATATACATATACTCACAAAGATATAGTATTTAAAAGCCATTGAGAGAAAGTCTGTGGAAATGTTATCCAGTGATTTATTTCTTAGGGTTTTTTCGATATAGAAAAATTGGTTAAAGAGAATACTATGGATATGAATAAAGGAAACAATGATGTAAATCCCTTTTGAGAGAATCCTCTGACTGAAACTTTACTGCCAATATTTTGAACTATTTGTAACAATTATTTTTGAACCAATATTTGGTTCTCTCTCTCTCTCTCTCTCTCTCTCTCTCTCTCTCTCTCTCTCTCTCTCTCTCTCGGTATGGTGGCATATTCTTGTAGTCCTTGCACTGGGGAGGCAGAAGCAGGATAGTCGCAACCTCAATATCAGCCTGAGCTTCAATGTAAATTAGAGGGTAGCCTGAAGTGCACCAAGGGATGTCATCTCAAACACCTTCTTAAAAATGAGGATGTTAGCTTTACTACATGACTGTGATCAAAGCCTCTGATGCACACTCAGTTTCCAGCGATTATCCCACAGACATTCTTAGCAGGAAGAACTCAGGTTAGAATCACACGGTTCTCAGTCATCATATCTCTTTAGTTTTCAAAAAAAAAGTCCTTCAACTTTCCCTTGACTTCCTTCTTGTTTTAACAGTTCAGAGAGGAAGTTATCTACTGTATTCCCCCAAATTTGGTTTTGTCTGATATCTCTTTGTAACTAGATTCCAGGTAGTGCATCTTACAAAGACAATCCTGGAACTGAGGTGTTCTAGCAGGTAGTGAAAAGATTTCTGCTCATCACTGAAGTTGTTCATATTAATTAGACTCTCAGTTCTCCTAATACACAATTACTCCTTTAAAAGTGTGTCATCAATGTGCTTTCCTTTAAAATAAAATTGGCCTTCCAGAAAATTCATAACAGAAAATTGACGGCGCTGCCTCTAAGCAAGAAGCTGGTGTTTTTTAGTTGATTACATTATGCATTGACACCCAGTGATCTTTCACATCTTCATTCTATAGATGGTGATATAACAGCCACACATCAGAAGCCCCCAGGTCTGATATTATTTTGAGGAATTTTAGCTAGGCTTAATAACTATATCACTTGGATCCTTCACAGGGATATTCAGAATAAGAGAAACACAAGCAGTCATATTGCTCTGATGTGATTTCCAGCAGCATAATATTTATTAAAAACAAACAGTACTGTCAAGTTTTCTATGCTGGGCCTTCAACCCCTTCCTGGTTCTCAAAGCACGTGGGAGGGCTGCACTATAGAGCACACTGTGCTCACTCTCCTTCAAGGATGCTCTTGTCACATCCTTGTTTTCCTGTAATTTTACATTGTCACTCCCCAAAGTCTCCCCCATTTAAAGTCTCACATGTCCAGCAGCTCCAGATCTTGTCCATTCTTTACTTACCTTGCTTTGACATACTCAATTTGTTTATTGTTGGTTAGTAAAACTAATTGTGGTTCAGATCTAAAGCATCCCACAAAAGGGCTCCCAGCAGATGACCTATTTTTGGAGACTGTGGAAATGTTAGAGGAAAATGGGTGGAGAAATGAGGTCACTGAGATGTGTTCTTGACATTACATCTCATCCTGACAGCCTTTCTATCACCTTCTGCCATAACACTGTCCTGGGTGGCAAGCTCCTGCAAGCAGAATGTTCCAAGAACCCAAAAAGCAACCGAGAATCAAAGCCCTTCATTCATTACACTGTTTAAGGCAAGTAATTTGCATAATGATATAAAAGCAGCTAAAGTAGCTCTGAAGTGCCTAAGACAAGGATTTCTGCCTGTATTAATCAATATTTTGCCTCTCAGACTCTACAGCATGCCAAAGGGGGTATAGTGGCTATTCCTTTGTCTTTTGCATAAATCAATTTAAAAATCTATCATTTTTTTTCTTTATTGCTGTTTGTCATTGCCCATAGGAAAGAATGTAAGAGAAAAGAGAATTATAGAACTAAAGAACAGAAAGTTGAAAGTTAGCTCAAAAGAGATTGACCAAGAACAGAGGAAATAGAGGAAGAAGTGATGTTTGGAAGGTTATCTCTGAATCATAGCATTCCAACTGCTCTAGTGAATCTGCAAACTTTTCATAGCAAAAGTGAAATATTTCCTTGAAGGGGGCAGTTCTGATGCTAAGGTCCTGATCCCCAATTGGTTCTTGATTTGTCAGTAAATAAAGCCAGGAGCTAACTACTGGGCAGAAGATAAAGGCAGGACTTCCAGGTCCCAAGAGGAAAAAGGACCCAAGGAAGGAAAGAGGTTTTCTGCCATGCTGTGGAGGAAGAAGAGCACAGCAACCATGTGAATTCTTGGGAGAGCTGGGGCCTGTGGCTGCCACTACCGGCAGGTGGACATTGGTGTTTCGCAGGAGCTAGGTGGGACTAGCCACTGAAGTTTATGGCAGGTGGACAAACAAAGATAAAAATATTAATAAGGACTGCTTTTCCAGGTGGGAGACAGTAATGCCCAGCAATTGTACCAAGATGACAAGTTGCAAAGGAACAAACTATGTGTCTTTTATCCACAGATTCAAGGGAAACTGGGAATGTTCACCTCCCAGAGCTAAAGACAGAAGAGCAAAAGGGACACCTGGTGGTAACTGGTAGCATTGATGATCCCAGAGCAAAGACAGTAGCATAAAAGTATGTGCTACACTTCCTTCAAAGAATAACAAGGGCCCAATAGATGATTCAGTGATTAAAGTGTTCGGCACATAAGAATAAAGAGCTGTGTTTGAATCCCCAAGAGAAGCCAACCTGGGCAGTGTGCATCTGCAATCCCAGCACCCTAAGGTGAACTAGGAGGCAGAGAAAGGTCAAGCCCTGGAAATTCAAGGGCAGCTGCCTAGCTTGCGCAGTGACAACAAAGCAACCCTGTCTCACAGAGTGGAAGGACTAACATTGAGTTATCCTCTGATCTCCACGTACACATAATGGCATGGCCACATTTGCAATCACACATATAAACAGGCACACATACACGCACATCATATAAAGCCCACTCATAGAGAAAGATTTTTAAATGATAGAAAAGACTCCCGTTTCTAGTGGTAATTTGTATAACAAAGTATTTATTTTGAATGTGTAGATATGAACATTTAAATAAAAATAGTGTTGTAACATGGCATGAACAAATCTAGTTCAGTATAACAATCACACACAATGGGAAACCTTTTTTTACCAAGTTAAACTATTAAATATTTAAAAAAAGAAAAGCACAGGTAAAAATGTGAGGAATGTTTAAAATACAGTATATGACACCTATGCTTATGTCAAAAAATTTTATACTGTCAGAAACTGTTGCTAAGGATTACATAATCAACACCATTTTCACCTAACACACAGCTAAATCCCCACAACTCTGAGTAGCAGCCAGTCTCTTCTGCATAGTAAGATGATCTCTAATGTGTCCTGAACTCCAGTTGTCACGGAATTCAAATGGCTGGATCATTCCAACACAGAGACTACACTGTGGGTTTGCTTAGAAACTCCTTGTTGAAGAATTTTCTTGCTTCCACATTACTAAGGGAGACAGAGCAACGAGATGGGTTCTGTCTTCTGTATTCAATGCTCTCAACAATGGCATCCTTTATCACCTGCCAAAAGACACAGAAGATAAATGGTGAGCACAGCTATAAAGTCCTGAAACATTGCTGGATGAGAACAAAAGGCTCAGTTCTTTTCTTCTTTTATTGTCTTTGTGTGTGTGTGTGTGTGTGTGTGTGTATGTGTATGTATGTGTGTGTATGTGTGTGTATGTGTGTGTGTATGTGTGTGTATGTGTATGTATGTGTGTGTATGTGTGTGTGTATGTGTGTGGGGGTGTGTGTATGTGTGTGGGTGTGTATGTGTGTGGGTGTGTATGTGTGTGGGTGTATGTGTGTATGTGTGTATCCCTTTTGATGTCTACTGAGAGAAACAGTGCACAGATTGTACACGATCTCATTTCTATACTCTAGTGAAGAATAATTTTATTACTCTCTAGGAGTACCGTTGAGAATAAAATAATTGTAGCAAAGTAAATTTAAGTTCCATAAATCCTTCACTAGGAAGTGATAACAGGAAAGGAAATACTAAATTGGTAATTTGTGCTTTTAAAGTTAAAGAGGGGATGGGAGACCACAAAGAACGAAGATGTCCCCTAGTGAAGAAAGAAGGTCTTGCTGGAGAATTTTCCTGATTCTCACTAACAAGTAGAGAACAAGTGTCACACCATACTTTGTGATTTCCCCCCAGGAAAATGCTTTGCTATCATCCATCCAGAGCTCCCTTATGTTAATCCAAGTTAATGATGATCAGAGGTAATATACAGCATTTCTGGCATGAAATTAACCTTGTTAGAAATTTTAGGAGAGAGGGGAATTTGGATTTGGGTAGAGTCATTACTGCAGTTGGGCAATTGTTTTGGGAGTAGGGTCGGAGGAAGCTCAAGATGACTCTGCTACTGTATTAGAGCCCTATCAACACCAAAAATCCTCAACCTCCCCCCAAGAGATGCCATCAAAATAGATGTTTGGGGCACTAAAGGCAGAGACAAGTTACAGGCTATTCCGAAGTCCCCTGTATCCTCCATGGGACTGTTACATAAGGTTAAAGCAATGCTTTCAGCTCTACACTGTGAGTAGAAATGCTTGGAAAGTTCAAAAACCTCAAGACCCATGACCTCCTCCCACTCAGACCTCATGTGGCTCATCGGCCACACACACAGGGGTTTTTCCTAACCCCATAGGTCACCGAGCAAGTATGCTCCAGTGCCTAGAACAGAGCTAAGAGGACTCAGTTATGCACACATGTGGTCAGTACCCAGCAACTTATCACACCCATTGGCAGAACCCTCTATTTCTTCCAGAGTGGCTAATTAAATATGCTGTCACATTACCAAACCAAACAACAAAAAAACAACTTATCCTGAAGAATTTGAGTCTTTTATATGGTTAAAAAAAATGTCCGTCTCTACTTGTAGAAACAGACACAAATGTTATGGAGTCTTTGAACTACCTGCTGGCAGATTCCTTTTTCCCACACATAAGGGAGACATAACTAATTCTGTGCTTCAGATCTATCGAAAAATAATTGAGTCAAAGGCCTCCTTGGCCCAATCATGTCCAGGTTGTGTGAAATAGATGGAAATTAGCCTTAAACTCTTCAGATTGTTTCTTCTTTAAAGATTTACATATTTTAAGTGTTTGAGGATTTTGCCAGCATACAAGTGCACCATGTGTGTGCAGTGTCTGTGGAGTGTGGAAGAGGGAACTGGATCCCTTGTAATATTTATAGACAGTGCATGTTGCCAAATGGGTGCTGGGAACTGAACCTGCGGCATCTGCAAGAACAGCAGGGACTCTTAACTGCTGACCCATCCCTCTACTCCTTGCTTCTTTAAGACAAGAATAACATTATTAATCTTGGATTGCTGAGAATTGCAGAATATTGCTATAAAGTGCTATGGACAGTGTCTGGCACACAGAAACGTCCTACAACAGACATGTGCTCATACCATTGCTTATAAACTGTGTGTGATGAAAGTTAGGAGGCTATAAAGCTTATAAGAAGTCAACTTGGGCAAGAATGCGCTCATTACACTGTGTGAACTGGCAAATCAATCTTGCTATTTAAATGACCTTCTGTATTTACTTTTAACAGTCGCTGTCTTTCTAGATTCCAGCTTGCCACTGTATTACCAGGCAGTTCTGCTCCTTCAGACCAGCCAAAGATGTATCCCCTTGGTGCAGGGAAGTACCAGATAAAACAAACCATCCAGAATGCTTTAGAACAAAAAGACCCAGGGAATAGTACACTTGTAATGGCTCTGTCTCTGTCTCTCTCTCCCTCTCTCTCTCTCTCTCTCTCTCTCTCTCTCTCTCTCTCTCTCTCTCTCACACACACACACACACACACACACACACACACAGAGAGAGAGAGAGAGAGAGAGACAGAGACAGAGACAGAGACAGAGAAAAAGAGAGACAGAGAGGAGAGACAGAGAGACAGAGAGACAGAGAGACAGAGAGGGAGAAAGAGAGAACAAAATTTTGAGACCAAGTTTTTTTTTTAGCTCAATTGGTAGACTACTTGTCTAGTATATATGGGGCACTGTGTTCAATATCTTAACACTATAAGAAAATAAGGAAGACAGAAAAAACTAACAATGTTGATATCACAAATTAGTGAGATGTGAATGAATGTGAATTATTATATATAATATATATGTACATATCAAATCTAGTGTTTGCCTTTATAACTAAAAAAATCCAAATCATTTGGGATAAGAATGTGCAAGTTGAACCACTAGATGGCATATTAACACTATAAAACCACAGAACAGGCTTCTGTTTCACACAGCCTACTGCTGCCCTGGGAACCTAATGCTTCCATGCCAAGAAAAACTCAGTATTAAATCACTTGCTAATTGTAAAGCCTTTAGAATGCTACATGATAAATTTGGATGTATCTAAAATGTCTTATGTAGTATCTGTATCTTTCTCTTTTTTTTTTAACCAAGAATAATCTTACAGGGTTTATATAATTGCTTCTCTTCCTCCATGGGATTTCAAATGCTCTCTCCCAGGTTTATTCTCGTAATAATCCTTGTAGCCTAATCGTCTATATCCTCACTGCATTTATCCAAAGTATTATCAATGCCATCTTTTTCTACACCATTCAAGAACTTTCCAATTTCTTTTTTTAAAAACAGTTCCCTTAATTCTTCAGCACTTTTTTGTAGATAAATAAGAAAAAAAATAACACTTGGAAAATGACATCTTCCTCCCTTCCATCAAAATGAATAATTTTGGAGGCATCTATAGACAAATGTGGGATGCTTATAGTATCAAATTAAAACAGTAGTCCAAGAGAGAAAGTTATGGTGTAACCTTAGAGAAGAGGCATACCTTTAGAGAGGAATACAAATAATTACCAGTACAAGAAACAACTACGATTTTTATAAAAAGTACTGTGAATTTCCTGGCTCATGTTTGATTTTATGTAAGTCTGAAATATCATGAAATACCTGGACTGTTAGTGTTCGAGCACAGCACTGAGACAGTGAAAGGCACATAACAAGTGATTTCTAAATTAATAAATGCCTAGGATCGACCATGAGGAAAATATAACTGGAGTTAAACACACGTGGTTTCATAAGCAGAAGAGGCAAGCGATTTTCTCCATGAGTAACCATATAAAGCTAAGGATGGAATGCTGTGGTAAATGGGGGTGAGCACATGAAACACATGGAAACTGGTTGGCTTGGTTGGAAAAGCAAGCGTGTGTAGAACACTAAGAAATAAGGTCACTTGGGGAAGAAATGGTTGACAAGGAAAAGAGTAGGGAAGATCATGACCTAAGCTCAGTCCCTACTCCAAAACTGTGACTTCTGGCATTTACCTAGTTAATTACTTAATTCTTGTGCCTATAAATTCACACACACACAAACACACACACACACACTTCCATCTATCATCATGCTTCTTCTGATTTTAAGTGTTGAATGTTTAGAAGAAAATATTTGGTTAATATTAAGTATTCATACTTTTTCTTTCTTTGTTTGGTTTGGTTTGTTTGAAACAGTCTCCCTATTTGTGCAGGCTGCAAATTTAGGATCCTCTTACCTTAGCTTCCTGAGTGACAAGATTGCAAACTTTTTGTTCTTTGGTGTTCTATGTCTCTGCGTCTTTGAACAGAGCCTGGCACAGCTAGTAACAAAGACACATTGAACCAATACATGAATGACATAGGATGAAGTCACACGGAGCATGAAACGCAGATTAATATGGGGTACTGGGTTCAGAAAACACACCATCGAATGAAGTCATAAAGGAATGCTCTGCCCCATCTGATGGCATGCCCTGAGGACCCCCTCACCCACCACTTCAAAACAGCCTGCTTCATACCCAGGACAGAATGCTACACAGAGATCAGAAAAAAAAATCAAAGCACCCCTCTCTGGGTTCCTCTCAGAATTAGACCCTACACATTCAATTCAAACAATCATATTTCTTTACGTCTGCCCATGCATCCAGAAACCTAAAATTTAAAAAAAAAATATTGGTAATCCATTTTGGAACTCTGAATCTTTGCTCTAAAGGAGCCCATATTGTGCAGAACCAGGCTCAAATGAATCCATGGGGCTCTTCTCTGGCTGATGTGCATTTTGTTTAGGATATTGGCCAAGACTGTGTGTGATGTGCAAGAGGAACCACTGCTTCCTTTCTCCTGCAGTCCTAATAAAATAAGTCAGAATATTCAACTTGCAGATTATCTTTTGCATAGGCAAAAACTGTAATTTGTACCTATCCAGTGTAACCATAATGATGAAATGCCCTTAGACTAAAAGTTAACTACTAGGACTTCACACATACTTTCTTTCCCTCCTGATTAACATACTTTTTAACACTATGATAGTCAGTGTCAACTGCCATCTTGTCACAATCTGAAATCATCTAGAAGATAAACCTCTGAGCATATTTATGACCAGTAAGTTAAGTGAGGTGGGAAGAATCAACTGAGAAGTGGGCAGCTTCATCCCATGGGCTGTTGTCCTCACTGCTCTATGACTGTCATTGCTGCTTCGTGATCCTACAGTCATGCCTTCAAGCACCATCATGGTTGTTACCCTCAATTTATGAGCCAAAACAAACATCTCCTGCTTTTGTCACACAATCAACAGGAGAAGTAACTAATAAAAACACTTTATAAAACTGTATAACAAAAATTTAAGCAGACGATGCACACTGGCAAGTATTGAACTGAGTGATGGATAATAGTATCATAGAATCTGTCTGAATTTGCCTACTCAACTAATAACTAAATAAGAATGGAAAACAAGCCAAGTCAACGAGTACTATAAAACAGTCCTTCCAACACATGTTCCCTCCAGATCAAAGTGTTGTTTTCTGAGTGTGCATGCTACAGGGGGCGTGGTGTCAACAATTCCATCTACAACCAGTGGCAAACTTTATCCTCACCATCACTATATTCAACCAGTCAAGGGCTTATAAAAAATAAATACATGAAAATACATTGTATATTCATTTGAGGTGCAAGGCATTATGATCGCTATTCCCAGAGAACAGGAGATAAATGTCATTTTTTAATGGAGTTCATAATTTATAATTATAAGCAGAAAAGAATATAAAAACTAAAAATTGTTCATTCTATTTGCTGTTTCAATTTCCTGAATTCCTATTACATCCTAAGTCCTTAAGTTATTTTAACTAAACCCCTAATCCTATAAAAATGTATCACTGTTTCCTCTTACAAAAGAAGAAAATAATCTACCAGTTCAAGGTCACCCGTTAAGAGACAGCTGAGCAATGACTAGACACACAATTTTGTCTGAATCCAAAACCTCCATACACCACATACCACACGTCCACCAGGCCAAGTCACTATACCCTAAGTTTCTAATAAGGAAAAGAAAATCTAAATCCCACAAAATTCCCTAACTGTAAAAGCATCACGGCAGTGTTCATCGTAAAGGAATTTGGGAGGACTGAGTAAGTACAGAAAATTGATGCTAATGAAAAAGCCAGACTGCTGTCAAAAAGTGAGCCACAGCAGAAGTACAACACTCTTAAGGGCGTCCTCAGAGAATGGCCAGCAGGAGTTCCCAGCTGGATCTGCAGAGGCCTTTGCAGACCAAAACCAGATCAGAAAACAAATTGCAAAGAATATACCTTAAGCCACAGTGCCTCTGCCCAAAAAGTTGAAAACTTAGGGTTTGGTAGATTAACGACTTTGCATCCTGTTTTATCCCAGGTTATGCCACATGAAACCATTCTGATGATCCACATGCACTATTGCTGACGTGTAAGTCCGTGTCCTGCTCCACTCAGATGGTGTGGAAGGCTTTACCGAACTGAATTTAATGTACTTTTTTGCAACATGAGTTCAGCAAAATTTGAATAATTTTTATGCATCACCACTTACCAATAATTTTTATGATAAAATGTGTTTATTCTTGGATAAATGCAATGCAAGAGGTCATCAAGAAATAAGATATCAGTTAAAAATAGAATAAGACATACATACACACACATACAGAGAGAGAGAGAGAGAGAGAGAGAGAGAGAGAGAGGCATAATCCACTTAAATGTAAGTCAAAATGGCCATTTAATTTAGGAAAAAGCCTACATTCATTAATTTAAAATATTTATTTAATGCCTACACTGTCACCATCTATACAACTTGTTTATATGGTAAATCCTGAACATTTTCACTGTTTCATTTGTAGATTCTCCTCCATGCACTTCGGGACAGCAGAAGATTGTCATGCAAAGCTAAGATTACCATGTTTAAGTGGCTTCTGTTTGAAGGGCACTGTTTATGCCCTAGCTGGCTACACATTCATAGTCACACTGCCCCTGTGATAAAGCCTATTGTTCCTGGAGTTTGAGTAGTATGTTCAGTTACAAGTGGCCTGTAGTAGTTCGAATGAGAATGGCTCCCATAGGCTCATATATTTGAATGCTTGTTCCCCAGTCGGCGGAACTGTTTAGGAAGGATCCATCTGTGTGGCCTTGTTGAAGTGCGTGTATCACTTGGGGTGGGCTTCGATGTTTCAAAAGTCAGCGCCATCATCAGTTAGCTTTCTCTCTGCCCTGTGGCTGTGTCTCAAGCTGTAGGCTTGGGGTTAATGCTCCATTGCCATGCCTGCCTGCTTGCTGCCATGTTTCCCTGCCTTGGCGATCAGAGTCATCCTCTGAAATAGTAAGCCAATAAACTCTTTCTCTTATAAGTTGCCTTAGACATGGTATCTTATGAGAGAAAAAAATCACTAAGACATGACTTATACTTTATGTGAAGATACTACAAAACCCCTATCTTTGCCTCTAAATGTCATGCCTCAAATGTTAGCAGAAGCTATATAAAATGTTGGTTTACACAAAAGAAGGTAGTTGCATGCAGAAATTCACAGTGACATGACACTAAGCACAAAATCTGTATAAGCTCAAACCAGTGTGTTTGGGGGGGTGGGGTAGGTATGAAGTTCTAGCTCTTCTGTAACTGACAGAAGAGGTTTTTTTCCTGGTAGGCTGAACACTTTCTAACGGATGGTCACACAACATAGGTGTGTTCAGGATGATTGTTTTAGAACTCAATCTATTTTTGTCCAGGTTTTAAATTTTTCATGTCTGCATCAAATAAACTGCCTTGAGGAACACTTGTAAAGTTATACAAATAACTTCCAGCAAATGTTTTATCAGGTCTAATATAAACGGGAACTGAAAATAGCAAGAGAAATGTTGTTGTTTAAAATACATATGTAAGTATGTTTATTTCTAAGGAGATATTTATAGTTCTTGCAATTCTCATTTTTTTTCATTAGAGGATAATTTATCAAATTTAATAGATTTTACCCCAAAGATTATATGAGTCTATTCTTTTCAAAATAGAATATTAGGATCTCCTTAGCTCCCTTTTCTTTTAGCATCATTAAGCTTTATAAAATACAGCCCTACTCGTGGACTGGAGAGATGGCTTGGCAATTAAGAACACATACTGATTTCATAAAGGCCTGATTCATTCCTATCACCCATGTAAGGTACTTCGTAAGTGCCACTCGTGGCTCCCACTCTATGAATATCTGACACCTCTGGCTTCTGCGACCACCTGTACTCACATGCCCTCTCCCACACACCTATATAAAATGAAATCTAAATGACATAAAATACAACTTTATTTTGAAAAATTTCTCTGTGTTTCTTGTGTCACAAAACTCATGTTTCTATTTTCTTTAAATTTTAACCATCCCTACAGAAATAAGATAGCATGAGGTTTTAAAAAATCTACTCCATGTAAGGTTTATTAAGCTTTCCCATGTAAGGTTTATTAAGCAAATAATGTGTTGCAACTTTTGGTGAATACATTACGTATTAGTCATTACATACTGGAAAATATGGGCAAAAAAAGAAGGAATTTTAGAATTTATAGGAACTGAAGTTTATTAGGAATATTTTAATATGATGACAAAATATTGATTTTTAAGTATTGTAGCCACCATGTCATGATTGCATTTGACCTGCCTTTAGCTGTCTCAAGGAAAATGAACTTACAAAGCAAGCACACTGATGTATGCCAGTTGTCCTTTACCACAAATCTAGTTAGGTTCCATAGAAATAGCATAGCCATGCATTCTTTTTCACAATCTTCATAATAGACCTCCATAATTCATAATCCACAATCATTCATAAGCTCCAAATAGACCATCAAATAAGACATGATACACAGCTCTAATTCTCTCTTATTTCCTATTTTCTTTCCTAATGCTCAAAACCCAATGAGCTCAGTTTTCATAGGTGATAATAATTGGTTGATCTCGATCACACATCAGCACTCTAAAATGGTGCTTTTAGCACTAAGCAATCTCACAGAAAAAGCTTTGAAGAGCAGATATGCTAGTGATAAGAATGTTTGATACTGCAGGGAAAGACTTGCTTCAGAAGTCTCTTTCACAAAGCACACAGGCTATCTCAAGGCTGAAGTGCAGGAGGCTGGAATATTTGGTAATGCTATCAAGAGCTACAAGAACCAAACATTTGAAAACATTATGCCAATGGTAAGATTTCTGGAATAACTGCATTCATGGTTGTATTCTATCCTGCCCATGTACTGCTCTTCCCCCACTTCCCTCTTTTTATAAATTATATTACAATAAATTATAAAATGGATACAATACATATATCAAGAAAGCTGGGAAAGAACACTCACCTAGCCAAACTATCTATAAAGTGTGGGTTCTGATTAGCCACAGGCAGTGATGTGATGTCCTTATTTGTGACTTTTTTAGTGTCCACTAGAGGTTAGTGAGCTAATTCAGGAAAACAAGGCACCACGTTTTGCATATGGTCACCTCGGAGCCTACTTATTGAATTCCTGTGTCAGCCAGTGATTTTTCCACCCTATCATCTGTGGGAGATACTCACATCGATGTTGTTCAGTGTGTTGAAGTACATCAGATCATGTAGCCTTTTGAATGCTTGATTTGGATACTGAAAGTTGAAGGTCGAAAATGGCGATTCAGGGTCATCAAAAATGTCAAAGTCAGCGATTTCTTTCTCTTCTTTGGTTTCCCTTAGAACACCTTTATGCCAAAAAGAATATGCATCTTGCTTTTGAAAACTTAAAAAGAAAAAAATCTCCAAAACATACAAACAAGCATGAAGACAGCATAGAGAATCACAAGAAAACCTGTGGTTCTAAAACATAATTTTATTCCACACTCATCCACACCCAAGTTGGGATGATACCCAGCTTCCTTGCTTGCTAGCATGTGGGTGGAAAGGATGACTCTATATCCTGGGTGTTCTGCCTTATACACTTTCCTAGAAGGGTCATGTTCTTCTTTGAGTAGCTGGCGTACTAACATGTGCTCTGCTGTCTGTCTCTCTGCCCAGTATCACTTCCTCACTCCCTTACAAATAAAGCATCTGCATTTGAAGTTTGTCCTGAGACTCCTCCTCTGGGGAAATCCAAACCAAAACACTGAATCGTATTCAACCATCAGAAATCCCTGTACTTACCAAACTCTTGGTTTCTCCCTAAGTACTACTGGTAAGAGAACATCATTTAGGTTGCTTTCAGTTTAAAATCGGGGTATCAATTTGAAACTATCGTTTCAGTTTTAAAACGAAAGATGCCAGACAGGCTTCCTTCTCCAGGATGAGGTCTGCCTCGAAAATCCACTCTCACTTCTTCTTTATCATCCTGAGAAATCTAGGAAAAATTCCCTACAGCCCATCACCATCCAGTGTGTGTGTGTGTGTGTGTGCGTGCACGTGTGCACGCGCATTTCCATTCACAAAATAGAAAACTGCATCTTCTGGTTTGAGATGAACTTAGCACTTAAAGCATTAAAGACGCCATACCACCCTGAATGCACCGGATCTTGTCTGATCTCAGAAGCTAAGCAGGGTTGGGCCTGGTTGGTACTTGGATGGGAGGCCTCTTTTGATCGTGAGTATGTTTTAGGATGCACTAGAGTCCACCTACTATATGGTAAAACAGAGTAACCATTTCTTGAACTTGATCACCTTTGCTGTAAAATACAATGTGGCAACCCCAAATGATCAGTTAAGCTGCATTTCTTTCTTTCTTTCTTTCTTTCTTTCTTTCTTTCTTTCTTTCTTTCTTTCTTTCTTTCTTTTTTTTTTTTTTGAGAGTTTTGTAATCAGTTAATATCCCCAAAGCATTTTCCATGATTTGGTTTTTCATGATTTCACAAAAGTGAAATTCAAAGTTTAAACTGTTTAAAACATCCTTTATGAATTGGACACCTATTAAACTCAAGAAAGTGGTTCAATGTCCTATCATCTTTAGCTAAGTTTGTCATTCATCTTTCAGTTTCTCTATTATAAGAAACACGAAATTTTGGGGTAAAAGGAAAGGCGTGGGCTCCTAGGTCACTGCTGTTTGTCATGGTAAGAGGTGCCTTCCTCATAGTCACAGTTCATGAGACAATCTCAGTGTTTTGGCATCAGCAGCTTAATAGCAATCAACCTTCCAGCCAGACATCAATTTTATGGAAACACACCTGGGGCCTTGTACTTTCTGAAGTTGATGTTGGCCAGAACAAAGTGGATAATGGTTGGGCAATCGTTCTCCACATCAGGATTCTTAGGTTTAAAAACATAGCATTCCTTTAGTCCTTCCCGATCAAACACATAAGGATCAATCTTTGGAAAGGGGAGCTTGTTCATTTTAGCCCACTTCTCCGCAAGCAGAAGCTCCTGCAGGAAAGGAAAAGATGCATTTAGAAATGTCTTCGCTCATCCAGCTGGTCTGGCCATTGTTCTACATGTATCGGGTGTTCGCATCTGCCAGCAGTTGCCAAAACAAACAAACAAACAAACAAACAAACAAATCACTATGCTCAAGGGCTGTGCAAACCTGCAATATCTGTAAAAATGACTCTTTAAACAACCCCAGTACCATTACATCAATTCTCAACATGGACTGGCTAAACAGCAGGCATCGAACAAATGTATTAACAAACTGAATTGAGTAAGAATTTACCAAAGGAAAAGATAAATGGGTCCAAAATATTTACAACTATGTGAATGGATTTTAAGCCTTGGGAGGTTAATGACTTTTACAATGAAAAATGGAAAACCCTGTGTCTTGGTTGGTGTGTTGTTGTTTTGTCAATCGACACTGCTAGCGTTATCTGAGAAAAAGGGAACTCCAGTTGGCAAAATGCCACCATGAAAACTCGCTTGTAGGCAAGCATGGGGGAGCTTCTCTTCTCTCTCTCTCTCTCTCTCTCTCTCTCTCTCTCTCTCTCTCTCTCTCTCTCCCTTTTCCTTTACTCTTTCTTTCTTGCTCTTTTACTTTTTCTTTTTTGCTGCTTCCTCTTCCGCCTCTTCTGCTTCTTCAAGACAAGGTTTCTTTCCATAACCGAGGCATTTTTCTTAATCAGTGATTGATGGGGGAAGGTCTAGCTCACTGTGGGTGTTGCCATTCATATTTACATAGCTGTGAGGTACATAAGAAAGCAAGCTGAGCAAGCCAGTGAGCAGTGCTCCTCCAGGGCCTCAGCCTCAGTTCCCGCCTCCAGGTTTGGGCCTCCAGATGCTGATCCTGGACGATGGATTACAAGGTGTAAAATGAATTAAACCCTGTGCTCCCAAAGTTGCTTTTGGTCACAGAGTTTCATCACGGCAATGCAAACACGAACTGAGACACCCTGTTACTGGATTTTTTTTTTTTTACCTCCATCAAAATGTTAAAAAAAAAAAAAAAATCTCAATGAAATTGTTGTCCTAAGAATATGAAATTCAGGTGTGGCTCACCATTAACTTTAGTATCAACGTAGTATAATTTCTTGAATAGCTGGTAAGATTGCTTATAGAGAAAATGCTTTCTAAATGCAGGTTGTTTTTTGAATAACTATGAGACACAGGTTTTAGCGCTTTTGGTGTTGGATGTTACTCTTTCGCTGGACTTGTAAGTTAGTTTTTAAAACAATGCTGCCTTTTGTTTTAATTTTAAATTTGCCATAAAATTATGCATATTTTAAAAATTAATTAGTTTATGTATATATAATATTTGCATGCCTCTAAATCAGCATTTTTGGCTTCTGCTCATGAAAAGGAAATGCAAAACAACTTCAGACCTCAATGCATAAAGTCAGTGAGTTCTGAGTTCAGTGAGAAACCCTATATCAAAGACTAGGGGAGAGCAACTGAGAAAGACATCGATATCCACCCACCTGTGGCCTCCACACAAAAGCTGAGAAGACACAGATGTGAGTATACCATGTTTTATATGCACACACTCAACATGAATGTGTACATATACCACACACACACACACACACACACACACCATATGAAATGTAAATAAACAAAATTTAGTCCTAAATTTAACCTGGAGAAATCAATGTGGAAAGTTATCAGAAAAAATGTAGGCCTCATTTCTTTTTCTATGTAGTCTTAGGGGCCAGAATAAACAAACGGTTATAAAGCACCATGGTGAAAAAACACAGATGGGGCACAATCCCTGGTTACAAATGTCAGTTCTGTAGCCTGGGGCATGTTTCTGAATTTAATATTCCCAGCTATAAAACAGAGAGTATTATCTGAATAAAAGGAATTACTTAGACCACCATCTATCACACAGTAATGGCTATACAAATATCCAAACAATAGAGATAAAGAGAAGAAAAAAGAAGAAAACCAAACCAAAGAAAAAGAAAGGAGAAAAAGCAGGAACCATATTAGAGAGATGTTTAAAGAGACAAAGTTTTGGGCAAACTACTAAAATTTTGTTTTTTAAAGCTATTCTTGTCATATTGATTTAGTTAATACTAATTATTACTGACTGAGGACAAAACAGACAGTGAGTGTAGTTTAATGGCTCTCATCTAGACCCTGTTGGGTGACGGACATCAATAAAGTGACGTTTCATATTCAAAACCATCAGAGATGCTATGGAAAATTAAACATTTCCAGAAGACTGGGCAATAAGCCTGTATGTACTATTTCCTCAGTGTACTTGCTGACTTACACAATAAATACTCCTGACCCTCTCACTATGTCCTATGCTTAAGAGAGGGGCTGCATTTGAAACGTTGATGCATTTAAGTCAATGAGAGAGACAACTGAAAGTAGTTTAACAGTTTGGGACAGCAAAGGAAGCCATCTACCTGGGCCGTGTGGTATAAAAGGCCCAGCTGAAACAGTCACGTGCTAATTAGACGACCCAAGACCAGCTGCCTAGACACTACAGCCACCAGACACCAAACATGCGAGGGGGCCTAAAATATGTCCCATGCGGACTGTGAGCCACAGGATAGCATGAGGACTAAAGTGCCACTGCTGTCTCTGACATAACCAGCTCACGAGCACATCTCTCCTTTGTGTCGCTGTTTGTTTTCCATTTCTCAGTCAGCGGTTTGCTTTCTGCCTCTGCAAAATGAAACTGATGACCGCTCTCATCTTCACAGCAAAGCTGAGAGGATCAGAGGTGAGACATGATGAACTTGGGTGGGCAGCAAGGAAGTATTTCAATCTCTAAATTCAGAAAATATACAGTTTTCACTACTCTGTGTTTCAGGAAAGTCATGAACTTTACATGCATGTGTGTTTATATCTATATGAGAATATGCCCTAAAGAGAACGAATCAGTTTGAATAAATTTTTTTGCACATTTTTATCGCTTTTGATTTAGAATTGTGTAAACAATCAGTGTGCCCTTCCCCAGAGACAACTACTTGTCCTGCGGCTCTCAGCATTCCTAAGTTGCCAGTAGTTAGTTCTTTTTGTAGTGTTAAGGCCTGCTGGTCCTTCCCCCTCAGCCTCAGAAGAGATCACAGAGTGGCATATGGGAGGGCTTACGGGGAAGGGAAGGGGTAATAATTTAATTATATTATAATCTCAAAAATTAAATAAGCAATAAAAATCCTAAATATTATAGGAATCTGACATTTTCAAAAAAGTCATGAACTTTAAGTGGATTAATTCTCCCAAAATGTACCAAGAAATAAAATCTGAGAAAAAGGGGATTCAATACATACGAAAGCAGCCGCTTTCCTAAAATGTTTTTGCTGAATATGGTTCTGCTTGACTTAAAGGAAATGAACAGATGTAAAACTTCTCCTTTGAGGTTCTCCGAGACTTGTCTCATTCCTCTTTCCTCCCCCACTGCCCTGTTCATCTGAACTTCTCTTGCTATTTCATGTCTAGCACTATCCGCAGTTATTCATTCCTGATTATTCAACATCACAGTCAGACCAAGGCTCATACAGTAAGGCACTTGCGTGAGGGCCAGTGAGGCAGCTTTCTAGTGTTTACTAACATGAGTCAGGGGATGACCAAATGATATGTGGCCGTGGGGAGAGAGAAGGGAGGGGAAGGGGTTGAGGTAGAGGTCTGGCTATTTTTAGCTGGACAGAGTGATGCTGGGATCAGGAAGTGATGGAAGCTTTCCCTTTTCTGCTCCAATCCCGACGTGGAAAAGATTAAACACCGGTGACTGCAAAGGCCATGATTACAGGATGGAAAAACGTCTCCTTCCTGATGCCTCCTTTCTCTCCAGTACGACTAAGTAAAAAATGACAAAGACTCTGAGTAAAGCCCCCAACGTGAAAGAATTAAAACAAAAACAACGTTTTAGGGAGCAGAAAGGCCTGATTCCCAAATCACAGCAACAGCGTCGGCGCTGCTTGATGCCCCAAGGTGCTTCCCTGTTCAGAACTCCTTAAGCTTCTCACATTGTACTAACGGCAAACACAGCTTCTTACCGAATAAAGAATTAGGGCCCCTCTTTCAAAGTGATACTTTCAAAATGGCTAGACTCCTGTTTGAGTACCAAACCATAACTCACAAAACAAAGCAAAAAATCTTAAAATAATTTAGCACGGCAGCTCCTCAACGTGCGGGTCGCGACCCCTTCGGGAGTGGTCCAACAGCCCTTTCATAAGAACTGCCTAAGAGCACCAGAAAACACAAATATTTATTTATGATTCATAACAGTAGCAAAATTAAGGTTATGAAGTAGCAACAAACATCCCTTTATGGCTGGGAGTTACCACAACATGAGAAACTGAACTAAAAGGTCGCAGCGATCGGGAGGTTGAGAACCACTTTAATGGTTTGCTTCTTCTGTTAAAATACTGCTTTAACGGAAATACATCCAGACCACAATGGAAAGGGTATATACATGCCACTTAGTTAATTTAGGCCTACAATGTATTTCTCTATACAAAGGCATATACATAAATAATAAATTGTTTTTTTCAAAACAGAAAATGAGATTTTCATCTGTATGCAAACATAGTATTCTTATTACCTATAATTTCCTCATTCTTTAAAGCTTATTTCTAAGATATTGATAGGTGACTTAATAGTATATAAGTAATGTAATGTTTAAAACAATATAATCATTAAAAATAAAAGGAACTAATGTAGGATGGACAGACAGAACCACCACTTAGAATTTACCATTGGCTGTTATAGTTTCCATCTCTTCTGACAGGAACTTGCTTTTGTTAAATGTCACAAGCCTCATAATGCAGTTGAGTAGGGGGATACAAAGCTTGTGAAACACTTGGGGCACTTAGTGCTCCATTAAAATCTGGGTGTACGCTTGCAAGAACATCCCTGGGAAAATTAATATTGGATATATGTGCTCACCACAACGCTCTGACCTCTAGTGACTGAAATGGGTATGGTAGACAGAATGGAGGCGCTAACAGGATAATCCTATAAACTGAGCCATCCACTTGTGAATGTGACCTTATTAAGGAAAGGGGTTCTTCAAACACACATTATCATATTATTATTGTGTATGTCTACCTGTGTATGTGTGAATATAAGTCTCTGTATATGTATATGTATGTTATATGTGCCCCATCTGTGTGTGTGTGTGTGTGTGTGTGTGTATGTGTGTGTGTGTAAGTCAAAAGATAACTTTCCTGAGTCATCCTACTGGCCAGAAGAAGGCTCTTCACAATATAATTAAGTCCCTTGAGCAGTGATCAGCCTTGAGGGTGTCAAGACCATGACAGCTTTGCTAATGAAAGATGAAGAGACACATAAATAATTAGACCAAAGCCAAAGCCCCGAAACCATGTTGCAAGACATCTACAGCGCCACCAGAACCCACAAAAGGAAACAGTTCTTTCTATGAATCCTAATAGTGAACACAGCCCCTCTCATACCTTCCTCAACTGCTAGACCCCAGAACTGTGATACTATGCTTCTTTGTAATTATAAGCCCTATGTATAATGTCATTTTTTAATAGCCACTCTGAGAAAGTGACAGGAGAGGTAAACCTGCAGGGACAACAATCAGAGCCCTCCTTAGGCATGATGGGTTGCCATTTACAAAGTCAACCCAGGCTAATGTGTCTCTGCAGGCCACTCCACCATCCAGGGTGCATTGCTGTCTACAGATCTGTCTCTTGGTCTGACTTGGGTGGGTAGTTCCCCTCACTGGGCATGTTAGGACAGTGAGCCCAGAGTCTGTTCTTGTAGACACTGATGAGACCCAAGTGAAGCAATGGAATACATGCAGTGCAGTTCTACACCCAGAGCCACAACCAACAAATAAATGAGGCTCTTGTGGATAAACACAGATTCGTTTGTTCTCCTTGTGGGTCCCCCAAGTGACCTATAAGGAGGTGGATTGAGCAAACATGCATTATTCCTAACACGTGTGATTAGCCAGCCAAACTTCCCTTGACACTTCTGCCCTTGGCCCCGCCCCCTCATTGCTTCCTTCCTTTTCCTTCTTTTTGACAGAGTAGACTCGATGTTGTGACTGGCCTCTGGTCATGAATCATTCAAAGGAACACTGAAAGAGTTAGCCAGACCCATGCACGACACATGGTATGTGATATGACATAGTGTAAGTTATGACAAAAATGACTTAAAATATTCTTTTTTGTAAAGAATACAGGAAAATATACTAGTAGCAAACCCTGAATTCTTCTGTCCCCCAACCGACTGGTGCCTCCATCAAACCAAAGCAGCCTTCTCTGCCCAGACTCACGAATGCTCTGGCCACTGAGACAGGCACCGTGGGGGCCACTGACAGGTAGGCCTTAAACTGAAAGTCAAACACACACTGTCTATATCAACATTATTAAATGGGTGATAAAAGTGAAACTCAAGAAAAATGAAACACAGGGCTGCTTTTCTTGGAGAAACTAATAGGAATAGTGTTGGAATCACTAGACTCTTGACAGCAGATGTTTTAACAGTGTATTCGATCTGCTCTAAAGAAAGCAGTATCCCTTATAATAATGATATTGTTATGTTTAAAGACCAGTCACAACACAGATAACCTGTGGCTGTTATTACCTTTATCAAAAGCCAGGACATTCACTCCTGTATAGCTTCTTAATAAAATCTGAGATTTAACTATACATACGAAATCAATAAACAAAAAATGAAGTCAGTGGCTGTATGTTTTCCTTTCTTTTACTTTTCTTTTAAAAGTAGGGTTCATGTAACCCATGCTGCTTAGGTAGCTGGGTGCGATCTAAACTTCTATACTCCTATCTCCCCTTACCAAATGCTGGTTTTGTGTGGGTAGCACCACCCTGAATTTTATGAGGTGCAAGGCTTTGAACCCAGAGCTTTATGCACGGCAGGCAAGCACTCTACCACCTGAAGCACACGCCCAGTCAATGGTGGGATCGCTCACCTTTGCTTATAGTCTACATTTTAATGAAGATGGTGTCAGTATCTTAGTCTCAGAGACAGACAAGGGAGTCAGTGAGATGGCTCAGTGGCTAAAGGCCTGATGACCTCAGTCAGAGCCCAGGAACCCCTATAAAGGAAGGAGAGAACCAATTCTCACAAGATGTTCTCTGACTTCCACACATAAGCCCACATACATACACCACACACACACACACATGCACACACTTTTAAAACTAGAAACTGTGGGCTGGGGAGATAGCCCCTTGATTAAAAGCATGTAGTTTGCAAGCATGAGAGTGGATTTCTTTTTTGGGGGGAGGGGGTTTGAGACAGGGTTTCTCTGTGTAGCCCTGGCTGTCCTGGAACTCACTTTGTAGACCAGGCTGGCCTCAAATTCAGAAATCTGCCTGCCTCTGCCTCCCAAGTGCTGGGATTAAAGGCATGTACCACCACCGCCCAAGAGTGGATTTCATTCTCCAGCACACACATAAAAACCCAGGCATGGCTACAAATGCCTTTGACCCTAGCATTGTGGAATGGAGACAGGCAGGACCAGACAGCTAGTTGTCTCCCCAGACTAGTAAAAATTGTGAACTTCTGGTTCAGTTCAAGGTTTTGCCTCAAAGGAATAAAATGGACAGAGATATTTAACATACTGCTCTGGCCTTCATGTGTGCATAAAGGGGTGGGCATTGCACACTCACAAGAGTGTACTACATACATATAATACACACACTTGCACACAGACATGCATGCACATGCACATATACCATCAAAGACAGATTAGAAGAGAAAAGCATCAAAACACTACCATCTTTTATATAGAAGTGCTTGATGGATTTTCCATTTTTTAATATATTTACTAAGTATATGCTCTTCTTAATCATAAGAATGAAACATTTTAAAATTCCTTAAAAATGTTTCTATTATTTATGTTACTAAGCGGTGCCCTAGAATTCCTTGGTAGTACCATCTCATTCAGTAGTAAAGCTCTGATTCATAAAGTGATGGCTTTGGCATTTTGTACTCCTATCAGTTAAATGAATACAACTGTACTTTCCACCATCCATCGGAATCACCTCCTTGGAGTCAGCACTGGAACCTACATCCTCTTTGCCCCCCATGGGTCATCAGGTTCTGCCTGTGGTTTGCACAGTACAAGATTTTATTATCCTAGGCTGGGTTTACGGTAAGTTATAATTTTAACCTTTTCGCCTTCCATCTGCCAACTCAGGTTAATCATCCTAAGATTCCAGTTTCATGATTTCATTTGTCTGCTGGACATCCTCCACCAAGTCTCCATTTCTTATCTTCCAAGGTTAAAATTTTCCCTGGAGTCTTCTTCATGGGCTTACTGTCTGTTGGTCACAATCAGAGAAGCTCAATCTTTCCAATGTGCTCGAGGTCATGTCTGGGCAGTTTGAATACCACTCACTCACTCACTCACTCACTCACTCATTAACTCACTCACTCACTCACTCACTCACTCACTCACTCACTCCCCTGTCCCCTGACTCCAGGAAGCATCAACATATTCATGTCCTGATCTTCCACAAGGCACAAAACTTACTATTATCTTACCAATTCCTATTCTCTTCTTGAATACTACTAACAGCCTCAAAGAGACCAAATATTAACATATTTTGAATATAAATATTTTTAAAATATTATCCACCTTTATCCTAGGAACTGTTAGCTTTTGCCACAGTTAGACTGAACTGTCATTTTCACACAGCCTACAGTCACCTAAGAAGGGACTGTTAATTGAGTGATTGTCCAAATCAGATTGGCATATAGGTATTGTCTTGATTCTTAACTGATATAAGGGCACAGTCCTAGTCAGGGTTTCACTGTTCTGAACAGACACCATGACCAAGGCAAGTCTTATAAAGGACAACATTTAATTTGGCTAGCTTACAGGTTCAGAGGTTCAGTCTATCATCATCAAGGTAGGAGCAGGGCAGCATCTAGGCAGACACAGTGCAGGCAAAGCTGTGAGTTCTACACCTTCATCTGAAGATTGGTAGCAGAATACTCAATTCCAGGCAGCTAGGATGAGGGTCTTAAAGCCCATGCCCACAATGACATACCTACTCCAAACAAGGCCACACCTCCTAATAGTACCACTCCCTGGGCCAAGCATATACAAACCATAACAAGCACCCAGCCCACTCTGGTGCGCATCCTTCCTTGGGGTATTAGTTGAGTGATTGTCCAGATCAAAGTGGCATATGGGTATTGGCTTGATTCTTAACTCTGATATAAAGAGACTCAGCCTACTGTGGGATGCACCCTGGACATTTCCTTGTCCTCCTTACCTTGAAAGGGGGACTGGTGTCACTTGGCCTTGCAGAAAAGTCAAAGGAGATGATGAGATCCACACCTCTCTGAGGTCTCAGAATCAAGGGATATGGCAGGTTAAATGTGAGCCCACTGTCTACAACATGAATCTTTTTACTTTTGACATCCAGTGGTTCATATATTTGTTCAAATTCATCTGGATCTTTAAGAAGGAAAGGTAAGAGAAGAATGAATTAAATAGTCATTTGACATTATTTTAGATACATAAATGTTTATTTTATGCTTGAGAAGAGGAGCATCATGTGGTTAGGATCTCCAGCTTTGTTAGAATCAGGTATAGGTTTAACTCCAACAAATGTAGTTAAATGAATAGCATTGTCTTAGCTTTTTCATCTGTACTATCAAAATGAAAGCAATTATTAAATAAAATGCTAAGGGGGAAAACTTAGCTAAGCCCCTAGTATTGACACTAGTCATGATGCCTTTAACAGTATTATCTCCCATTACAGTGTCTTAACTGACTTGAACATATTTCTTCAGACATCATCTTGTTTAATTTTTTGTAGCACAGAGGCAAAGGAGAGGACATTTACAAATGGAGGGTGAAACAAACTAAAAGCCATCTACAAAATTAAACATCTGGGAAGAGGCAGAATCTGAACAGATCCATCTGCCTCCCTCTGGGCTGAGTGTACATTATACTACGAGATAAGGATCCAAGATAAAAGTCTAAACTGCACATTCCATTAGCACAAGTTGTTCGACCCCTTTCAGGCACAAGTCTGGGGACTGAGCAAGCCGAGTAAACACGGAAAGATGTTACGAGGTTGCTGCCACGTAAGTAAACGCACGGACAGGACAGGACAGTGAGAGCTGCCATGGCGGAAGTATCAGAAGACCACAGGGTGAGGGAGGAGTGAGTAGCCACCTATTCCATGAGCAAGGGAGACAGTTCTGAGATGACATCCGTGATCTGAAACAGAACCACTCGGCCAATGTTTCTGGAATTGTCTACTTAATAATTTCAGAGCTCTTGCCTCTAAGACATGACAACAGAGAAGCACAAAGGCTAAGGAGAGACCAGCATACAATCAAGAACACTGACATCACTTGTAGTAGAGAGCTCAAAAGGCAGCCACTGGACTGCACAGGGGTGACCCACGAATGCCTTCCAGCCCTATCCCAACACATCCGTAGCATCTGATCATAAGTAAACATAACCTTAAAGGTGTGTTTACTGCAAAGATTTTTCCTGATATAATAAAACACAAGAATTCATAAGTAGTTTGGCTTTGCAAACCCAGTGTTACCTCTTTTCTTCTTAGCTAAGAGATTCATCAAAACAGGTCAAAAAGCAAGCTGTCTCTCTTTCGTAAGCCCAAGATTGCCTTTGAGGATGTGAGTAAGGTACAGTTGGGTTCCTAGATGGCATGTGACTGAGTATCACTGCCCTGCCTCCAGGTAAACTAACACTAAGCAGTCTTTATTGTGTTGCCATCAGCACACTGTAATTTTACTACTACTACTACTACTACTACTACTACTACTACTACTATGAATCTGCTTTGCAGGATATCTGATATATGACCCTCATGAAAGGGCTGTTCAACCCTAAAGAGATAGGGACCCACCAGATGAGAATTCTGCCTTAAAGAGTTAAGTCTTATCTGATGGATTCATCACACAGATTCAATTTAAAACAGACAAATATTTGGATATCTGTGTTTTGAACTCTGGCCTGCATTATCTCATCTCGACTTCTTAATCCAGATAATGTGTGTCACAGTAAATGCTATAAACACAAAGTAAACAGGAAAGAAGTCACATGAATAACTCCTCCGAAATTTGTTTCTACAGACAATTAACTATTTACAGTAAACTAATATGGAGATTTTATGATTTTGTAATTTATCTTGTTTCAAAGTGTCTGGAAGCTGAAATCACAGGTATATGATACTGCACTTGTTCTCCTTTTAGACCAAGAAACTGTTTTAAAACTCTGTTTAATGTATATGAGCAGAGTTGCCATAGAACAAGATATGAGCTTCTTCCAATATTAATGTGTAGATTGGACAAAACCTTTACCTCTTCTTAGTTTGCATGGGGAGTGCATACAATTAAAAGGGGAGTATATTATCGTTGTCTTAAATGTGACATTCTGTTGCACAATATAGAATGGTTTTGGGGTTCTGTTTTGCTTTTGATTTCACTTATTTGTTTCTCTCTGTGTGGGGTAGGAGGTCATGCACATACCAAGGCCCACATATGGAGGCCAGGGGAACCTGAGGAAGGGGGTTCTATCATGTGAGTCTTGGGGGGGTTCATTTATGGTGTCAGACAAGACAGTAAGTGACATTATGCACTGAGCTATAGACAGGAATTTTAATAAACTCTTTTGAACTAAAGTGATCACATTTTGTGATAAACCTTTTAGCTTTCACATTAAACATGGGATTTTTCTAAAACTTATAAGTGACTGGAAGAAGATAAGATTTATTTTGTAAACCCCTCATCTGGCTAGGCACTAACAAGTTCAGCTAATTCAGTCTAATGCACAATTATGTTTTGCAATGGGGGTATCTAAACAATACATTTGAAGGAATTTATTATTGAACTAGTTAGAACTTTTACCTATGTATTTCAATCAAGCAAACATGAAACACATTAAAAATAATCTTAATGTAGTGTTTACTGAGATGTAAAAATAAACCTTTTTCCAAATATCAATAACCCAAACCAACTTTATGTTAGGACACATCAAAAGCATCTCAAAACCTGAAGCGGGAGAAATTGCTCAGTGGTTAAGAGCTCAAATTGTCCCTCAAAGGACCCAAGATTAATTCCTAGCACCCACATCATGAACTTCACAGCTGGAAGTCCAGCTTCAGGGAGCCAACATCTCGCTCATCTCCTTGAGCACATACACTGACATATAACCAAGTAACAAACTTTAAAATCTCTAAATCAAATCTCAAGTACAAATATCTAGTGCATACAATATATATTTTTAGGATGATTAACATAGAGTTCCTTATGCTGTTTTTACTTTTTAAAATTGCTAATAAGTATTTTTTCAGGGAAAAGGAATGAGACAAGGTGATATACACGGCAATTATTCTCCAAAGCTCACAGCAAGTGGGAAACCCCAGCCGGGCATCATTTGTGCATACCGATGACCTCACTGACCTACAGCTCCTTTGGGATCAAAATAGCTGGTTTTCTCTTTCCTATTAGTGTTACTACAGCTGAAATAGAGAAATCCTTCCATGAATCAGCTCTTGGAGGAAAGGCCTTAAAGTCCATTTAACCTTCGCAAGGGCAGTGGTTATATTGACCCTGCGGCCTGGTGAACCTTGAGGACCAAGCATGTTTTGAGTGCTTCTAAACTCTGTACGAATGCAGAAAGGAAGGAAGGAAAGGGACCAGGTGAGGCTTCTGAACAACCATTAAGACTAGGTGATCAATAAAGAGGTATAATTCCTACAGTCACCAAATTCAGCTAATAACAATACAGGGTGGCCCCTTTCAATTCCCATCTCACTTAAGCAATAAATGATTGCTTATTCTCAATATGCCCCAAATGTTTTTGTGTTGTTTATATACACATAAATGTATTGTTTAATATTAGAAAAAATTAATTGGGAATTCTGTGCTTTCTATTACGGTCCTGACGCTGACAAATAAAAGCATACTTGATACTATAAAACTGCCAGGAAGTACTTAAAATGTGGGGTGAGTTTGCTAGGATGCATGCTATGCAAACCTCAGAGGAACTGTGCTGGCAAAGCGATACTGAAAAGGAGATAAAACAAAGTATACACCATGAAAACTTCCATTCTTACATCAGCAAAACAATGACTAATAAAGCCACAGGGGCCGGGTGTAATGGAGAGAAGACTTAGGAGCCAGACCCTGAGAACTGTGGCCCAAGCCCAGATTTGCTGAGCCCATTTGGAAAAAGACAACAGAACTAGTTTCTCTGATATTCTTTGTCTAGAAATTTAAGCAGCTGAAGGTCCTTTATAGATCAAAAAGCTATGAGTATAATTTGCTTGAGCCTGTCAGCAGTCACCAGAAAGCACAAGTTTCTAAAGAAGCACTTCTTGGCACAGGGCAGTCAAGACAGACAGCATATGCCACCAAAACAAGGAAAATAATGCCACCGACTGTATGTTTTCATCCATTTTTTAGTTCAGGAAAACTTACTTTATCACAATTAGACCTTTATTAGCGCTAATATGCATAGACTTGGGGATAATAAATGTATAATTAAAAGTAACTCATATCCTAGAATTTAAGGCCATGCACACAATACAAAATGCAATGTTTGTTCTCCCTTAAAGTCAAACAAACAGAAACCAACAACAAATTCTGAAACCTATAATTATTTCAAAAGGCAATAATGAGAAAGCTTCAGGAAGTTTTGTTATTGGTTTAAATGTCTGCTCTAAAGTTTCACAGCATCTTAGTAATGACCTTAAGACAGAGATGATTAAGAAATGTTATTTAGACGACTGGGGAAAGATGATGGTGTGATTGAGAAGAAAATCTCATACCACCATAAAAAAAAGATGTATCGCATATTACTTATCAGCAAGGCAAACATAACATATAATTTATAAGTTACAGGGAACTGGAGAATAAAAGCTTACTACTCTTGAGGATTTTGCTTAGGGACAAGTCTGAAAGTGACTAGATTCTTATCAGGCAACTTCGAAAAGTTTCCTAATCTTGTCTGAAAATTGGAGAGGCAGTTTTCCCGTCCAGATGGGCACTGCAGACTGGTCCCCTCCAGCCCCTATGCTGCATGTTCCCTGTCACCACAAGGGGGCGCCAGGCCCGGAGACCTTTCATCACATCCTCAAAGATTCATCTGTGGAGACCTGGCCTTTTCCAACCAGGCCCGCCCACGGATAGGAAGGAGGAAATGAGACATCGCTGTGCCTCTTCTCCTTCTGCTGCCAGGCACGACTGTGGGGGCGTTTGGGGAGTGATTCTGGTGTTTGCGGAGTCACTCCTGGAAGCCTTGCACTTGCTTTTCTAATCCTTGGAACAGTTCTGGAAGCACCTTTTCCCTACTTTACACTCTATAATTATTACGGTAGAGGTTTCCTGCTGTCTATAAGGGAACCCTGACCAATTAAGAAAGTATTTCAAAGAATATTCTCTGAACTAGTATGGCTAGGTCATTTCCTATCCAATGTATTTTTCTTCAATAGTAGTTGTAGTAGTAGTAATAGTAGTAGTAGTAGTAGTAGTAGTAGTAGTAATGTCCCTCACAAATAAATGCTCTTGTATCTAATTAAATGTTGACCAGAATTATAATGCTTCTCCCCAAGAAAAGAATAAAGATGTCCTGAAATAGCTTACACGACTTAAGTTTTGGTACATACCTGCTACCGCTGCGTCGAGTTCATCATCATCGAAGGAATCCTGGGAGCTGAGGTCTCTCAGCGGAGACAGTGGATACGATGTGTTGAGATTCAAGCCCAACATGAAGTTATGCACCTTCCCCGCACGTCCTTCTCGGGTGTTGAATAAGGCGGAGTCACTCACCAAGGCCATCAGCATCCGATGGACCCAACTTGCCTGGTTGTCGTTTTGGTACTCCCTCTCAGCTTCTTCATTCTCGGTGCCTGAAGTGAGGGAGCATGCCACACGCCAAATATGTACACTCATGCCAAAATGTACGGGGTTCGGTTATTATTAGCTTTACATGGTTAATCGCCAAAATTAAAACTAAAGTTCGAGGGCTTTTGTGAAATATGCTTATTTGCATAAAATAAATGCCCAGTCGCTTTTGCATTCAAGCCCTCATAGTTAGTTACCTTTTACCTACACACATGGTCAGTCTATATTCTTCACTGAAACCTCTGGATCTATTGAAATGTTTCACGGAACCAATTTTCTCCTTTCTCCCTCTCCCTTTCTCGCCTCCATCCGACACATACTACACAACACACACATGACACACAGACACACACTGAGAGTCCATATTGCTTAATACTACCACCTTTGCTTTCCAATTTTTCCTGAGTCCGAATTCTGCTTAATAAACATCCAAGGATTACAAAAAGCTAGGCAGGACAGCAGGCCCACCATATGACTTGCTGATAAATAAACACTCTCATGCACTGATCTTATGACCTGCTATTCCATCCTTGCTTATAAAGTCTGGGGATTTAAAACTCTGTAATTTAAACAAATGATATAAAGTGTTTTAAAATTTGCCAGTGGCCCAGAGAAGCAATGACAAATGATTTCCTCCTCTAAAACCTATGCCTAGATCGACTCCAGGGGAGGGCACATCGCTGTGTTCTAATCCTCTCCCCATTTAGTGAGCAGGAAGAAGTCCCTTTCCAGCCTTCCTTTCCTCATTAGGAAATCAGTCGCATAGGATTATAATGAGGGTTACTGTGATGTGGATCTCAGGGTGAAGTTCTCAAGGAAGTGGCTGGCCTTAGATTCCACCTAGGCATAGGAAACCTTACAGCAAACTGCAGCATAATCTTATCAGGGTCAAATAACACCTGTTCAAAAACCCTTCTGCTCTGGCATCTAGGAACTAAGTGAATGAATATACACACTTATATGAAATTCTGTGTGTTCATGGATTTTTTTCTTAACTTTTTAAAACTTAGTTGTACTTTATGGTGTTCTGTCTGCACATTTACATATATTGCTTGAGACAGCCAGAAGAGGGCGTCAGATCCCTTGGAACCGGAGTTACAGATGGTTGTAAAGTGCCCCACAAGTTCAGGAGCTCTGGTAGAGCAGATAATGCTTTTAACTGCTGAGCCAGCTCTCTACGCCCACCACCACCTCCTGTGTTTTAAAAGATGAGTATCTACATTCACCTTCTATAATTTCCAATAAATATATGCTAGACATACATAAAGCTGTAAGCAGTCACAGGGTAACTTAAGCCCTCATTATAGAGAAAAGAGGAATCTGAATCTGAAGAGGATTCAGAGAACATGCTTCCAACTATATACCACTCCAGGAAAGACAGCAGTGTGGAGGGAGTGAAGGAATTGGCGTTGCCCCGCTGAAGGATGGTTAGGTAGAGAAGATTTTGAGAGCTGTAAGAGGACTCCATGTGACACTATGCTGCTACATGCATCCTTGTCTCAAGCTTCATACACACAGGGCATAACCCCCAGAGGGACCGCTCATGCAAACAAGCTCAGAGAGACCGGGGCATGGCCACTGAAGGCGTTGCTGTAACAGAGGCCGCCACTTTGATGGAACAAGCTGTAGTGGGGGACGTTGTCTTAGAGAGAATGTGGCACGAGACTTACTAAAATGACCTATCTGTCCCATCTTTCATGGAGCCTAAAATGGCTCTCATAATATTTATTTTAAAAGAACAGTAAGAACTAATTAAAAAAAATTCACGATGTCAACCTCTAACTTAAACCTATAACAAAGACAACAAATTTAAAGTCCTTGAACATCTCAGCCTCCAAAACTGGCGAGTGCCAAATCGTGACTAAATGTCCTGGTTATTTATTTGCTTTACTCAGTAAGAAACAATCAGCTATGTCCACTTTGTGGTCTTTGCTGACTATTCTCAAAGCACAGGACAAGGGGCATGTGACCCCTTTGTAGTGGCTTGTTTCCTTCACTAAAGCAAGTACAGAATGCAAGTCTGGCAAGATGTAAAACTTGAACTTCTAAATGAAGACTTTGGAGTTAAGCCTTGTTTCTTGCAGGGTGGGGGTCTTTCCAGGGCTTCAGCTGTTAAGCAGGGCTACTGGGAAATCAACCAGTAACCCAGGGTTGAACCCTAGCTTGTCGCTGCCCTCTAAAGGCTTAGATGCCAGAAGGGAGGCAGGGAGGCAGGGAGGCTGGTTTGTTAGTTTTGGATTTTATTTCTTATTTTTATTTTATTCTTCCCCTCCTCTCTCTCTCTCTTTCTATGTGGGTGTGTGGTGTGTGTGTATGTGGGTGTGTGGTGTGTGTGTGTGTGGTGTGGGGTGTGTGTGTATGTGGTGTATGTGGTGTATGTATGTGTGTGTATGTGTGTGATGTGTGCTTGTGTATATCTGTGTGTTTGTGTGTGTATGTGTGTGTGTGTATGTGTGTGTGATGTGTGTATGTATGTGTGGTGTGTGTATATGTGTGTGGTGTGTGTGGATGTGTGTGGAGGATGTGTGTGTATGTGTATGGTGTGTGTGTCTGTGTGTGTGTCTGTGTGTATGTGTGTGTGTATGTGTTCGTATATGTGTGGTGTGTTTGTGTCTGTGTCTGTGTCTGTGTGTGGTATGTGTGTGGTGTGTGTGTGTATGTGTGTATATGTGCGTGTATATGTGTGGTGTGTTTGTGTCTGTGTCTGTGGTGTGTATGTGTGTGTGCGCATGTGAGTGTGCGTGTGTGTGTGTGTGTGTGTGTGTGTGTGTATGTGTGTGTGTGTATGTTTATAAGGCACAGCACATTCTTCCCTATGCCACATACATGTGCAGCTATGTCCTGTGGTGAGGTGACTGCTCTGTAATCTGTATAAACTTCTTACAAAGACATAAGAGCAGCCAGGCTGTGAGTAGAGAATTTTACTTTTCAGTGATAATTGGGATGGACAGAAAACAAGCATTCCCTAATACATACCATTCCCGGGAGAATTCATTGTTTTGGACAAAACAGTCTTCCACTTTCTAAAATCTAAATAGTCATATTCAAATGGGAGAAGATTCTTCTAGTTCTAAATGCTTTTTTAGTGTGTGTGTGTGTGTGTGTGAACTATTAGGCACATTTTTATCAACTGTTTTATTGGAAATTGTTGTCCACATATACAGTCCCCTCATTTTTTTCATTAACAACAAATACCATGCTGCAACAAGGATCTCTCATCCTCCCTCATCCTCCTCACCTTCACCCTCATCTCAAATGTCCTACTGACCACTCTGACCCACACCAAACTCACATCTAGCTGCTGTGTCCCAATGCAAAAGGAATCCCTGGTACCCGCAGATCAAATGTGCAACAAATCTTGATAATTTTGACACACTTCACCACTGCATTCTTAGTTAGAGTTGGGCTACTGACCATAACAGAAAGCTAAGAAGCAAGAGGCGGTCCTTTCAGATGGCTGAATAACTTTTTAAACGTAAATATTTTCACTAACGTTAAAGTCACTGAACGTATTCCCCAATCCCACTTTCCACACTAAGAGGTTCAGCTTGTTAATAGGGCTTTGAACAGAATTCATTATCGGCACCGCCTCAGACAGGCTCATCTGTTGTAGTATGTACATATATGTGAGGCGTTAAAGGCAAGGGAAAGATGTGCTTGTGTTGCCTCTCATGTTCTATGCACCAGTCCTGTGTGGACTGCACAGCCCCCATGCTGACGCTTCAGACTTAGACCATCATCAGTGTGTAGAGATGGTTGGATGGATTGCTCGCCCTTCCTCAGATCACAGTCCGTTAGTTAGACGATGCTCTCCCCTCCGCGGCCGCTCGCTCTCCCAGAAGCTCGCAGTCTCTCACCTTTCGGTCCCTGGGCCTCATCATCGCTGTCGGAGCTGTCGTTACTCACGATGTGCTTTGCTGTAATATTTTCTATGGAAAGAAGACAAAATCATTGAGGCTTCTTGGGAATCAAAATTCACAACTAAATTTACTGGGCAGATGAGGGAGTGTTGGTGAACGCTTTAAATTCCAGCACGCAGGAAGTGCAGGCAGGCACATCTCTCTGAGTTCAAGGCCAGTTCCAAGCCAGCCAGGGCTACGTGGGGAGACTGGGTCTCATTCTTTTTTAACTATAGAGAAGTGATCTGAGCAAAACTACAGGAGGAGGATTACTGTGCCTACATGGGACTTTAACCTTAGTGTTTTAAATAACTTATCAGGTTCTTAAAATGTATCACTGAGTAAAATAACACCCCAGCAAACAAAATTAGTGTAAATTTATCAATTCCTAGTTTTAAGAAAAGGGCTTTTATGAGTTCATTGTGACTTTAATAACTGCTGGATTATATTTTTAAGTGGTATTTAGGAGGGAGAATAAAGGACAAAACCAGATCTACAAACGATCTACTAAGCCGTCTCCAGAACACGAAGAACGTGTACTCACTTTATTTAACCTCTGATTTTTTGCCAACACTGAAAAACCATCTGTTGGTTTCCAGTATGTGAATAACTTGTGGGGTTTTTTTTCAAAGCATACTAAGACCAGTTATGAAAACTAAGAAGCACTGCACATCCTTAATGTGAACAGGGTGGTCAAAGCTGGTATCACCATCCTTTTCCCGGCAGAAATGCATCCAATCTGCGAAGCCTGACAATTATTCTTGTGATTACTATTTGCAGGAAAATCAAACTTTCTGCTGGTTCATGTGAACTATTCTTCATAGTGACTTTTTCTTCTTCTTTGCCAGCAAATAGACATGATTGTTTTTCTTTATTCCATTTCAAGACAATAGATCAAAATTTAGCAATTTTACTCGCAGAACCACTTGAGAAAAATGTAAGCTCAAAATAAATAGAAAAAAAACATATTTCTCTCCTCATATTTGTTAAACTCACATAAATGACAGGTGCATGGACAGTCAGTGACATAATGAAAAGGTTAGTAAATTAACCTGAGAGGTTAAATTTTACCTTTACTGGCATTAGTTATAAGTACAAAATTCAACAAAATAAATACTTGAAAGCTGACATGATTGTTCTTTTCATATTATAAGTGTGGCGGCAGTAATTCTGCTGCATGGCAGAGGGCTAGTGAGACGGACCCACCCCAGCTGCCACATGCCTTGGGTGGCCCTGATGCTGTGTGTATGTTCTTTTCTTTCCTTAAACATTTTCTCTTGTCTGTTTCTACGGTTTCGGTTATGTTCTACTTTGACTGTATTTGGTTTGCTAATTTAAGAAAATGACATTGTTTTCTTTATAAGGATGTTTGCAGATCTTGAATGGATTTATCTGAACTCATATCTTGTATCTTTACATAGGTCATAGCAAAAACTCTTTTGGCAAAGAAATTATTTCATTTAAAGTTATTTAATTGGGATTGGGGTCCAGTTCACCTTAAAACCTTTGCTAAGGTAATAGAGTAAAATACCTGGCTAACAAACCCCCCGTGGGTGCCCCTTAAGAAGAGAGACCCCACTCAGTCAAAAGATGAAGCAGTCCCTGTAAGTCCTGAGTCCCCTCAGTCACCTCTCAGTTTCATTTCTGGAAACCCTTACATAACCGGAGGTATCATGCCTCCTGCTGACCTGTGGAGCCCAAGCACACAATATCCACTGCCCTCAGTCTGACACAAAACAGCCAGTGGCCAGACTGCTGGCCCCGAGGGGACTTCTCCACAGAGATTTCTCAGCACTGTGCGCTGTAAACATCTGCCTTTTCCTTGGCCTGTAGCCACTGTCTCGCCCACCTTCTGATGTGTAATTTCAGCCCCATTCTCTTCCTGCCTTAGGAGGAAAAATAATAATAATTAACCTGAGTTATCAGGATTATTCAGGAGAGAAGAAACACAGGAAGCAGGCCACCCAGAGTGGACTTCCTCTCTGCTTTCCTTTCTCTTTTTAAAATCCCTCACGTAATTCAGCAAAGACTCAGTGGTGATTCAGCATAGACTCAGTGGCTTCCACAAAGCTGAAGTTGAACAGGTCGTCCACCTGGGATGCCACTAAAATAAACCAAGCAGCGTTTCCTCAACCCTACACGTTAGATCAGGGTAATGCAGATCTTTCTATAAAACTCAGCTTAGGTGTCATTGTCCGATCTTCTGGTGGGTAACCCCGATTTGCTGCTGTTGTTGGTAAAGTGTTAGGGATCCAATCCAGGGTCCTTCACATGCTAGACAAGTAATCTACCACCGAGGCTACCTCCCAGACCTTCATCTTTATATATCACGTTGAGCATACTTTAACCAGGACAAGATTATGACTCTGTATTAAAGATCACCTCAGGTTCCAGATGGGGATTCCCTTTGCCCGACCCTTACCTTGGTGATGCTTAGATGACAGCAAATACTACAAGCTACAACTGTCCTTTCTGCTTGATGCTTGATTTAATGCGTGTCTAGAAATAGTTGGTCCCAATGAAATGGTAAATCACTTTTCCAATCCTTACTTAGGAATGATCCAAATGAACAAATGACACACTTAAAGAGAAGACTAACGAATCTTTGCATGCTGCATCTAACTATCAACAACTGAGAGAAAATCTCTCAGGAAGAGAGACAGTATTACTACTCAGAAGGTCACATGTGGCACTCCACACCTTGTTACAGTTAGATTCTCTTCTGCCTATAAAGCTTCATTATGTCAATAGCCATTGCCCACGATAGCCAAAGGCCACATATTAGGGGAGGAAAAGCACAGTGAACCTTTTACATTAACACCTTTTAAAAATAAATTATTTTTAAAAATATCATTTTTTTGTACTCTATGTTCTCCAAACAGACCAGTGATATTTCATGAACAGGGGTCAAAAAGGAAATAACTGACTGGTAGCCCTGATCCCTGATATACTGACCACAAATTCACTCATTCATTATTCTTATTTGCTTGTTTTCTTTCTGAGACAGGATTTCATGTGTCCTGAGGAGTCCACTGCCTTGTTCCCCGTGCCTGGTTCACATTCCTGGGGATCAAATGCAGGATTTTGCAGGCTATCGAGCACTCCATCAATGGAACCACATCCTTGTCCCCAAAACTCTAACTCAGCATTCAATGGCTTCTTCCCCCAGTCCATCAAAACATAGTGCTTACTGGACATAGAACTCAAGCCTCTGGGCAAGTCAGGAATGCATGCTCCACTTTTGTTTTAAGTCAAATTTATTCATCCAGGAAAGCATATTTCTATAGTACTACTTTAATAATGAATATAAGCCACTAGTTCTCCATAGAGGTTGTCTACTTTTTAAAGATTTACAACACGTGTTTTTAATTATTGTAGGATGTTTGATTTAAAGAAAACCATTAGTTTTAGCTTATAAGACATGAATGTGTCATATCTAGATACATGTTCATATACTGTGAATTAGTATCATCTGATAGGCTAGAAAAGAATAGGAGATGCTCTGGTACAAGCTATGCTTAGAAACAATGATTGTCCTTTGTAAATTTCACAACTGCAATACCATCACAGTACTTAAGTAATTTGGACATGATTTGGGGGAAATACTTTAATTGTTTCAATGAAGTTACCGATAAATTCAGAATTAGAATCCTTATGAATATCTAATGTTCTTCACATATATGTGTCATTTATCAGTATAGTTAATTATCAGTGTAGCTTTTCATCAATGCAAGCCTTTTACAATACCTAATTCCTCCTCCATTGTAGAACCTTTATTCTGCGAGCCAGAAACTCCCAAAACTCTGTTGAACAGTATAGAAAAGGCACTGCCCCAGACACCTAAAATAAAGGATGAATACAGAGTCATTTAAAATGCATCCAGATTTAAAACAGTTGAGAAACAGAGAGGGAGGGAGCGGGGACCGGATGGATCACTCACCCATTAGGAAATGCAAGGGATTTTCTTCATATTTTTTTACAACTGTTCCCATAAAAAACTTGCTTCCAAATAGGTCAGGGGCCATGAAGGTGCCATATTTGGCCATGCCAATCTCATATGGACTAAACTCCACCCAATCTGAAAGCATTTCAGAAACAAGGCATTTATGTCATTAATAGAAAAATGACATAGTAACACACACAGTTAATAATGGCTTTAACAACATCATGATTAATTTCACTTATTTAAGCTGGTTAAAAAAAAAATTAACCAATCCCTATGATGACGTATAAGACACTGTGTAGTCTTTGAGGAGGAAAACCAGATGGAAAAGACAATGTAAAAAGTTTCCTTCTAAGTGGCGTAAAATGAATACCTTTTTCTACTTAAAAACTCAAACCTCTTTTGCATAACCCATCTTAAATTTAAGACTGTAAAACTTAAGTCTAACTCAGATGCAAAATCCATTAAGGAGACTAAAGAAATCAAACTCTTTACAGTAAATCAAACCTCTAATAAAATGGGGAAGTATTTCCGGTACCTTTATCCAACTTTTTTTCTGCTAATCACGTATTCTAAATTTCCAACCATAATGCCAACATATGATTCTGATTTCTTAGCCATACACCAAGAGAGCAGCAGTAAGGTGCACTGCACAAGAGCATCAGTGGAGCCTGACAGTCTAGTTCGTCCCTAAGCTGTGGCTCAATAACTGTGCTCATAACCTCAGTAAATCACCTATGCTCTCTGGTTTAATTCCTTAATCTTAACATGAATTAAGTAGGCAAATGGTTTGTAAGATTAAAGTCCCAGTGAATTAAGAAATGTAGGATACATAGGGGAAGTCATGACATCTTGATAGCTCACTTAATAGCAGCCACTGCCATATCTGTAGTCTGCCCATGGTGTCACCATGTCTAATTGTGATATACATTTTAGTGAATCCAAAAGAATATCTGGGATCTGACTCCTGCTTTCCACTTCCTTTCTTAGCACCACTGTTCACAGCACCAATCTTACTTTAGCATCTTTTATTGCCTCCCTTGACATAATAGCTCACGTCTGAAAACTCAAGTGCTATATGGTCGCTCATCAGACATGTTTCAATATAACATCATCACCACAGACATCATCACCACCCTATACAGAGTGTACCACCCTTTCCCTGGATCTCCATGGCGACTTCCTAAAATGTCTCAATCCACTCTTTTCCCTCAGCGTTCCCCATCGTAATTTCCACCTACTAGGATCAAAATAAACATAGAAAAATAGAAATCACAGAATACCAATACCAATTGAAAGCCTTTTAAGGCTGCCTCCTTATGCTCTGAATTGAAAGGCAGCCTACTCTCCATCTGCCCAGTTTGAACAATCTCCCAGTAACTTTGCTATCACACAACCTAACCACACAAGCTCTCTTGCTATTCCTCAGAAATCAAGGCCATTTCCACAGGGTCCTCTACTCTCTGTTCCCTTCTGCAATTCCATGGCTTCTTTGAATCCCGAGTTTTGAGGTGTTATTAGGAATTCTCTATATAGCCCCAACACCATGTACTTCCATCTCATCTCCCAATCTTATCTCACCCGTGTTTTGTTCAGTTTATTTTTGAGAGATGATATTGTCTCAGATATATTATTCAACAACCAAAGTCCGAATTATCACAAAAATCACAAGCGTTTCTGTGATTGTTTTGTGGTAATACTTGATCTGAACTCACTGCGAGGGAAGAATGCTCTTCCTGTATTAGTTATCCCAGTCAAAGGGTGACCCTTCCTATTCAACAAATACTAGGCTCTTTGATTATGTGACTCCATGGGGACAGTGAATCATATCAACTATGGGCAAGATTTTAACTTTTAAGCATTTGAATGTCCAAGAAGAATGTTATCATTTAAGAAAAAGAATCTCACTTCACCTGTCCTGTTTGCTCAAGGGAGAAAAACACTAACCTCTTTCAAAAAGGAAGCTTTAAAACCATAATTGCAATGAGATAACATGGTTCATTCAAATCCAAACTGAATGGCGCCTCTACAGACACTCCATCAGACAGAAGCCTGTTTTAGACTGAGTAGCATGGCACGGGTGAGACAGGACTAGCAATGAGGCAGAGGGTACCTGGCAAACTCCTGTGTCAGTATTTCCATTTTTAACATCATCTTGAGACCTCATGAGAATGTCCTTTCTCCTTTCACTTTGATGGATCCCTCCTTAATTGCTTCTGATGGCTTATACATCGTGATGACACACATTTTGAAACGCTGAGATCTCCCCTCCACCCCTTGCTGAAGGCTTCCTCCTGTTATCCAGCCCCAGCCCTCCAGCTGTTGACTCATACATTTCAATTTCAGCCTACCTCCTGTACCCCCATCTGCTCACTCCCACTTTCTGCTCAGAACTCAGATGTTCTATCATCACCTCCCACTGGCCTTGTCTGAAAATTAATCGCATTCCCTCTTCTCCTACTTATTTGGTAAACTATATTATCACAGCCCAGACAACTGTGCTATTGATTGAATGCTTCACCGATAGCTGAAAACTGTTTGACTCTGTGAAATCTGCCATCATAAAAGACTAGCCTTGAACATCTTCCCACTTGTTTCTTTCTTAAAGAGTGTCTCCCTAGCCTTGGGATCTTACCACAGTGATTCAATTTGAATTTGGAAATAAGAAATATCTCTTCTTCTACCATCTTTCCCTTACAGTTACTAGAGGGCTTTGAAAACATTTTTTAAAGACTTATTATACTTGTATATGAATGTTCTGCCTGCATGTATGTATGTGCACCACACGGATGACTGGTGTCCATGGCTGTCAGAAGAAGGCACCGGCTCCTCTGAAACTGGAAGTGAGGAAGGTTGTTAGCCAGCGTGTGGATATTGGGAACCTAACCTAGGACTTCTCCAAGAACACCAAGTGTTTTTAACTTAGTCATCTTTCTAGGCCCTCAAAAACAAAAAACAAACAAAAACAAAAACATAAGCAAACAAAAACTTCTGCAAAAACACTAGCCTATTAATTTAATTGCCTAGCACCAAAACAATATTTCCCATTATCATAAAACTAAGTAAAGACAGAACTGGAAAGCAAATTGTTCCTAACTCAGCACTAAAGTCTCGTGGACGCTTGGTCTACACCAGTGTGTGAGTAAGTCCTGAGCTTCATAATGAAGAGCTCAAGAGTTTTAGTGACTCCCTAGAATAGACCTTTGGCTTTTTTCGAAATATTTCCATGCTGTTCCTATTCAAAGATGTCTTTTGCCTCCAAGTCTAACTTGAATCCTATTTCAATCATTCCTGTATTTTTATGGCCATACTAAAAATATACAAGCTCATCCTATGTCATATCTACACACTCCGACAATTATATTTTAGATGTACATTATTAATTTGCCCAGGTTTTAATTTTGTGTCCTCAATGAGGGAAAAAAAGCAATGAATTACAAAACTATGGTTTTAATTAATCATAAAAGCTAGCATAAGACAAGGCACGGCCCCACATCTCTGTAATCCCAACAACTTGGACATTTAAGGCAGGTAGCATGAGATGCATAGCAAGATCTTGTCTCAAAATTGATTAATTTATCATGATGCCTGGTCCATAACCATAAGTCACACTCAGAGCATGTAATTTATTCCCTTGGGAAAATCTTTAATGTAGTTTTAAATCTTAGCAATGGAACACAGTGGAGGAGTCAGACAACTTAATGGTTTAAACACTAATATTCATTTGTTGAAAACCTTCCAAAGGAAAAATCGTCTAAAGACATTCCAAGAAGGAAGAAAAACATTCTCTGGTATTTATAAAGCACAGTTGTTGATAAAACTTATCTTAGCTTGTTGGGTTCTTCGGCATTCTAGAAAAATAATTCACTGGTTATTTCAGTCTTTCTGTTCTGTATGAAAAAGCATTTTTAAGTAATAAACACAATACATGTTTACACTCTTTCTTCTTTCTTTTTTCTTTCTTTGCTAATTACTTGAGTCAAATTACTTAAGCAGTCACGATATATAACTCAGAACATCTTATCTTAATACAAGATTCCCATAGCTAATGGAAGACACAACTTGACCCTCCTTATCGCAGAGGCTTAGCAATGAAGGTTAATAGCACGTTGCATCTCGGAACGTCATTTCTAGAGCAGACTCTTTCAGACCCAAGATAAAGAGGAAGCTGTGCCATCAGCCTCCACAAAACTACTTATTCTTATTGTAGCTCAGTTTGTCCTTGCCAATGACTGCCAACTAAAATCTCAGAGAAGACAGTTGGCACTGTGAAAAAGGCCATTCCATTATTGTAACAATATTAATAGAATATGTATTTCTACAACTGTCAGTTTTATGCATAAACCAGGAATTGTCATTATAACTTCTTCCACATGGTAAAGGTAATAGATAGCAATATTTAAAACACTGAGGGAAGGAAGCATGAGAGAGATTAAATGACCTGCCAGAGAGATTTCAGCATAGAAGCCAAGGCTGAAAAACTAAACTGTCATGCTCTTCTGGTCTTACCTCAATACCTACAGGGTAAATGATTTCTCCAGCTGCCCCAATCTCTCACTAGAATATGAATGCTAAAGTATCATAAAAGTCCCCAAGTTCCAAGTCTCCCCCCAAAAAGAAAAGCTATAGAGGGGGCTATATATCATCATAGCACTTAATTCCCTTATATAATAAAGCTTCATCCCTGATGAACTACTTCCTGGTAAAAGCTGTGGTTCTTGTCGCTGTTGGCCATACATGTTTACTGTGTATGAATAGATGCCTCACCCCTCTCCCACCATGGATAGCACAGTAACTAAACTCATCTTTATATACAAAATGCTATTTGTCCTTAAGATGTTGAAGACTTATTTTTCTTATCCAACTTTTATAGAACACTCAAATTTGTTAAAATGTGCCAGAAATTTAACTAGGACTAGCCATTCGTTGAAGTATGTCCTATATTTAATCACAGGCATTTATTAAAACATTAGGAGATGAAGGAATGTAGGTAACAAGAGGCTAATAAAAGTATACCCAAAGATGAGTGTAGTCTTTTTTTTTTCTGTCTCTTTGATGCTTACTGTAAATTTCCCAAAGAAATGACAAGCTCTTATATGCAAGAACAATGTGCTGTATCAAGGGAAAGAGGTAACCCTGAGAGCCTCACAGGTCTGCCTCACAAGGTCAGTAATCAGACAATATGAGGTTATTAAAACAGCAAGGGCTTTACAAGGTCAGCTCTCAGTTCTGCTGTGGTCTGGGCTCATGTTGATTATACAAATCACACATTGTTCCTAAGATTTTACTTGCTCTCCTGTGAAGCAAAGTGAAGAATACTTACCTCCCTATGATCCACTAAGTGTGAATTAAAATAATAAATGTAAGAAGTGCTTTCTGGAAGCCATAAACACAATAAACATTTTAGTCCACATCATTAATAAATACTTATATATTAGTGAACAAATCACTTTTTTATAAACTATTAAAAATTCTTGTGTGAGAATTTTAGCCAAGGGGGGAAAAAGACATAAATTACAAAAGGATTATGGCTTTACATCTGCTAATCCATTGTTGTTTTTTAAAGAACATGATGTAAATGAGTTGTGCGTCCCTACAGCCAGTCCATGGCATCCTTGCAGTGTACTTGAATGCAGCTGGGATTCCCCCAGACACATGATGGACTTTCCCAGGACCCAAGAACTGAAGCTATGAAAGACACAAGTAGAACTTTACTTATTAGAGGCAAGGCAGTTTTGCTTTTCAGTCCCAAGTCTAAGCATGGCTTAAGAACACCAGGCATCAAACTATCTGCAGACATCAAAAGGGGGGACCATTCAGTAACTGACGTCTTTCAGCATTACCCTCCAGTTCTCTGACTTAGATGACTGGGCATCTGATAGAGTTTGGTGGGATACCCCCTTTGAACCGGAAAAAAATCATCTAACTTAATTTTTTTCATATTTTCAAGCTGTCTTAGGTTACAAAAAATGTATTTTAATTAGCAACTGAAATTGATTGTGACTTTGTCTGTAAACAAAACCATTAGAAATCTCCATTTCTAAGGATGTTGTGATAGATGGAACATACCGGCAAACATCAGTTCTGACACGTCAGGTTTGACATGGAGACAGGTGAAGAGAGGCAAAGGGCACAGGGCGCCATTGACCTTTTCCTTCAAACTGCTCAAGGTCATGCTCATTCTCTGTCCACAGACATAAAAAAAGAAAGAGATGGCTTTAAGTACATAGACATGGACACAGATGAAAGCTATTTGAAATACTATGTCTAAGCAAATCATTTGCATCTTTATAATGAAATGAAGTCCTATTATTTCTGGAATTCTGTGGTCTTAAGTAGACAATAGAGAGAAAGCTCCATGGGAAAAGATGTCTGTATCTTAGAACAATCAAATCTCTGGGGACTGTGTCAACATTTGAAGTGGAGGAAGATTTGGCAGCTATAGTGCCGGGAACTACTTCTCTTAGCTGGCGTACCTGGCACAGACTGTTCCATCTCCCCTGCTTTATAAACTTCAGATGAAATGTCACCCTCTGGTGACACATCAAGAACATTTGTTTCCAGTGATCCATTTCCTTATTTGACTCTTACTAGGCAAACAGTATTCTTCTACCACTTCTATTTATTATTTTAAAATATGAATATAAAAGAATAAAATATGCATATGCATATCTATCTGTGTGTGGATATATGATAGTGAGTGAGGGTATTCATAGAGGCCAGAGGTATTGGCTCCTCCTAAAGCTGGAATTACAGGCAGTTGTGAGCTGCCAGGCATAGGTGCTATGTATTGAACTCAGGTTCCCACGAAAGCAGTACACAGGTTCATCTGCTGAAGAGAGAAAGCCTCCTCCTCTCTGCTTTCAATATCACTTGTATTCACCATCACACCTAAATAGGACCTAAATTCACCATATTACCACTCAAGGGGGGAATGGCAGTGACAATTTCACATTTCCAAAGGACAATATAAAAGTTCTTCCCCATGTCATACTGGCAATAGTTTAAAATAGTTGATGAGCATTGATTTGCAGTGAAGGACTGTAACATCTGGCAGAGAGGGATGGTTATGTTGAACACCTACACTATTGAAGAAATAGTTGAGCAAAGTAGATGGTATAAAATGTCTTGGTCCTGCTTCAAGGTCAGACAACATACTTAATCCACATTGCCTACTACAGTTAAAGGGATTATCACTTGATGATGACGTACATTTTGAATTAGTGTTTCTCCTATTAACATCCCAAAGATGTCAGTAAAGGTGACAGGCTGGCCAGAACTTTTCTTCTTCCATAAAGACTCAACGTATCTTTTAACTTTCTGTGGTGTAAGAAGTAAGAGAGGGTTGTGGCTGACATTTTTCATTAGCTCTTCATTAATCTCTTCTGGACCTTTCTCTGGAAAATCAGGGTGAGAGTACAAGGTTGACATGTACCTGTAAATAAACCAAAACATCATTAGTAAAGATAACGGGCATTCCTTAGAAGGTCTACGGAAAAAAAAAAAAAAAAAAAAAGGAGGCATTCTTCACCATGAGATAAAGAACAGTATTTGGCTAACTTCTCCATCTGGTTGAAAGTAGTGATTATCCAAGAAACAAAGATGTAACTGGGATTGACCTGCTCTATGATAGAAGCACTTGAGGGGAAAATGAATTTGGAAGCGCAATAGTTGTTAGAAATGGATGGCCAGATCTACTACCCACAAGTCTGCCAAGAATAATTGTCTTTATCATACTTACTGGACATGGATGACAACACTTTTGAGTCATGTGTAAACTGACCTTTCCGGATATAAAAGCAGTCAGGAACTGGATAATCTCACTTTCCATGAGGATGATCTACATGGAGAAACCATGCTGTCTGCTACTATGGATGCTTGGTACTTGTGATGAAAGTTTTTCTTTCTTTCTCCACTCTTTCCTTATTTTTTCTCTTTTCTCTCTTTTTAAAATTGTGCATTGGCTAACAATTTAAAGTCCAAAATGGTGCTCCAAGTAGAATTCTGAATTCTTACTGGTGTGAATCTAAGTCAAACAGTCTAGAGGAGATTAAGGCAGTCCTGCCAGATGACACCTGTTGGTCACCTCATATTTGGACACTTCAAGTGATTCCAAAAAATCACCATAAGCCTTTCATTTATTAAGCAGATAAGGATCATTCTGTTACTAGCCTCTCTGCTGCTATCCCAAATCTCTAGTACTGTGGATATCAAACAGTGAGATTCTTTCCTTATCTGTCTCTGCTAATAAATTCTGATGAAATTCTTGGACAAATGGATGGAACTGGAGAACATCATCCTAAGTGAGGTAACCCAGTCTCAAAAATGCACTCATGGTATGCACTCACTGATAAATGGATATTAGCCTAGAAGCTTGGAATACCCAAGACACAATGCACATATCAAATGGTGCCCAAGAGGAGGAAAGGAGTACCCCCCCCCCCCCCCCCCCGTCCTGGAAAAGCTCAGTGCAGCAGTGTGGGGGAATACCAGAACAGGGAAGTGGGAAGGGTTGGATTGGGGAACAGAGGGAGGGAGGAGGGCTTGTAGGAATTTTGGGGAGGGGGGATCCAGGAAAGGAAAAATCATTTGAAATGTAAATTTATATACATTTATTTACATAATGTATTTATATACATTATTATAAAATAATAAAGATTATATCAAATAAAAAATAAATTCTGACCTTCTTCTTGAAAAAATAAACCTTTATTATTACCATTTTTCAGTCAGTTAGTGGATAATCTAACATTATCCTTACTGCCCTAACAGAACAAAGTACAGGGGAAGACACTCTACCATTTCACAGATACGTAAATCCATAAAATAGTACAGGTTTTCACCTCTGTAACCACCATCATGGCTTAGCTTCTCTTTTGGAAGGAAAGCCTAACTTACTGAGTAAGACATGTTGTGTTTTAGGCACTGTTTGGGTTAAACACTCCTAGCACTCGCCTTAAAGAGTCACGTGGCTTACAAATATTCTGGCTTAAAAATGAGGAAATAAAGAATCAATCAGTCAGCAAGATTGTCCATATAATCAATTAATAAAAGAAAATTAGAATTTAAAACATGTCCAATCTTCTGGTAAGTTTTATTATTTTTCTTCATTGATTGATTATTGTTTATTTGCTTTATTTTGTTTTTCAAGGTTTCTCTATTATGTAGCTTTAGCTGTCCTGGAACTTAAGAGGTAGACTAGACTAGCCTCAAGTTCACCCCGCCTCTGTTTCCTAAAGGCTAGAATTAAAGGCAGTCATCACTATGTCTGGTTTGTTAGGTTTTATGAGATGTGGTCTCACTCTGTGGCCTAGACTAGCCTTGAACTTGCAAAGCTACTCCCAATACCTCCAAACTGCATGCTTTAAATTTTAATGACTTCACAAGATCTTAGTCCTTACTGAACAAAATTATTCTCACTAAATAATCAATTAGAATGTCCATTTGGATGCAGAGTTTCTTATAAACAAGCTGAAAATAATAGATTGAAAAAATAAATTAGTGAATAAAGGATGAAATATCACAGACAAAACAGACACTCAACAGCAAAAAAACTACTGAAATGTTTTGATCATACCAACTGAATTTGTAACTCCCCTAACTCCTGGTACAGATACGTCATCAAAAACTTAACCTGAATTCTGGTTAGTACAATCATCAAATAACTATAAAAGCACAACATAGAACACTTAAAAATACAGTCTCCATGTACTTGGATAATTATCCAAAAGTCTACATCATGATTCATACACATTAACAAGAACCCAAATGTCTGAATCCTGTAAGTTTAATAAATGCATATGTAGCTATAGTGGTTTATATTTAAGGACATCATAATATTTGAAAATAAATCACCCTTTCGAGACTCTAACATGCTCAGCTCTGAAAATATTCAGAATATAGTTCATTCTTTATGAGAGCTTTAAAAAGAAATTCTTTGTTCTATTACCAAGAGAAGCTGAGGTGGTAGGACACTTAGCTCAGTGGTAGGACACGTGAATAGCACGAATGAGACTCAGTTACAGTCCCAATACCAAACCAAACCAAACAAAAAACAACACAAATTACTAAGAATAATTTTACTTCCACATAGATGCCTACAACTTATCTATATGTGTATTACTTACCTTCACACAGATTGCATGTTTTTGAAGTCTAGGAAATGTTGTTCTAAAGTGACACATACCCACAAAAGTTATTATAGCATCCATTTTCTTACTTCAAACTACATTTCTCTTTCTTTCATTTCTATATTTATTGTGCCCAGTTTAGTCTGTCTTATGACAAGGAACATTTAAGTCTTTCCCTGAACGAGACAGGATAAATGTGAATAAGACAAGCAAAGCGTCGTATCAGGGGGCAGCTGAGTCACGGAATGATTTTCATTTTTTTAAACCCAAGTGAAAATGGTTTGATGTGGTCATTCTGCCACTGGAAATTGTCATTCCTTACTGTACACCAAAAGACATAATTATCTAAATTCCATGTACATTGCAGTACAGCTTCTTCATCTATAATTAGCTGAATTGCGAATAAATCAATATAAACTGTAACAAGTTCTCTTCCCAAAGGCTTGCCTTGAGCAAAATCTAATTTTCCTTAACATTAATCTCTCCCTTTTTTTCTTTTTTGTCCCTTGGACATATTCTTTATTTACATTTCAAGTGAGTTTCCCTTTGCTGGATCCCCCCTCCCTGAAAGTCCCCTGTTCCCCAATCCACCCCTTCTCACTTCCCTGTCCTGGTATTCCCCTACACTGCTGCACTGAGCCTTTCCAGGACCAGGGGCCACTCCTTCCTTCTTCTTGGGCATCATTTGATATGTGAATTGTGTCTTGGGTATTACAAGCTTCTAGGCTAATATCCGTTTATCAGTGAGTGCATACCATGAATTATGAGACTGGGTTACTTCACTTAGGATGATGTACTCCAGTTCTATCCATTTGTCTAAGAATTTCATGAATTCATTGTTTCTAATGGCTGAATAGTACTCCATTGTGTATAAATACCACATTTTCTGTATCCATCCCTCCATTGAGGGACATCCGGTTTCTTTCCAGATGCTGGCTATTATCAATAGGGATGCTATGAACATAGTGGAGCATGAATCCTTATTACATGCTAGGGAATCCTCTGGGTATATGCCCAGGAGTGGTATAGCGGGGTCCTCCAGTAGTATCATGCCCGGTTTTCTGAGGAACCACCAGACTGACTTCCAGAGTGGTAGTACCAACTTGCAACCCCACCAGCAGTGGAGGAGTGTTCCTCTTTCTCCACATTCTTACCAGCACCTGTTTTCTCCTGAGTTTTTAATCTTAGCCATTCTGACTGGTGTGAGGTAAAATCTTAGGGTTGTTTTGATTTGCATTTTCCTGATGACTAAGGATGTTGAACATTTCTTTAGGTGCTTCTCAGTCATTCGATATTCCTCAGGTGAAAATTCTTTGTTTAGCTCTGTACCCCATTTTTAAGGAGGATATTTGGCTCTCTGGAGTCTACCTACTTGAGTTTTTTGTATATCTTGGATATAAGCCCTCTGTCTGAAGTAGTGTTGTTAAAGATCTTTTCCCAATTTGTTGGTTGCCATTTTGTCCTTTTGAAAATGTCCTTTACCTTACAGGAACTTTTTAGTTTTGTGAGGTCCCATTTGACAATACTTGATCTTAGAGCATAAGCTATTGGTGCTCTGTTGAGGAAATTTTCCCCTGTGCCCATGTCCTCAAGGGTCTTCCCCCTTTTCTTATCTATTAGTTTCAGTGTGTCTGGTTTTATGTGGAGGTTCTTGATCGACTTGGACTTGATCTTAGTACAAGGAGATAAGAATGGATCAATTTGCATTCTTCTGCATGCTGACCTCCAATTGAACCAGCACCATTTGCTGAAGAGGCTATCTGTTTTCCACTGGATGGTTGTAGCTCCTATTCAAAGATCAAGTGACCATACTTCTGTGCGTTCATTTCTGGGTCTTCAATTCTATTCCATTGATCTACTTACTTGTCACTGTACCAATACCATGCAGTTTTTAACACAGTTGCTCTGTAGTACTGCTTGAGGTTGAGGATACTGATTCCCCCAGAAGTTCTTTTACTGTGGTTTAGCTATCCTGGGTTTTTTGTTATTCCAGATGAATTTGAGAATTGTTCTTTCTAGGTTTATGAAGAATTGAGTTGGGATTTTGATGGTGATTGCATTGAATCTGAATATTGTTTTTGGCAAAATGTCCATTTTTACTATATTAATCCTGCCAGTCCACGAGCATGGAAGATTTTTCCATCTTCTGGGGTCTTCTTTGATTTCTTTCTTCAAAGACTTGAAATTCCTGTCATACAGATCTTTCACTTGCTTGGTTAGAATCACACCAAGATACTTTATATTATTTGTGGCTATCATGAAGGGTGTCATTTCCCTAATTTCTTTCTCAGCCTGTTTATCCTTTGAGTATAGGAAGGCTATTTAGTTGATTTTTATATCCAGTCACTTTGTTGAAGTTGTTTATCAGCTGTAGGAGTTCTCTGGTAGAGTTTTTTGGGTCACTTAAGTATACTATCATATCATCTGCAAATAGTGATAATTTGACTTCTTCCTTTCCAATTTGTATCCCTTTGACCTCCTTTTGTTGTCTAATTGCTCTAGCTAGAACTTCAAGTACTATGTTGAATAAATATGGAGAGAGAGGGCAGCCTTTTCTAGTCCCTGATTTTGATGGGATTGCTTCAAGTTTCTCTCCATTTAATTTGATGTTTGCTACTGGTTTGCTGTATATTGCTTTTACTATATTTAGGTATGGGTCTTGAATTCCTGTTCTTTCCATGACCTTTAACATGAAAGGATGCTGAATTTTATCAAATGCTTTTTCAGCATCTAATGAAATTACCATGTGGTTTTTTTCTTTGAGATTGTTTATGTAGTGGATTACATTGATGGATTTCCGTATATTGAACCATCCCTGCATCCCTGGGATGAAGCCTACTTGATCATGGAGAGTGATTGTTTTAATGTGCTTTTGGATTCGGTTGGCAAGAATTTTATTGAGTATTTTTGCATCGATATTCACAAGGAAAATTGGTTTAAGGTTCTCTTTTTTGGTTGGATCTTTGTATCGTTTTGTTCAAGGCCCATACGTAAACATAATAAAAGCAATATACAGCAAACCAGGAGCCAACATCAAATTAAATAGAGAGAAACTTGAAGCAATCCCCTCTAAATCAGAGACTAGACAAGGCTGCCCTCTCTCCATATTTATTCGATATAGTATTTGAAGTTCTAGCTAGAGGAATTAGACAACAAAAGGAGGTCAAAGGGACAGAAAATCAGTGAAATTGTGGCTTCATAGAATGAGTTGGGTAATGTTCCTTCTTGTACAGAGCCATATTGGGAGTCATTCCACAAATACAGCAGGAATTTTTATCCTTGGATGGAGTGCTAAACGTGTACTTGACATTGGTCAAGGACAATCCCTGGCTTTGGGCAGGAATCCGCTGTTAGGAAGTAGGGAAGTAGGTTAAGGCAGGAATTTTTATCCTAGGGTGGAGCTCAGTGAAGGTTAAGCTCATTGTTCCTCCAGGTCTAGGAATTCCTGAATTAAGCAGGTGACCGACCCAGCTGCCAGAGCAGTTGAGACAAGGACCTCCAAGAGAAGCTAGACAACTTCCACCGGAACTCAGCCTGGAGTCTCGGGGGGAAGGGTTTGCCCAAACTGTTAAAAATGCCTGACCAACATTAAAGTTTCGGTCTCGATCAGTGAAACATTGTACTGGCCCTTCTTTCTTTTCGCCCCTTCCCCATCTATCCCTCAGCTTCTGTTCCAGCAACCCAGTTCGTAATAGCTGCAGGCAGCTATGGAATACAACACCTTCTTTTTCTATTTTGTGGAACAGTTTGAAGAAAATTGGCATTAGGTCTCCTATGAATGTCTGATAGAATTCTGCACTAAAGCCTGTGATTTTTTTTTTTTAATTGGGAGATGGTCAATGACCACTCCTCTTTCTTAAGGGGTTATGGGACAATTTAAATGGTCTATTTGATCCTGATTAAATTTTGGTAGTTGGTATCTTTCTAGGAAATTGTCCATTTCATCCAGATTTTCCAGTTTTGTTGAGTATAGACTTTTGTAGTAGGATAAGATAATTTTTTGGATTTCCTCAGTTTCTGTTGTTATTTCACCCTTTTCATTTCTGATTTGATTAATTTTGGTATTTTCTCTGTGCCCTCTGGTTAGTCTGGCTAAAGGTTTTTCTATCTTGTTGATTATCTCAAAGAACCACCTCATAATTTTGTTGATTCTTTGCATAGTTCTTTTTGTTTCATCTTAGTTGACTTCAGCCCTGAGTTTCATGATTGCCTGCCTTCTACTCCTCTTGGGTGTATTAGCTTCTTTTTATTCTAAAGCTTTCAGGTGTGCTGTTAAGCTGCTAGTGTAAGCTCTCTTCAGCTTCCTTTTGTAGGCACTCGGAGCTATGAGTTTTCCTCCTAGCACTGCTTTCATTGTGTCCCGTAAATTTGGGTATGTTGTGCCTTCATTTTCATTAAATTCTAAAAAGTCTTTGATTTCTCTCCTTATTTCTTCATTGACCAAGGTATCACTGAGTAGATAATTGTTCTGCTTCCATGTGCATGTGGGCTTTTTGTTGGTTTTGTTGCTATTGAAGACCATCCTTATTCCATACTGATCTGATAGGAGGCATGGAATTAGATCATCATATATCTGTTGAGGTCTGTTTTGTGACCAATTATATGGTCAATTTTGGAGAAGGTACCATGAGGTGCTGAGAAGAAGGTATTTTCTTTTGATTTAGGATGAGATGTTCTATAGATATCTATTAAATCCATTTGGACCAAAACTTGTGTTAGTTTTACTGTGACTCCATTTAGTTTGTTTCCCTGATCTGTCCATTGAAGGGAGTAGGGTGTTTAAGTCCCCCACAATTATTGTGTGGGGCGCAATATGTACTTTATGCTTTAGTAAGGCTTCCTTTACGGATGTAGGTGCCCTTGTATTTGGGCCATAGATGTTCAAAATTGAGAGTTCTTCCTGGTAAATTTTTCCTTTAATGAGTATAAAGTGGCCTTCTGTATCTTTTTCAATGAATTTTGGTTGAAAGTCTATTTTATCTGATATTAAAATGGCTACTCCCACTTGTTTCCTGGGACCATTTGATTGGAGAACTGTTTTCCAGCCTTTTATTCTTAGGTAGTGTTTGTCTTTGACACTGAGTTGTGTTTCCTGTATGCAGCAAAATGTTGGGTCTTGTTTATGAATCCAGTCTGTGTCTTTTTATTGGGGAATTGAGTCCATTGATGTTAAGAGATATTAAGGAATAGTGATTGTGGCTTCCTGATGTTTTTGATGTATTTTTTTTATGTTTACGTGGTTATCTTCTTTTGGGTTTGTTGAAAGGAGATTATTTTCTTGCTTTTTCTTGGGTGTAGTTTCCCTCTCTTTGTTGGTGTTTTCCACTCATTATCCTTTGAAGGGCTGGATTTGTGGAAAGATACTGTGTAAATTTGTTTTTGTCATGAAAAATCTTGGTTTCTCCATTTATGGTAATTGAGAGATTTTCTGGATATAGCATTCTGGTTTGGCATTTGTGTTCCCTTAGGGTCTGCATGACATCTGCCCAGGCTCTTCTGGCTTTCATAGTCTCTGGTGAGATATCCGGTGTAATTCTGATTGGTCTACCTTTATACCTAAAGGTTACTTGACCTTTTTCCCTTACTGCTTTTAATATTATTTCTTTGTTTAGTACATTTGGTGTTTTAATTATTATGTGATGGGATGAATTTCTTTTCTGATCAAATCGATTTGGAGTTCTGTAGGCTTCTTGTATGTTCATGGGCATCTCTTTCTTTATGTTAGGGAAGTTTCCTTCTATAATTTTGTTGAAGACATTTACTGGCCCTTTAAGTTGGAAATCTTCACTCTCTTCTATGCCTATAATCCTTAGGTTTGGTCTTCTCATTTTGTCCTAGCCTTCCTGGATACTTTGGGTCAGGAGCTTTTTGCATTTTTCATTTACTTTGACTATTGTATCAATGCTTTCTATGGTATCTTCTGTATCTGAGATTCTCTCTTCTATCTTTTGTATTCTGTTGTTGATGTTTAGATCCATGACTCCTGACTTCTTTCTTAGGTTTTCAATGTCCTGAGTTGTATCTCTTTATGATTTTCATTATTTTACCTCCTTCTTTAGATCCTGGATGGCTTTGTTTAATTTCTTCACTTGTTTTGTTGTGTTTTCCCTTAGTTTTTCAAGAGATGCTCGCTGTTTACTTGTGTTCTCTTGAATTTCTTTAAGGGAGCTATTTATGTCCTTCTTGAAGCCCTCCATGATGCCCTCCATCAGCATCATGACCTGTGATTTTTAAATCCAAATCTTGCTTTCCTGGCATATTGGGGTATCCAGGACTTGCTGTTGTGGGAGAATCGGGTTTGGGTGGTGCCATATTGCCTTGATTTCTGTTAACAACATTCCCACGTTTGCCTTTTGACATCTGGTTACCTCTGGTGTTAGTTGGGCCTGCTGTCACTGGCTGGAGCTTGCCCCTCCTGTGTGTGTGCCGGTAGGCCTATCTCAGCAACCCTGGGTGAGCTGCTTTCTCCTGGCACAAATTGCTGTGGTGCTGCAGAGTTCCTGGGTGCAGGTGGAGTCCTGGTGCGGTGTGTCCCAAGTGATCCTCTACTCTGATGAAACTTGCCTACCAATCTGTTGCACAGTCACAGAAGCAAAGATGGCAGCCGAGACTCACTCTCTTGTAGTTTTATTTGGGTATGTACCTCTGTGACCCCGATCAGCTCTGGTTGCAGGCTGTGCTGGCTGTCTCCTCCTCACTGGCTGCTGGGTGTATAGCTGGCTTCCTGCACTGCTTGGAGATGGCGCACTGTGGCTTAGGGTGTTCTTGATCTGGAGGCAGAAACCAGAAGGTTCTTGCCAGGGGCCTCCAGTCTGCAGGGCCAGTCTCACCTGTGCAGGCTGCCTCTTCCTAGCTGGCTGCAGGGTGTATAGCTGACTTCTTGTGCTGTGCAGGCTGCCTCCCCCTCAGTGGCTGCTGTGTATATAGCTGGCTTTCTGCACTGCTTGGAGATGGAGCAACTAATCTCTCCCTCTTGCAAGTTAAGAAAAGTCTTTCCTCAGCAGCTAAAGGTTGATGAAAATCTCCAATTGTCCATGTCAGAGAGAGGCCTTTGCAAGGGAATATAATGCATACATTGTGTTGTGATGTGAGCCCACTGTACTCTGGATCCCATGGAGAAGGGCTACCTTCTTCCTCTGCCTCTAACATATAGAAGATGAAGTAGAATAATTCAATTTCATTCTATCTCTACTTTCCATTTTTCTCAGGAAGCACTTAGATTGGGAATTTAAGTTCCAATGTTAAAAAGCAAAACACTAAAACCTTGAATAGTTTACTGGCTCCAAGTTAATGGTCTTTACTGTTGAGCCCTATGAATACCTATTCTTTAGAATTCATCAGAGTGAGTTGGAATCCTTTCCGTGCTATCATTTTCTACTTGGATTTGAATTTTGGTTTGATTAGTAGCTAAAAATAGAATAATAGGCGACTAGTTTTTCTATGCATCTCTTTAACATTCAATGCCTTTCTTTGCCTCCTTGGATTGACTCAGAACTAAATATATATCTAGTTTTCTGCATATAAGAACACCTGAAGTTCACATATGTCACTCCAAGTTATGATTCCACAGTTAAGCCTTAATTTTGATCACATTTTTACCAATCAACTTTCTAAAGAGTGTCTTTGGCAGAACATGAATAAATCAATGAATAAACTGGTCATATATTTATTTATGTAAAAATCTGTAACTATTTACTTATAATTTTCAACTATTTTATAGAATACATCATTATTTCTATATAAATGAATTTAAGTGTAAATTTTTCAGTGCTATACCATTCCAGAGGGAAATAGCTCAGTGTACTCCCTATCTTCAAATACTATAGACAACAGTGCACATTTCAAAGCATTAGTGTCACGATCCTTGGATTTGCTGAATTAAAATCCTTGGGTACATTCATATAGAGTTTTGATATCAAAAATATGCCAAAGTAATTCTCTTTCTCAACCAAGATTCTGTAAACTTGAGAAGATTCCCCACAGTGTTTGAGGAATTCTCCACATTAGTGCACATTTTCATTCTCAAGATTTATGTTAGCCAATTTAATTGATTGGACACTATTATTATTGCCTATAGACACAGAGACAATTTGATTTCTCTTTAGACAGTAATCTAGTACAAATATGGTAACTAAGATTATATAGCCTCTTCCAGTGCTACAAGACAACAGCTTCTCTGTGGGAGAGAGCTTTGTTAAAAGCCTAGGCAAGAGAACACAGAATTAGCATCATGACTCTCCTTGCTTACTCATGCCAAGTCTCCCGAGTTTATATTTAATGAGTCATAGGAATCATCCAAAAATAATTTCAGAAATAATTACTGTAAAGGTAGCTACAGTCATAAGAGAACCTTTGCCTCACCTGAAACTGAGTTTTGTGACCACAGAAAACTGTCTGGGAGGTCCAGGGCTATTCCACATATATTTGTACTATCTCGTTGCTGCCAAATTAGGGTCACGTCTCCATAGAATATGAAGCATTACAGAACAATGAAGTGTGGTTTGTTTTTCCAAGTCTCTGAATTCTTCGTTCCTTTCTTACCTATCTTACTCAAAGAAGAATCACTAATATGCATTACCGCCTCCCTTCTTGCACCCTAGGAATTGCTTCCTCTTCTCAGCTCACTAATCCTGTATTTGCCCTCTACCTTGCAATCTGTCTCTCTCTAAATCTTTTCTGTTCATGATCAATGACATTTTCCTTTCCTGTCTTTCAATTGCCTCTCAGTGATGTTCCCTGCACCTCAGACATTTACCTCAATAGCCAAGTCTCTTAAATTTGAAAACCAACAAGGAAGCCCTGTAGTCTCCTCAAATAATGACTGTCCATGTTTCTCCTTTCTGACCCATTTCTTTCAAGCATTCACATTGCCACATTTGAACTCCTGCGTTGTTTCTTGTAACTCCATGACGGAAATGACATCAATTAACTGAATTAAGTGATTCCTAATTAAAACCACAAACATTTTCCAAACTCAGGCTAGCCTGTTTCTCAGAGCTCTCCCCATCCCTGTGCTCTGGGACTCATCTTTCCCTTCAGTCTCTTCTCTCAGGCTTTCTAGCTATGTCTATGAGTTTTCTTTGTCTTTTCTTTGTCTGTTACATTTTATTGTTCTCAGAATTCTACAAACTAAACTGTTTGCTACAACAGTGCAAGTAGTCAAGTAGGAAAGGTTTGTCTAATTGCTGAAGCTTGTTGTGCACATATATTATGGGAAAATGGAAGTCGTGGAGGAGGCCTAGCATTGGAGAGAAATCCATGAAAGTAAATAATGGAGACACAGAAGAGAGAGCAATCAGAGGGGATGACACAGAACCTAAAAGAAGGACAGCATGTCTGACACATTACCCTTTCCTCCTAACTCCATCAAAGAAATAAAGGAAAATACACACAATATGTACACATGGAGTAACCTGTGAGTGAATGTATATCACAAATGTTTAAAGACTGAAGGTCACTCATGAAAATGGAATAAAGATGGCAAAGCTAATATTCAAATGAAAAGGGGTAGAGCCAACACTATGTCTATATGAAAGTGTGTACAAACTTAAAACTCTCTTATACTTCACATGGCATGTCATCATGATTTTGACAAGATCATTTAAGAAGATATTGCCCAAATCAATGACAAAGGCAGTGACTATAGGTCTAACCCACATCACAGGAACATGAGTCTACCCCAAGCCAGTGCTCAAGGCCTAGGCATCACTTATTGGGTGCATTTAAGAAAATAGACTTCCTCCAGTAGTCAGTAAAGGGCACCAAGGATTTAATAAATATTCAGCGGAAGAAAACAGTGCAGAGGCAAATAACAAAATTATTAAGTAAGAGATTGACCAAAAGGGTGCAAGTGTTTACACCACATTACTCATTGAACAGGCAGGTGCATGCTCTTTCCTTCAAGGGAAAAAAATAATGACAGGCTACACCCTTCCGTCAGAAGACATAAATCATGTTGAGGGTACAATGAAGGTGGCAAATGTGGCCCTGGGTTATTGGTTATTTAATCACAGACTCTGGTTCAAAATATTTAGGGTAAAAGCTCAACAGCTCTAGATTATCTACATGGGAAAAATCTATATAATATGTAAGAAGTAGCTAGTTGGCTCAATTGCTTAGAACATGGTACTAACATCATATCATACATACAACTCTCTATTACAAAATTATAATTTAGTATGAAAAAGTAGAATATGGACCTGAAAGCTGGTCCATCTAGAGAAGAACAAATCACTTTGCCTGTGACTCCATTTTTCTTTAGCTAAAAAAAATAAAAGAAAGAAAAAAAAATATCCACTTCATGGGATGAAATGACACAGATACTTTAAAAATGCTAAATATATAAACTACAATAGTATGACACATGAATATTGCCATAGTTAAATACTAAATTGCCCTTCTAAGCCAGAGACAGATATATTGTAATAAGGTGATAATCTTACTACAATTGACTTGATATTTCTGAAGATCATCTATTTGATTTTCTTTTTGAGGGGATTGGTTTTTTGGGGAGGGTGGTGAGATGGGGGTTGAGACAGGGTTTCTCTGTGTAGCTCCTGCTGTCCTGAGAACTCATTCTGTAGACCAAGCTAGCCTCAGACTCAGAGATTCACCTGCCTCTGTCTCCTGAACGTTTGAATTAAAGGTATGTGGCACTACAAGATCAGGTGTCTGTTTGATTTTTCAGTGCACTGGTATGGGCTGGGCACACCAAAATCTATGTAGTACTTTTCTGAAAATGTTATATAAGTATTATTCACAAAATGGTAATTCCACAGGATATAAATGTTAACCATTGCCGGGCAGTGGTGGCTCACGCCATTAATCCCAGCACTTGGGAGGCAGAGGCAGGCAAATTTCTGAGTTCAAGGCCAGCCTGGTCTACAGAGTGAGTTCCAGGACAGCCAGGACTATACAGAGAAACCCTGTCTCAAAAAAACAAACAAACAAAAAACAAAAACAATAAATGTCAACCATATGAGTATCACAGCTATCCACCTAGTTCAGAGGAGTTTAAATAGAACTAAAGGACTAGTTTAATATTTAGCTAGATAAGAACCAATGAGGCCTACTGTATCTGTACTGCCCAGAGCCATTTTCCTTCTTCTGAATTCTATAGCATCTTGCATGTTTTTCCTATTTGCCCTTAAGAGGAAGATGAATACCTAGTGAATCATTTAGACTTAGACATGTTTCTGGAGGACTCCAAATCAGCAAATTATAGGCAGATTAAATTAATTATGGGTGGAGTATGCTATTCCACTACTGTCATATTTATCTAAAATTATCTACAACTAGACTATCCTTTTTATTTTATGCCCTAACTACAATGTTAGTCAAAACTGGCTTTAAAGGGTAAACCAATAGTCGAAGTCCTAACTAAATTCAAATGTTTATAATAAGACATTCTTAAACTGACTGTAGCATCATATTAAAACACTTTAGTAATATAAAGATTCAATTTTTTTAAATCCTCTGTTCCTAAGGTTTGAGTTAGATAAATTATAAACCTTTAGAAAAATCAAATTTAAATTAATTAAAAATGCATACTAACCATGTGGAGCCAGAAAGACCAGCAATGTAGGTAGCACAATCCAAAATCCCTGATTCATACAGTGCCTTCATCACACCAGAGAATCCCACCATGGCCCGGAAACCCCCACCTGAACCCAAAATGGCCACCACAGGCACCTAAAATGAAACAACACAGAGATTATACAAACAGCAAAAACTGTAGATTCATTTCTTTTCCGTTTCAATTTTTAGGTTAAGCATGTTCTAGTTAAATATAAAGAAACATATTATTCATGCATTGGCAGTATTGAATTTTCTTTTCTATGTTTATTCATCTTATTTTGTAAGCTTAATTTTTTGCAAAAAGTGTTTTGTGACATGGGTCTCAAGCTAGGCCAGTCATTGGTTGGCCCCAAATCAGGAGCAAGCTATGTCTGACTACATTGTCTGCCTTTGGACTCCCTTCTTCTAACTAGCTGCCTCATTGAGCTCCAAGAGAGCTCCAACCCATGGGAGGCCTCCTCTCTTCTGGGAAAAACAGGAGGAGGGAGAGCTGGAGAGAGGGATGGACTGGGGAAAGAGGAGGGAGGGGAAGCTTCAATCAGGATGTAAAGTAAATAAGGAACTTGACTTTTTCAAAAAGAGAACACAGTCCAAAAGTGTGTCTCATCTTAAAAAAAAAAAATCAAGAATCAAAATGAATTGGAAAACAGATATTATTTTAATAATAGTTACAATAATACCCATAGCCAAGCTCTATGCTTGTTCAGCCTGCTGTAGTCTGTAACTTGCTTTCCCTGATTTCAGGGCATTGATTCATTTGGGTTTCAAACATCCCATAAAGCCCTAAAAAGAGTATTGTTACTTGTCAGGCTCTTAGCTGGTACCCTACAGTTGATCAAACAGCTAGCTTTCAAGGGATGTTTAGAGGGAGAATCTTTAACACAGTGTAACAGACCTGGTGCTACCACTAAGAGTTAGGCATGTGATGAGAAGCTGATTTATTTTTTGTTTGTTTGTTTCAACCTGAAAGGGGTTAAGTGCCCAATGGCTCCATAACAGCCAAGGCTCAAGCTAAGGTACAACTAATGCCAAAGCCATGCTCCTTCCTCTTTGGCATTCTTATATAAAAGGATGGTGTTTATAGAAAGAAATCCTAGATGCACAGTCAAACTGCATTTCATACTCATTTATAACATCAAATTGTATCAGCATAGCTTTGCTGAGTTCTATGCCAAGTAAGGGTTCACCTTTCCAGACTCCCCCAAAAGGGCATCCTATGCTGTCTTCCCTTTTACAATCTCGTGTATCTAGTTAATACATGAAGAGTAAATTTGGATGCTAAAATAGTCTTCTAAACAATCATTTCTGAAATAACATCCAGAGAAATAATTTGTGCATCTGTTAGCCCTTGTTGCTATTTGGAGAAAATCAGATAAGAAATGCTAAGTTTTAGGTTATATTTGGACCCAACATCATTAATATTTGTGTATAAATGTGTCCAAAAATATTTCACATACTTTTTGGTATGATTACAGGAAATGAACTTGCCTTTACAAAAGGCCCATAGTTTGATTTAATCTCTCTTGATGTATGGGTTTGCAAATACTATTAATTTTCTTCCTTAGAGAAGAAAGCTCTGAGGTGCTTAAGGGCTTTGACATTTCCATAGACTCCAAGATCTAACCATCACAAAAGACATTTTTTTCCATGGCCCTGTGTTAGGGATCAGTAAGGAAACAGAACCAATACAATGTGTGCTTATAGAGAAAGATGTCCATTACATGAAAGTGGTTCACACAATTGTAGAGAATAGAAAGTCCAAACCTGTAGTATAAACTAGCAAGGTCCAGTCCCAGAAAAGCTGATGATACAAAGTCCAAAAGAAGTACTGTGCGAGTCCTTCCTGACTAAGCAGCCTACACTTTTTTGTTTTATTCTCGCCTCCAGCTTATTGGATGAGGGCCACCCACTGACAGAGAGTAACCTGTTGCTAAGGCAATCAACAAGACTTAACATAAATCTACACCTACCCCCAAAGCCCCTGCATCATTATTTCTCATACATGCATTCACTTCTGTATCCTTGATTCTCAAGGGCCTTCGAGAATCTTCAGGACCCTCAAAATGTGTAACCCTGTTGGCTGCAATATGAACTTCGTGGGCATCTACTTTCAGGACAACCTTCTAGCTCTTGTTGCATTCCAAGGTCATTCAAATCCTGCAAATACCTTCGATAAGAAACATTTAGTGTAATGCTTATGTTCTAGAACTGACACCAAGCAAACTTTCATCTGCTCAGTTTACCTTTCCAGACTCAACAAAGGACATCTCATACTGTCTGCCCTGTGACAATCTCTAAGAATTAAAAGAGTAAGAATCGATAGTGCAAAGTGTCACATAAGAATAAAGAGGAACTGAGAGGGAGAATGTGCTAGATGAAAGATACAAACAGGATAACATTATTCCTAATAATATGGAAAGATCCAAGGATCTTTCCATGATCCACTTCAGAAGCTGTCTTATTCTGTCTTTCTTCCATCTGTTCTTTTCTGTAGTCTTTGCTTAACACTCAGATAAGGAATACAATAAGAGTCATTTCATACTTCTGGTTTGTCTAAGGTGATTTGTTTAATATGAAACATAATCCTTAAATCTTGAATGAATGTGAACACACACTGTTGCTTGTGTTTCAGCATAAAATGGAGATGATGCTACTCACAGAGTCAAGGAAATGAACACAAATGGCTGAGACAGTAGTTACACAATAAAACAGTTCTTCATAGACACCATTGGGGGTTGTTGTTGACTGCATAGTACCCTGTGACAATAACTGTTAATAACTAAGGAAAAGCATCTTTGTTGTAACTCAATGATGAAGGCTGGATCTTCTCTCCATATTAGACACCAATCATCTTTCAGGAACAAGGAGATCATACAGTAACATTTCTCTTCACACAAAAGTTCTAGGTTTTCATCTGATTAATTTTCATGACATAAATTAATCTGAAATTTTCATCGGATCAAAACCAGTTTTAAAATAATAGACTCTAGACAATCCTAATACAGCAATATGATGGTTTAAAGAATTTACTTCAAGTGGACACATACGGCATACAAAATAGCAGCTGATTTCAAAGGGTACCAACATGAGAAAACTCAAATCCATCCAATCTAAACAAAAAGTTACATATTTCAGAAAGATTTCTGACCTAAGTGATCAAAAACAGTAGTAGTAGTAGTAGTAGTAGTAGCAGTAGCAGTAGCAGTAGCAGTAGCAGTAGCAGTAGCAGTAGTAGTAGTAGCAGTAGTAGTAGCAGCAGTAGCAGTAGTAGGAGGAGGAGGAATAGGAGGAGGAGGAGGAGGAGTAGTTATTGTTACTGTTATTGTTGTTGCTGCTGTTTTAAAGCTGAGTATTTAGGAGCACAAATTCATAGACTATTAGAAATCTTAACTATTTGTCTAGCTCACTCTCCAGACAGGAAACTGGGACTATTACATTTAACAATTATTGTGACAGGGTACCATGCAATCAACAACAACTCCCAACAGTGTTTATGACAAACCATTTTATTGCATAACTTCTGTGTGCTCTTCACATTTTACTGGATACATCCCAGCCATTGATGTCCATTTCATTGACTCTATGAGAGATATCATCTCTATTTTATGGCTGAAACACAAGCAACACAGTGTGTGCCTAAGTTCACTCAAGATTTAAACTCATCAGGTCCTGCACTGAACACTGTCTCCTTTTGAAAAACAAGAGCAGGGTGGGACATTCCTGACTTTAGGGTTTATTTAAGATAGTTCTTGAGGGTAACAACCTACGCTCCCATACCTAGAGGGTACCTATGAAATACTGATGAGAATGTGAAGATCTTCATAGAGAGCAGGAGAAGGACAGACTAAAAGACACAAAAATTAATATGATAATAGAGAAATCTTGTTTTATGGAATGGACACTATTGATCACATAGTCTGTGGTGTGGATTATGTCTAAGATGGTCATTTGTGATAAGAGGGAAAGAGATAAAAGAAGACCAAACAAGAATAGAATCCATCTTTAAATACATGAAATTCACATTTTGAGTACTATTTTTGAGAAAAGGAATTTCCTCACTATCCATCTACTGCAAACAAACACACCCAACTTATTATACTGCTACATTTACAAATATGAAGCCAAACATGATTTTTCTAGGAAGATTTACCATGTTTTTTTTTTTCCATTAGGAAATGCTGGATCAGGGGTAGCAGCAGCAACTACTCTTTTGAAACCCCAAGAATAAATGACCACTGGACATCCATACACATATGGCCTACAGATGTGTCTGCTCTAAAAGTCTAATCCTCTCATCTAAGCCTTCGTCTCTTCATTACCATCCAGATATTGGTGTTCCTCTCTTTTGGAAGCCTGATACTCCTTTCTGTCTCCCTCTTCCTCCCTTTCCTCTGTTTTACCTCTCCATAAATGCAATACCACCAACTACTGCCTAATTGTATCTCCCAACTCACCTAAAATATTCACTGAGTAACATATTTTAGGAGCTATTCTAGGTACTGGAAACTCACAGGTGGACATCACAGACAGTAATGACCCTCATTAAACATATTCTAATGGAGAAAACAGACATCAAGTGGATATGGAACACTCATGGTAGATTCAGAAGAAGAAGAAAAAACAATGTATCTTTAAGTGCAATCTCTGATAAGTGGATATTAATTAGCCCAGAAGCCCTGAATACCCAAGGCACAAATCGCATAACAAATGACTCCCATGAAGAAGTATGGAGAAGGTCCTGATCCTGGAAAGGATTGATCTAGCATTGGAGGGGAATATAAGGACAGAGAAAAAAAGGAGGGAGGTAATTGGAGAATGGATAGAGAGAAGAAGGTTTAGGGGACATATGGGGAGGGGGGATCCGAGAAAGGGGAAATCATTTGGAATGTAAACAAAGAATATAGAAAATAAAAATATTAAAAAAAGAAGGGTATAATGCAATCAAATTCATTTTTTGGAAAGATCACACTGAATTCTTGGTAGACAGAAAATGAGAAGGAGGAGATATAGAGACTAGTGATGGTGTTTTCAGTATTAGGAATGCAAAGTTGGGAATCCTGAGAGGCTCATTGGTAATAAAATCAAAGATGAGAACAAGGGGACTGGATAAGAAAATCAAGACCCACGATGACTTAGATGTTGCAACTTGTAGGGGCAGAGTTTCAAATGCCAGGAGGACATCCACAGCTGTGTGGTGGGGAAAGACAGAATAAGACAAGTTCAGCATATGTCAGGGAAGGGATGCAACACACAGAGAAGAAAGACACCTGGAGCATGAAAAGGTGCAAAGTGGGCTGTGCATAGCATGCATATAGCTTTGTATAAAATATCCATACTCAAGTGGAAGCTGGCAACATAGATGGGGAGGGGCCTGGAAAGAGCTAAGAAATTAACACATTCTGGTTCCTAAGAAAAGCTTGTGATCTGATGTGGCTTTGCATTTGAAAGAAAAGGAAATTCCCTCATTAAAGTAGAAGAGAAAGTAGAAAGGAAAGGCACAGGCAGTGCATGTTAATCTCGGGGCCAAAAAACTTAGAAGAGAAAGATTGATGGGACTCTTAGCTCTTGACTTTTCCTTGCCTTTGATTAGGAGCCAAGTTATTAGCTGTGAATGGAGTAATCAGAGAGTTGAAGTAAAAAAATAAAATTGTTCTAAATAACTGACTGAGAGGCTGGGATTATCAGTCAGGATCTTCTGAGGGACAGAGACGACCATGAATGTAGAGAACCTCCTTTTCATTCCAACACACTCTTTCCTGTGGCCTGGTTAGTATTCTCCCACCTTCCTACACACTCCAGCACCCTGCACACCGCTTCTCTTAACATATCATTAGTTCCATTTGCTTAAATATCTGTCAAACAAGGCTTTAAAGTCAGAGTAAGGAATCCCCCTTGCCACCCATACTCTAGGACAACTCATAGTTATCTTCAGTCAGTGACATATGACAGAAACCAGAAACAACTTGAAATATAATTTCTAGGTTCTAATGACCTAACAATACCAAAGACAGAAACAAAAAGCAATTGAAGAACTGCTGGTCAAAGACTTGTTAACTACATTAAAAGCAAATGGACAAAACAAAACAAAATGAGTAATATGCTAAAAAATAAAAATAAAAAGGAGTTTCTCTGAATACTAGTAACCAAACACAATAACCTGTTATAAATTCTTCAAGAGATATGTCAGGCCAACAAAGAAGGTACACAATTAAAGAGAGGTCATTCTCTGCATTTTTTAAAAATAGAAATTTAGATGGAATATCTTACTGTTAAGTTGGTTCCACCGAAATCAAAGCCATTCCAACATCAGCAACTGACTTCCTACCTCAGGGCTCTCTGAAAACACAGCTGGAAACCTACCATCTCCTGGCATGTGGGTATTCATCTGGTACCCTTACTCAGTTATTAATTCTCAATTATATTGAAATTCTAGGGTGTGTGTGTGTGTGTGTGTGTGTGTGTAAGTACGTACTGAACAAATTATGTTAGTTAAAATATTCAGTTAATAGAAAAAGCTAATGGAAATAAACCAAGAATTTCTGATCTACCACTAATAAGAAATTTTATCATTGCAGTAATTTATCTTTATAGATTTCATTGATAAAGATAGAGAGAATGGAGAAGAAGAGAGGGATATAGGGTATAGTAAATAGATGATGAGGATGATTAGATATATAGTTATAGATAGATAGATGGATGATGGATAAATAGAAGGAACAAAAGAAAGAAAGAAAGAAAGAAAGAAAGAAAGAAAGAAAGAAAGAAAGAAAGAAAGAAAAAAAGAAAGAAAGAGAGAAACAAAGAAACAAAGAAACAAAGAAACAAAGAAACAAAGAAACAAAGAAAGACGGGCATGTTAATGATAAATGGCTCTAAAGGAGTTACATAATGTATTACTGAATATTCACTATAATGTAAGCAAAAGAAGTTAAAGTAAAATTCAAATATTGTACTGTTAATAACTGTTCTCAGTTCTTTTATTCTGAACTCTTGATAGAATAAATTCAACTATTTTTGACTACTTTGTTAATTTTGAAGCTCTTTGCTATGAAATATAAACTTTTTTTAATCTCTTCTTTTTATATGCAACTCAATTCAGCTAAAGAATGTTAGAAAGCTAGTTAAGAACACCTTATTTCTGTGTTCATCTTTGGGGGGTGTTTTTTCTAAAAGGATTAGTACTTATATACCTAATTTAAAAAGCAAATACAAAAACCTATAATTGAGGACTGGAGAAATAGTTCAGCAGTTAAAAGCGCTGGCTACTCCTCCATAGGCCCTGATTCCAATTCCCAGAATCCACATGGCAGCTCGTAACTCTCTGTAACTCAAGTCCAGGGGATCTGAAGCCCTCTTCTTATCTCCATGGGAACTACATAAATGCAGTGAGCAGATACACTTGCAGACAAGACACCCACACAAAACATAAATAAAAATAAAGTGGAAAATATTTAAACCTCTATTAAAGAATACAAATTGTTTTACATCCACAGGGTGGAGGTTCCTCAATTCTTTAAAAAAAAAAAAAAAAAAAAAAAAGCTAATAAACCATAAGAAGATGTGGAACAAGCTAAAATTTAATTTATTATTATATAAAATAATCCAGTCTGAAAAGATTTCATATTATCTGACAGCCAGAAGAAAGACGAGTGGATGTCAGAGGTTATGTGAAAGGTAGAACTATGTATGTAGAAGACAATGTATAGTCAAGATAACAAAACTACCTCCCCTGAGTCTGTAGACATGGGTCATTACACATTTGTCAAAACCGTACATTAATTACAAACCCTTACATAAACTGTGGACTTTGAGAAATTATGCATCAACTGAAGGTTTGTTGATCTTAACAAGTCTGTCTACCATTCTGATGTGGAGGATTAACAGTTCAAGAATGCAATGGTAAATTTTGTGTTAACTTCATTGGGTCAAGGAATATCCGGACAGCAGGCTAATAAAACAGTATTTCTGCATTCATTTATGCGGGTGGTTTCCAAGAAGTCTAGTGATAAAATCAGTGAACTATATAAAGAACAGCTTCTTTCTGCTTTGTGAACATCATGGCTCAATATGCATCCAGCATTTTTTGCCCTTGGATATGTATCCCAATGGGTTCTCAGGCCTTGGGTCTCTAATGATACCAACAGCACCATCACACTAGCCCTGCCATTCTAATTCTTAGGTCTGCAGCCCTTGAGTCATAGTTATAGCATCAGATTAAATTGTATTCCTGTGTTCCCTGGGTTTCTGCCTTGCAGCTAGCATATCATAGGACTTCATATCTTTCAGAATACACAGGAGTCAAATTCTATATTAAACTCTCCCTCCCTCCCTCCCTCCCTCCCTCCCCCTATTGGTTCTGTTTCACTAGAGAATTCTAAGACTGGGTGATTATAAACGTGTGAATGGAACATGAGGGGAATTTTCTGTGTTTTCTTCTCAGCTTGTCTCTGGAATTAACACTTTTGAAAGTCAAATTACTATTATTGCTGTTAACTCTTACCAAATATGATCAACATTCCATTGGACTTTCCTCAAAGTTTTTATTAAACCACTACCTCACTCCACAAGCTGAAGAAATAATATCTACACCAAGGGATATATTTGGAGAAAATACTAGAAAATTATCATTAGGCTGTAATAAGGTTTAAAAATTCCGGACTTACATCACGTGTGGAATAAAGCCCCTCACTCTTTTCTGGACCCAAAAGCTTCTTCATGTTCTCTTTTATGTTCTCTTTCCTCTGCTGTCTGAACGTTTTCTCCTGATCACACAAGGCCATACTGAACCGTAGGTCTGGGCATGAACTATGGTGGAAAACAGAGAAGTCAATGAGCCAGGGTTCCCAGGAACTTTGTTTTATAGTATCCACCATCCCCAGTTCCCCAAAGCTGCATTAATACATGTCATCTGCTTCCCTCAAGCAATTACCCAGGAAGCAACTTAAACAAGAACACTATCTTATTGTTATCTTAAACCAGTGTGTGTCCTATTGCAAGCAATGATCTAACGTTGAACTCAAAATAGAAACAACAATAACAACAACAAAAAGATTAACAATATGTATTCAGATGAGAACAAATTAAAAGTATTTTCTCGAAAAAAAAAGTGATATTTAGGTAAAATAAAAGAGTCCCCAATACATTGTGTAATGGTTTAGGTGAGATGTCCCTTATAAGTCTTGGACACTTATAATTATTTGCTGTCCATTTTGGTGTCTGTTTGGAGAAAATCAGGAGGTATGGTGACACTGCGAAAAGTATATGACTGGGGACAACGTTTGCACTGTCTCATCACTCCCAGTGTACCCTCTAAATTTTGTTTCTAGATGAGGATACAAGCTCTTAACCACTGCTCACATCTCCTTGACCTGCTAGCGCTCCTCCACCATCATGAACTCCAACCTTTTGGAACCTTCAATGCCAGGCAAAGTCTTTCTTTTATAAGTGGCCTCAGTCATGGGGTTTTATAACAGCGATAGAAAAGTGGCCAACTCACATTGTATATTAGCAGAGTAGAGACTTTCAGAAGTGATACGGTACAGAAGGATATTTGCGGGTCTTTGGTTCATTACAAGACTATGTGGTCAGGAGTTCTTCCCATGTCACTGTACCCCCCCCCACCACAACACTAACATCATAATACTTGCTAACAGCACAAAAGGCTTGACTCCCAGGGAATATTTTTTCAGAAATACTATATTAATAAATTTCCTTGTCTAATGGAGGACTTCCTCAAAAAGAAAAGAACTTCAAATAACAGAACTCCACTTCAAATAACAGTTACCCACAAATGTAGGGACATCTATAAGACATTGAAATCCCTGTATTTATAATCCTTCTTTTGAATACTGATAGTAACAATATCTTAAAAACCTATACTCTGCTTTTAAAAAACTACATTAAGCATAATGCATTGAAAGAAATTATTACGCATGTAGGGGCCAATCCACAATGGGAAATAGGCTTTAAAAACTGTAATTACACTCAGGGGAATAGACCTGCTACTAGAAGGAGAGCCCTTGAAAACAAGTTCTTATTCTGACAACTATTGCCCAGCTTCCAAACTACTGGAAAATTCAGAAGAGAATGTATAATTCTGTCATTTGGATCGTTTAAATGAGTAGCTAGCTAAAGGAGACTATAATGATACTGTTATATATACAAAACTTTAGGAATTATTTCACACATCAAGTATTTTCTTTAGTGATATAACTTAATATTCTTCCTCCGATTAAATAAATATACTTACCAAACTTCAAGAGACATTTCTAAAATCATTTCAGTGACCTGTAAAAAGAACAGAGTTAATAAAACAGATGTGCTTGATATAAAGCAATCAAATAAAATTTAAGTGACAAATTAAACAAAGAAAAAAAAAGGAAAGAGAAAGTTCCATGCAGACCTCTCTACATAGATACCTTTGTCCATTTTTGTTAGTTTTATACCTCTACACAATAAGTTACGTTAGCGAGTATTATTAGAATTACCTGTGCCTGCTTAGAAGCATGGCTGTTACGGTGGGAATCAACTGCTTTCTGATTGGATTTGAGACATGACCCACAGAAGGGAATTCAGGCCTCATCCTGCAAACCTGTTCAAAAGCCTGTTGTGCTGGGGAGGTCACAGGCCCTGAGGTGAAATCTATTACCGCTGTTTTACTAAATGGATGTGGTGTCAAACCGCCTTCTAAATATTTGCTTATATTCATGGATTAGCGCTCTCCAGCCTTGGTCAGAAAAGTTTCCGTTCGCAGTGGGGGCAACAGTTTATGCAGAGACCCATACATAACTGATAAAAGTCCTGAAAATAACTGACTGTGTTGAGCGTTTGGCTTCAAACTAAAACACCTGTATTACCCACTGCAAGGCTCAGGCACATCAACAAAAGGCGGTTGGAATGAATGTAACAGGCAGAGGATAGGTAGGCATGCTATGAAACACTATCTTCTGTACATGTCATGGCCATTGCATGTATGAACTCACAGAGGCTATGGTTACCTGTACAAGACCCACACAAGGTGGGACCCCTCAATATTCCATCACAGACAGGAAAGGGACTCAGGATGCTCCACCCCTCCTTGAGGAGTTATTACCAAGTAATGTTTGGAAAATCACTGTCTTCAATAGCTACTGGTAAGCTACCCATGCTCCAGTGAATAAACTTTTAACCATGTTTATGTAAGCAACTCTTAACACATCAGAACATCATAAAAACAAACATGAAGACAAAAAGTGAAGAAACATCTTTAAAGACATATATTTAAAATACACTATATATGAGTGAAATTGTCAAAAACGGTTATTTCATTAAAAAAAGAAAGAAAAGGCTCTTCTTTGCTATTTTCTTTCTACATTGAAATAACGTATAATTATTATTCACAAACTGTGACAAATGGCTGGAGAGTTGGACTTGGGATTACAAGAGTGAGAGAGCTGACTCTGCCCCTCACCAGCAGCATCACTTGAGAGACGGGCTCTGCTCCGCGTCTAGGCAACACAGTAGAGCTTGCCATGATGGTGAAGGAATGGGTGAACCAGCCCCAGGGGGGAGCTGGCCCAACTCCTTGAAGCCTGCAGCATTTGTGAGAGTGGGCACCAAGCCTCAACTGCACAGCACAGTGGAACTGACTTTGGTGGCACCGGTGTAGGTGAGCCAACCCCTAGGTAATGACAGTAGAAGAGCTGACTCTGCCCCCGCCAGCAGCAACATTGATGGGTTAACCAAGATGGTGCTGGAGAGTTTGACCTGGGGGTGCAGATGTGGGAGTCAGAGGGCTGACCAGCCCAACTAGGACCCAGGCCCAGATCCAGGTCATTGGGTTGGCCCATCCCAAAATCTACATCATCTGTGAACTGTTGTAGTGTGTGTGAAAGGTCTGGTTCCAATGATCTGAAGCTTCAGAATCTCCATAACAGAGGGAAAGAACAGGATCACCAAGAGGAGAGTCCTGATGAGGATATGGCAGAAGCCAGAGGCCTCGAACCAGACCAGTGACTCACTACAGTGAGCATTCATATGTGAAGATGTGTGAACACAGGGGTGCACTGTGGGACACACTGTAACACACTACAGCTTCCATTACGAGATGTTTTCTTTGCTTCGTTTTGTTTTTCTGTTTTTTGTTTTTTTTAATTTTATTTTGAAGGGGAGGCTGCAAGGAAGACAGATGGATACAAAAGGACAGGAAGACAAACAGGACTGAAGTACATGATGTGAAACTCACAAAGAGTCAATAAAAAGGTCAAAATAATTTATGGTACACTCCTGTTCATTGTAGTGTTTGCAAGTTGCGTAAGTTTGAAGATCTAACATCCACCATGGCCAGGAAATGAAAGAAAGCCTTGGAGGAAGTTATGCATGTGTGTAACAAGCAATGAGTCTGGAACTGGGATACTCAGACCTCCTGGATACTCAGTAGGCTCCAAGACACATCTATCAATGCAATGTGGGCAACCCAGGTTTATCTTCTTGAGCTTCCACTAGAGCGCTAACTAAACAATATCAAGTTAATCAGACAAATCTTGTTTAATGTAAAGGGAGTAGCTAATATCCACAGAGCCAAGATTTATGAAACAGTGCCTTTACAGACAGCACATCTCTGCTGTTTTGAAAGACCTCTGACATTAGTACTGATGGCATCAGGACTAAATAATGTCCCTAAAGACTGTAACAACTACTAACTGGGGAAATGTCCCGAAAGTAATGGTATAATTTAAAAATCATGTTATTACTTTTATTATACCAGTTACCATAAGAACTTAGGTTGGAATGACTGTTCAATTGCTACTATCAGATAGAACTACAATACACTTTTTGAAACATGCAGGGCCCAAGTTTAGAATCAGCAAACAAGGCTAAAAACATTAGATTTGTTACCTTTAGGATTTGTGGTATAGGAAGAAAACAAAACAGCAGGAGCTTTTTAAAGGTTTAAGATAAGCTCATAGATGATTGTTAGGATGAACTTTATAAGTAAAAGATAATAAAATCTATATAAAACTTTGTCTCACAGTACACTGAACTTAAATAGGTTTCTATTACTAGTCCAAACACTGCTAGCAGTATCTGGAACTGATGGGTAATCATTTCCAAATAAATATTTGGTGAATGCTCATGTGTGTGAAGTGCATCAGACAATCTTGTTCTTTTGAGAAATATACAATCATTAATAGAGATAAAATCTTGGAATGGTCTGACCCACAGAAAATTTCTTCTGCCTAACTTTACAAATCTTAATTCATGGAAGATGTAGATATTACTTTTATACCTGATTAAAAATATTCCAAATATTCTAGGACAAAAGGAATTATACATTCCCAGATGAATTGCAGTTCAATATTAGTCAAAACTGACAGGCTTTAAAATAATTACTATCTATTAATGGGAGTATTGCCTGACCACATACCAGGATATTATGCCTAATTTCACATTTTGAAATTTCAACTTAAATCTTTCTAAAAGGGGACTTGGGAAAGGTTTTATACTAAATAATTTTATTGGGGATGTTTAGTAAGATAAATCAGGAATAGGTGACATAAACACTGGTTTGTAGTTGCTGCTGGTACTGGGTGTTTGTCTGTTTGGTTGTTGGACAAGGTCTCCCACTATAATCTAGGCCTAGAACTGGTAACGCCTCCTTAGCTCCAGTGCTAGGCAATTACAGCCATGCCCCATCATACTTGGCTGCATATTCTGTTTTTCCAAGGAAATACATGAAAGTTGTCATCAATGTAAGCCTAGACTGTGTGTATTTCTCTCCAAAGGTCCAAATTTCCATGTACAAATGGGTAAAAAAAAATAAACTCTAATGCCCCATTGCAATGTGTACCTCAGTGAGATTAGTTAATAAAATGCTGAATTTCCAACTGGCAACTCCTGAAGCTACTTTATTATTAAAATACTCAATACTCAATGCTAGAAGGTATCTAGTGCCTCACTGCCCCATTGATTTAATAAAAAAAAAAAAAAAAAAAAAAAAAAAAAAAAAAAAAAAAAAAAAAAACCTAAAATTGGGTATGCCATTTTGGGGCTCTATTTCGTATTACCAGGAGAATACCCTTTCCATCCATGTTCTTTTAAAATATTCTGATCCTAGATAGAAGACAAGGATCTTGAGGTAATGGCAGCATAAAAGCAGGCACAGGATGTTTCTGTCATCTGGAACACTTCAGGATGTGTCTGCAGCTCTCATGGGTCAGCCCCTAACTTCCTTGTGTTGCCCAAGCAGATGACAGAGGATCAGAAGGAAGTTTTAGCTGCCTCCCCACTCCATGCACTGTGTTCAGACTTGCTGTGAAATCTGATATTCATGATCTCTGCATCTTCTACCTGGAACATGTCATTCAGCTAAAACAGCTACAAAAATATGCACTTCCTGTGAGGTATTACCCCACGACTGAAGCTTTCTTCCCACACACTACAGTATAAGGAAGGGGGACCAAATCTCTGAGGCCGAGGCCCATCATCAGCCCCTTCTGAACAAATCAACAACTCCAACTCCTCTCAGAATCAGAGATGTAAAAATGCAGGCAGCCCCAATTATGCATTCTTGCGGAAACTAAAAACCTCTTCTTTGCATTCCATGGTGGAGAAGAATTTTGACGTCTCCCATGGAACGTGTTCAGTCAGAGAGAGCAAAGACAACCAGAGTAGAGAAACAATCATTTAAAACAGCACTTCAGACTTTAACATAATTTCCAATGTGCCTAAACCACTGCTTCTCTTGAATACGTTGAAATAATGAAACTAAAAAAGCAAATATAGTGTCTGGTACCAGAGATATTTTTAAACTATTACGTTGAGAAGATCCACACAGTCAAACAAAATTTCCCTATTGGTAAAGAGTTCTTCAAATGTTTTATAACACAGTATGTCCATACTTTAATATTTGTTTTTTGCAATAAATCATTACTTTGAACTCTGATCATGGTCTGTCCATCCTCATTTCTTCTAGACAGAAACAAAGGTAAATGATGGCCGTGTTGACTCAGTAGTTGTGTATATCAGTCCAAGGAACGACAATGCTATTTTAAGTGTATTTGTATTTACCTGATCCATGTAAGATAATAAAATTAAAATTTGAAAGTTGAGTCACTTTTAGAAAGAGTAATATTTCCATACCATGCCTGTAATTCTACCTGGTAAAGAACAAAATATGAACTTGACAAGAAAGGGTATTCTGAACAGCGAGTAGGGACTACAACTCTGTCAGTGCAAATGGAGTCACAGGCACAAGGGTACACTTAGAAATAGCACTTTTAATATATAAAACTTAACTAACATAAAATTAGTATTTCCTACCTACCGAGAAATTCTTACCGAGATTACCAAGAATGTTCTCTTATTCAAGAACTCAGAACAATTGCCATCCAGAGTATACCTTAGACAATCTTTAAAGATTTGAAAGATGAAGAAACTACACTATTTTTCCTGTGGCTTGTTCCACTTTGTTCTCTATGACCTTATGATTCCTCAGTATCATTAGGAATTGGTGATTCCTTAACCTTTTAACCTTTTAACAAATGCAGCCATCAGTGAGAATTTGAATATCTTGATAATAAGTAGTTTTCATACAGTAACTCAGGATCCTTAGAACACTGTCAACAAGCCACTTTGTGGTCTCTCTACCTTTTATCTGTTAAACTCCACTATTTTCATTAGTACTAGCTAAGCAAGCCCCAAGGTTTTAACCTTTCACATAAACAATTATTCAAACAACTGTGGCTAGGTGCTTGTAGCTGCCTGTGTTATACTTCCTTCCTAGAACTTACTGCCTAATACAGGAGCTGCAAGAATAAAGGAAGTCAATGCAGGAACTCAAAACAGGACAGGAAGGTGGAGGCGGGAGTTGATACAGAGGCCATGGAAGAGCTCTGCTTACTGGCTTGCTCAGCCAAGTTTCTTATACTACCCAGGACCAGCAGCCCAGGGATAGCACTACCCCCAATGGGCTGTGATCTCTGTCATCAATCACTAATTAAGAAAATGCCCTACAGGTTTGACTAGAGTCTAATTTTATAGAAGCATTTTCTTAATTGAAGTCCCCTCCACCCAGATGACTTTAGCTTGTGTCAAGTTGACATAAAACTCTCCAGCACACCATCTTATCCAGTGATTCCCAGACTTTTCACAAAGTGATGTCACTTATAATTGCATGCTGATAAACTTATTAGGACAAAGGAACTATATAATTCAAAGGCACTGAACACACTTAACCCACCAGCTTACTTTGGATTAGCAAAATAGTGCCCTGTAAAGTGTTGGATCTGTTGTTGATGGTACAATGCGATGGAAGTAATAGCAGCATAATCCCACTGGTGGCCAAACAAAACAGCAAATTTTGTTGGTGAAATCCTTGCCTTACATGCCTAAGTCTGGGTTTCTATCTCCAGTGTTCATTTGAAAATAAAAATGAATAGAAAGAAAGAAAGAAAGAAAGAAAGAAAGAAAGAAAGAAAGAAAGAAAGAAAGAAAGAAAGAAAGAAAGAAAGAAAGAAAGAAAGAAAGAAAGAAAGAAAGAAAGAAAGGAAGAAAGGAAAGGAAAGGAAAGAATTCACAATTTTTAAAGTATGACTTCTGGTAAATGGATCAGTGCTCTACACCCTGTAAAGCCATGCTGTACATGCTGAACACTATGACCTGGGGCCTCTGTAGTATCTTGATGTTCCTCCAAACTCTACCTTATCTCTTGAACCTACCTAATGTGGAGTCTTTGACTTCACACGAGGCATAGTTCCTCAGTGAAATCATCCCGACGCAAACTCAACGTCCTGAACTCACACAAAAAGCTCCCATTGTTTCAACCTTTTGCCACTATCTCTTCCACAGAATTCAAGTCAGAATCATGACTAAGCAACAAGGAAAGCAATCAGCCAAAATTAGACAACTGCCACAGAGGCCTGAAACATGGCTATTTTTAAGCAATAATGGTAACTTCCAAATAAAGACAGAAAATTAAAACATAGCGTAAACCTGAGGCTGCAGTATTGGCCAAAACAAACTTACTTTATCCAGAAAAATAATGAAGTATAATTTCTGTCTGGCTTCCAAACTGTAGTATTTTCATGGTTTGTTTGAAGTGGGCTGGTTTATACACATCCAAATAACTTCTGAAGAATAGAGACCAGTGGTTCTCAACCTGTGGGTCACAACCCTTTTGGGTGTTGAGCTTTACAGGGGTCACTTAAAAATCATTGGAAAATACAGATATTCACCTTCTGATTCATTATAGATGGTTACAGGCCACTAACAGTTATTAGGAACTGAACTCAGGAGTTTTGGAAGAACAGCCAGCACTTTGCATCTCTGAGCCATATCTCTAGCCCCACATTACCATTCATAACAGTAGCAAAACTACCATTATGAAGTAACAATGAAATAATTTTATGGTTGGGGTCACCACAATATGAAGAACTGTATTAAAGGGTCTCAGCATTAGGAAGGTTGAGAAACACTGACCTAGATCTTTTGAAGCAAAATTGTCCATTATAACCTAAAAAAAACTGTGTTTGGTAAATTCAAGAATGACTGAGTATGGTACTCTGAATCACTGTCAAAAAAAATGGCTGCTGATTTCAACTCTATTTCTGTTTAAACAATGAGTGCCTTTACATCAATAAAGACAAATAAGTTTACTACCCAATTAAATCAGTTTCATGAAGCACACATGATTCACATTTGGTTGAATCTGATCAGTAACAATTATAATGAGAATATCTAGCTTTTATCTGGTGACTGCTGGACCATGTCTTATATTAATATGTTCCCAGGTTAGTCAACCTGCTTAACCATAACCACAATCCTAAGATGTGGGTACTAGATGTAACTCTGCCTCCTAGATGAGGGTGAGGCAAAAACTGCGAGTCCGTCATCACTCAGGCTAATCAGTCACAAGCCACAAACTCCAACAAGCAGAAGCCCCCTGGCTCTGAGACTGCACCTGTACCAGATGATCTCAGCCAACTGCTAGGCTGCTCTCAGGAGAAAGCTAGGCCACTCTCTAAGCTCTGAGGACAACAATAGATGTTCATCTTGACTTAAAAAATGCCAGTTGCAGCAAAAATTGGAGAGCCAACTCTAAAACTGTTAAATCTGAGACTCTATGGAAGAATCTCAAACAGCAATTCCTATTTTCCAACTCAGCAGCCCTCACCCCTACGAAAAAATTGCTTAACTCAACTCTTACACATTAGAGCTGATGACAGAGACTTTCACATCGCTGTCTGTCACCTTCCATTCCCATTCTAGTTACTTTCCAGAGAAACTCTGCGCTCTTAGGGCATCTACCCTTTGACATGTGTCTCAACACCAGGTAACTTTACAGGTAACTTTGAGCTTGCTAACCCTTTCTTAGGAAAATGCCTAACCTGTTTGCTCTCAGTTTCCTGTTATGTGCGCACAAGCCTGCAGTGAGTCACCTCCCATACTGGAAGATGCTATGTCAATTCTTGCATCTTGAATCCAAGTAAAGCTATGTCCTGAGCCCTCATACCTGTTCTTCCTTCATTCATCAACTCTCTCATCATTAGCCTTACTTAGAAGCATGTTCTTGAACTTGCTGTGCCAAGATGATAGCTTCTTTCAGGCATTTCCTCAGGTAATTCTGATGAGAACTGTCCTCTACCCCTTCAGTGGAGACACTATGGCCACACCTTTGTTTCAAGGATAAGCTTAGCCATTGATGCTCATGCTATCCACGATGGCTGTAACCCGCCATCTTCATTCCCTTTTGGACCGAGTGTGTCTTTTGCCCTTCTCTCTATTTTTCTTTTTCGATACTGGAGACACCCCCTTCTCACAGGTACTTTGCCAGCAATCTGGGATCCTAGACTACATTGGTCAGTTTTCTGCTATTACAATCATAGAAGTTATGTACGCTATTAAAAACAACAATAACAACAACAACAACAACAACATGGGTTTACATTGCTTAGATAGTTTAAAAGGCTGAAAGTCCAAACCAGGTCGCTCCACGAAGGCCTCATGACGGATGGTATGGCAACAATTTGAACTCCCTGAAATTATGTCAAAGGCAGAGAACCAGAACATGTGGGGGTACCAGTTGTGTTCTTTTAATAATTCCTCAACCTCCAAGAATGGTCAGCATTTATCTCTTCAAAAGGTGACACTCACCATTACATACTTCCAACTAAGCCACACATCTTAAAGGCTCCAATCCACCACCTATCAACACTGTCACACATTACCAGCCCTGAAATCCCAGGAAGATACATTGAAGCCATAGGAAGAGTCTTTCTACCCGGGATATCTTCTGCCCTCAGCTTTTAAGATTCCTTTCTCAGCCACATTTCTAGGATGGCATTTGCTACCCTCTTCACCATCCACATATGCACATCCCTTTATTCTTCTTCCCTGGTCTGTGAAGCATTTCTTCCTACTACTAACACGAGTGTCTCCCCCTGGCTTAACTTGCTTTTCATCTGAGCAGAATATTAGCTTCAGAAAGACAAGGACACTTGTTTGCTTGCTCAAGGTTGAAATCAGTGCACATTCCTGGGTGTTCAGTGGTTATTTGTGAATAGATGGAGGATGTGTGGCACACAAACACAACAGATGAAGGCTCATGACAGAATGCGAGCGTGCTTGTGAAATGAATGAATTAAAAAAGGAGCCACTCATTCCTTTAGCTCGTCCACATATTTTTCTATACTAGGCACATGGCACTTAGCATGATCCTATATAATTCCTGATTGGCACTCAGTACTGAGGTGCTTAGCAGCAAAGTGTGCTGTTATGTGCCATCTGCTTAGAAATGTGTCAGAGGATGGATGAGCGAAGAGATGACGAAACCCAGAGCAGGCACAAGCAAGAGGAGAATGTTACCTATAGAACATGATGACTGCTATGCACTTGGTTGCTGTAGAAACATTTGAACTTATGTTTGAAAAACCGTCATAATAAGATTTGGTGTTGGGGGTGGGAGGACAGATTAGACTGCTTTACAGAGGGCTTCTTCTCTGGCTGTAGGAACCATAAACGTTAGGTGTACACCAAGTGCGCTCTGTCAGACCTTCAGATTATTTTGAGGATGGTGGCTTTGTTGTTGTTGTTGTTTTATATTTTAACTAGTTATTTTGTGTATATGTATGTATGTATGTGTACTGGCTGGTTTTGTGTGTCAACTTGACACAGGCTGGAGTTATCACAGAGAAAGGAGTTTCAGTTGGGGAAGTGCCTCCATGAGATTCAGCTCTGGGGCATTTTCTCAATTAGTGATCAAGTGTGGAGGGCCCCTTGTGGGTGGTACCACCTTTGGACTGGGGTTCTTGGGTTCTAAAAGAGAGCAGGCTGAGCAAGTCAGGGAAAGCAAGCCAGTAAGAAACATCCCTCCATGGCCTCTGCATCAGCTCCTGCTTCCTGACCTGCTTGAGTTCCAGTCCTGACTTCCTTTAGTGATGAACCGCAATGTGGAAGTATAAGCTCAATAAACCCTTTCCTCCCCAACTTGTTTCTTGGTCATGATGTTTGTGCAGGAATAGAATCCCTGACTAAGACAGTATGTATGTATGTATGTATGTATGTATGTATGTATGTATGTATGCATGCATGCATGCGGTCTCCCACACGTGCCATGAATACTTTTAACTGAGGGAGAAAGGGTGACTTAGAAAAGTCACAACGCTTCCTCCACCATATCATTCTTGGTGAAATGTGTCACCCAGTTTTAGGCACAATAGCAGGTGCCCTTCCTTACCCACTGAGGCAGCTCTACAGACCCTTTTATTTTTCCTTTTGGAAGCCAGGATATGGGTATGTAGGACAAACTGGCCTGAGACTCATCATCCTGCCTCAGGCCCTCGAGTGCTCAGAACAGGCAAGTGCCACCACACCCAGACACCCAGCACTGCTGCTTTGTAGAATTTTCCTCCTGGTGTTTATCAGAGCTACTGCTGAGTGATTATGTAGTTGCTCCCCATCGCATTGTTAGTTAGCATCCTTATGAGAATGTGAGTCTCTGGAACTAAGATCCTGGCCATCATGTCATCTGTTCTTTGTTCATCACGAAGCAAGTCACAGGGAGCACACAGGCTCGTCACGTTTTACTCAGCACTGTCCACATGACTATCCGCTTTTCACACAGATCATTCGGCTCTTGAGCATGGACGTCTCTGACTCTCTAATACTTAGTAAGCTTCAGGCACGTAATAAGCCCTCACATTCTCCTCATACTGAAGCTTGTCATTCCACCGACAAAGTCAGAATTTTAAAATTATGTAATATGCCCTTGCTGGTTTTATTTTTAACGTCTGTGAAATGGGGAGAATTGTAGGCACTTTTGGGAATGCAGTCAAAGGTACGAAGGGAGAGAGGAACTTAGAAATAATGCATTCTAAACCATCGTTTATGGACGAAAGCGAGACTCAGAGAAGGCAAATGACAAGTCAAACATCTGGAAGGAGAGCAATGTCAATACAAACAAGACTACAGACTCTTAATCCCATTTCTACTGCCAAATGGCTGGAGCTGTCTCTGGGAGTCAGCCCAAGTCCAATCGGAGGTTCCTGTTGATTCACCAGCTGTTTCCTGGCCGTGGACTCCACTCGGGTTGCATCACTATTAACTTTCCAATGCCAAAAGCTTGAGAGAGCTTTGACTAGTAATGTCTTGGCGTGTGATGTCTGTGCTTTTCACCAGAGCCAAGTGTTCTTCTTCTTATATCATGTTACCATAATCATCGTGAAGGCTTCCCTAAGTCTCAGCTCTCCCAGCATTCCCTAGCGACTTGTTCTCTCTTACATGTCTGTGAGTGTTACAGACAGAAAGCCACCCACCTAGGGCAGATCCTATCTCAGGAAATGAAGAGGAAGGCAAGGGTCCCATGGGGCTCTCCCACACGACGAGAAAGAACCCCAGACCCTTCGCTCTCCCAGCCAATTGCCCTTCTGCCCCTGGCCACTCAAGCTCATCAGCTGGAAGGGTTGACATGCAATACAAACTGCAAGGGACTCTAGAGAAAAGCAATGAAGAAAAGCTCTTTGGCCTAACTGTTTTCCCAGACACACTAGGGGAAGGAATTATGTAACCTACTCCCAATTCAGGAATGTAGACAGTCTCTTCAGAGCTCAAGGGTTATATAACTTCACCATGGCAAATGACAGAGGCAGAAGAAATATATTTTTTTCTCCATAATATCTTCCTACATAATCAGTTCTTGCATCAGAGAGTGAGGAATAAAAGAACTGTTTTCGGAAAGGCTAATCCAAGCTTACAAAGCTCTCAACAGATCTTTATTAAAGTCCCAGGCAGGGTGAGCCTTCAGGTGATTCTGGCCACTTCTATGCTATTTTCTCTAGCGTTCACCACCGAGGACCTGACAAACCTTTAACTCACCAGGGCTCATCTTGCTTTCTTCCTTCAAGACTGCACTTTTGCAGTTGCTTATGTTTAGAATGCTCAAAGCTCTATCTCTGCCTCCTGAAATGCTACCCTTTCCTCAACTCATAACAGCACCAAAAGCAAATACATTCATATATAGTGCTTACCAGGTACCAGTCACTGTTCTAGGCAGCAATGTATGTATGCATACATACAGCATGCTTACTCTTTATGTTTTAATTATCATTGTATACTTAATATAGAATGCACTATATGATATTAATATTTAAACTATCAAAATGACATATAGCTTATGCAAAAGTGTAACATGCTACAATTAAATTTATATATGACCATTATTTGGTATTTTAATATGTATAGTTATCATAATAATTCCCTAATAAGATATTATCTCTATTTTTACAGATGAATAAGATGAGTCACAAAGAAACAACTAAATTTCCAGGATGCAAAAGATGATAAAGAATTCAAAGACCTATAAGAATAGCTTTAAGTGTCAAGGTATTAACTGCTATGTTCACTATTCAAACTGTTCAAATGACCTAGTGCCTCCTCTCACAAGACAAACTCCCCTTATTATGTGCTCTACTTAAACTCTATACATACCTTACAGATATTTATCTCAATGAATGGTGATTTATTATTACACATGTACATACACACACACACTCCTCCTTTCACTTCCTATTACCAATTCAATACTATTTCTACCTAAGAGGAAGACAATTGAGGGGAGAACTTTCTGTATCTTATTATATGACTTGTACAAATAAAGTGGCTTGTACATTGTAGGTTTTGTTTTCAATAAATGTTTATAAAATGAGTGAATAAGAAGAAGTTAAAAAGTATCCACAGGAAATTAAGGCATCCATCTCTTGGTACTACATAGAACCATGTCCTCCAGAGCAGGGAGAAGACCCATGGAGTTGCACAGATGTGGGTTCTCAAAGTCTCTGGGTGGTCAGATCATGTGGCCTACCCAAGAAACATTGTGATTACAAGTTAACTTCTAAGGAAGTGGGTATCCACAGTGTACACGTAAGTCCGGGACTGACTCTGCAGGCACATATAATTAGTATTTTACTTTTTTAGTCTATATGGTTTTATTTACCAGTGGAAAAATGCTAAGTTGGGTAGTATGAGTAAGTTACTGATAGAAAATACCATAGATTGTTATCATGGGAGATCAAATGGGAAGAGGTTATCTGAGCTTGCAATAGGACAGGCAGCATGGGGGAGCTGAGAGTTATGGGAGAGGTTTGTGTGAGTAGAGGAACCTGAAGTCACTCTAAGGGTGAGTGAAAACAGTGTTTCCCTGGGCATGATATAACGTGGTAACTATCCCACCAGTTCATTACATGTTTCACGTATGTCCTCTAATTCATTTCTTATACATTTCTCATGCATTAAGATACAGTGAATTTGTTCTGCACAAATAATTTAACAAAGAGTTCTTTTTCATGAATAAATAACTACCAAATTGTGATCATTCTGAAAGTACAATGATAATAAAATTAATACAACATTATTCCTTCTGACCTCTTACTGATTTGGGCCTAATTATTTGAGACAGAATTATTTCCTAAGAGATGCTTGTATATATGTTGCATATATTTTTTATGATATACATTTATGTATATATAATATATATTACAGTATATATTTATATTGATATGTATATCAATATATCAACATAAACAAGTGTGTTTACAATGTAATAGTAAATATATTTTCCAACAAAGTAGCATGCAATGTTGAAATACTTTGCATCTTGCAACATCTTATTATCCCAGATACTAATAGACCCTCCAGTGGAGTCCAAAATTGATGCTTAATTTCACTATTATTTGTAACAACAAAATAACAATAATATATCAATAATCATAATATTTATCACTTTAATCAAGGTGTATATTTAACAATAAGAGATTATTTAGGACAACTGTCTGGATATGGCTAAATGGTAGAATGTTTGCCTAGCCTGTGTAAGGTCCTGGGTCTAAGCCACAGCACTACAGAGAATAACCAGAGAGGACAAGGAAAAGACAGGAAGCAGAAGAGCAAACAAAATGAAAGATAAAGTCTATAAGAAAATATGTTTCCAAACATGAAGTCCAATTTTTTAAAATAAATCAATGCACATGGAATATGGAGTGCGAAATGGTTCTGCTGCTACTTACTTGATTGAAAATAAAAGGGACTTCTTTCTTCTCTCCCACCTTCATTGAAGATACGGGAAATGTAGCTGTGCCTAGGGTTTCATCCATGACGTAATTGGCATCCATCAATGTGATCTACAAAGCAAAGCAGAACATAAATAGTCTCCCGGAATCCTTAGAAGCACTATCTAAAATGTCTATCATGGAGGACAAGAGTGATGGTACAGCAGATAAGAACACCTGACATTCTTCCAAAAGGACCCAGGTTCATTTCCCCACACCCATGTAGCATGTCACACTGTCTGTACCTCCAGTTCTAGGGAATCTAATGTCCTCGTCTTGCTTCCAAGGGCATTGCATGCACATAGTGTACAGACATAATACAGTCCAAACACTCAACACATACAATTAAAAAACAAAGTATTTTTTAAAGAACCTGTTTATCATATAAAGGTCTAGGCCAAGTGAGGTAAGACAAAACCTTTAATACCACATCAAGGGACAGGGCAGGCAGATATTTGGAGTTTGAGGCCCATCTTCTCTACAAAGCAGGTTTCAAGTCAGCCAGGTCTATTTACAAGAACCTGTCTCAAAAATTAATTTAAAATTATCTAAAGTAATATTTCATAATCTCTTAAGGATCTCATCTTTTTGTTTTGTTTTGTTTTTAACTTTGGTCCATTCTAGACAAGTAAGCTATACACACATTCTCTAGAAGTCTTAATAATTACTACACAAAAATACTGTCTTTTTTCTTCCTCTTACTATGACATTTCTATCCAAAGCAAAAAATTTTACATATTCCTAACTGACCAATATTTTATAAAAATGGAATATTATTACCTCTCTATTTTGAAATGTATAAAAAAAATACAGAAAATCAATACAACTACTTTTTTAAAAATCTATATAAATATACCTTAAGAGCAATTGGCAGTCTTTGTAATCTTCATTTTGTTTTGTTTTGTTTTGTTTTGTTTCTAGAGAATTCCCATCTTTAGAACAGAAACTACATTTTCTCTGCAGTGCACAAGCATCCTGAAATCCCACCTGGATACTCACATAACTCCATGAACACTACCCAGATGCCCAGCAAGCATAGCTCCCAGCTCACAGTCAACCACAGTATTTGAGGGGAAAGAAGTCAATGACAAGAGATTTGCTGTCTCTCTGCATGGGACCAAGCACTGCCCATATCCCCTAGAGGATTCACTTACCTCCAAAACATTTTCCTGATTAGGGTCCAAAATGAACTCAAAGGTCTCATTCCACACGGGGTTTATATCATTGTTGAAGTGTCTTGTTCGCTTCCTGCTGTCAGGGGTTGTAGAGATGAAGAGCTCCACATAAGGATCTGGAGTGTCCACTATGGAAGGCAATGGAAGAGAAGGGAACAAAAATGTAACTCACAGTCCCCACCTTTTTGTTAATGTATGATGTTAGTTTACTTCCAGTAAGTCTGCAGTATTATACATCAAAATGTAATAACACACAACAGAACATCAAAAGGTGATATCCTTTTAATATAATCTGCCCTTTCCCTCCATTACAGATGAATGAGAAGGAAACATTTTAAAGCAATCTCCTCAGAAATTCATCCGTCTGGAGGGCCAGCATCTTGCTTGATCCAGCTACCCCACAATGAGAGGAATGTAGCATATATGAGGAGATCAACCAGAACTGGCATATGTCAGGGAATCTATCCTCTGACATACAGCTAATCTTCAGAGAAAGATCTTGACCTTGGGTCACCTCATTACACCAGCTGCAGCCTTAATGACATCATCTAACTGTATAGCATGACCCTCACTACAGGTATGTTATGGTAACAAGATCACAAATTCAAGATCCTCATATTGGTCTACATTAGAAAATTTGTCTTGCTTATTTTGCTTACCTAACACCATACAGAGTAAAAGGCACTGTTAGAGGAATACTGCTGCTGACAGAAATTCCATCTTCTCCAAAGTGCACAGGTATCCTGAAATTGGGCTGGGCAACTCTAAGATGCAGCACTCGTATTAGCAATCAGCCTGTCTTTACTGTGGCAGTATTTGCTCAAACTAAAGTGAAATGTCTAAAATATGAAAGCCCTTTTTGTCATGTAAAAGTACACTAAAGTCATGCCTATGTCTGCTCCCTTAACTACACAGAAAGAGATGCACATAAATGACCTATTTTACCTTATTCCTACTATGTTTATACTTAACTAAATTACTCAAACAGTATAAATGGTGATTGTTCCCTCTTTCGTGAGTCCACCGACTCCTCTGATAATCTACCACTATTTGTACTTTTATTGTATGTATGAAATGATACATCTGTCTTTTCCTATAAGACCATAAATACCTTGAGGCCAAAGAACATAGTATGTTCTCTTCCTGCTTTTAGAATCTGACAAATAAAACCTGCCATAGTAAAATACAAGGTCTGCATTTGTCTTTAACACAACCTTTGCTGTGAGGCCACCAATAACTATAAGTGATGATTTTTGATTAAATGTTTTCAATACATATTTATTTCATTTAAATCTCATATCACAATACAACAAGTGCTATATTTTAGTTTATATGAGGAAATCAACAAGAACTGGCATATGTCAGGCAATCTAACCTCTGACCTACAGCTAAGCTTCAGAGAAAGATCCTGAACTTGGGTCATCTAATTACATCAGCTGCAGCCTTAACGATATCTTGTCTCTAAGAAATAAGGGAGAGATCATAAAACACAGATCTCCATGGAGAGAAGAGCTGGACAAAGAGTGAGAGGCAAGGAAATAAAGGAATATAAATATCTTTTGAGCCAACACCAGGCAATGGGCATCACTCAGGACAACCAGAACAAGAACTGGAAGACTGGAGTTAAGAGAAAAGTCCTCCTGGGGGAGGTGTGGAGAGACCAAGCTGACCTATCCTGCTACCAACACTAAAATTGATCCCTACCATGTACAACAGCTCAAGTCTAAGGAAGGAAACAGTTCCGTGCCCTGCAACTGAACCCGAGGAGATTCACCTAAGACCCTGTGTTATGCTCAGAATGAGGACCACTGATATTGCCTACAACACATCTAATAATGAGCTACACCATACCCGTCATGAATAACTACATTGTACTGACGGACAACACACCCTGCAGCCAGTGGGAGGTGTCTCACTACTCATTCTGCTTAAATTGTAAGAATAGGGCCAACCTGGCTCCTGAGGAAGAAAGTTTTTTTAACAAGTGATCAATGAAAAAAATTTAAAAAGAGATTTGTGAAAAGAAAAGGTGGTAGAGGCCGCAGTCTCATGGACAAACAGATTCAATGATCTGAGCTTCTGGTCAGCAGCCCATCAACATTGGGCCAGTGTGGTGAATATATAGCTGTGTGCTGGGAATCAAGAGGCAAGACTTTTGAGGAAGATCAAGGGAGCAAGAGCCAGAAAGACATATAATTCAGCACCTAGAGCTTGCATAATAATGGCCAGTATTGTTTCACAGTTACAAATAAATAGGTTTATCCATATATATCGTGTTTTTCCATACTCATCACATCAAATAACATATCCAATGTTCTTCACTTACTCTTTGAAACACTCCTCACTGTTTGTTTTAATTTTCTTTTGTTGTTGTTGTTGTTGTTTGGTCCTAATTGTATAAAGATCAGCAAAGGAAATGGCCTTTAGAATTGTTTAAATTTCTACCTCAGGGCTCATGTGACCTTGAGCAAGGACATCAAGTCTCAAAGCAAGTGTGCCATATTGTAAAAAAAATCATCTCAGCCCCTAAACAGGCAATGAGCAGGCGGGGTGTGGTCTTCATCATTAATGCATTAGTGTGCTGTCTAGCTGACATGGCCGACATAGGACAGCTTCTGATGGCACAGATGAAATCCCACTCTGGAGAACAGGTGGCTCTTGCCCTTTCTAAATTAGCATGTGTGTTTCCTAGACATAGCAAGAAGAGCTATGGAACAGCAAGGCAGCCCTGAAGTGTGATAAGAGAAAAGCACTGGGGTGGTCTGCCCCCTCAACTCGCTCCTTTTCCTCTACACAATTCTCCAGAGCTTTAGGATGCCAAACCAGAAGAAAATCAACATATTTAGAGCAGTTATGGCATCCAGAGATTATAAAGAGAAGCAGGCTTTCCTCTGTGGAGTACACATAAATCCATGGCTTCTATGAGAATATGATACAGCAATGAAACACAAAAAGGAACACGGCTATTTCTCACTCCATCGGGCCAATCCTTTTTCACAGTGCCGTTTGTACTTTCTGTGCTTGTTTGTTTTCAAATATATTTCCCAGAATATTAGGGGAGAAACTAAAGTAAACCCATTTTTGAATATAGAAGCTATATGGGAAAGAGAGGCATGTGGATGATAATCATTCATTCATTCAATGCACTTTCAAGCTCACGCTGTAGGCCAGGATTGCCTGTCAAAAGGTACTTTGGCTTTGATAAAGAGCCAAACCCTAAACTGTAGATTTGAATTATGAAAGTGACTCAAAAAACAAATAGTCTAATTTTAACAGCAAAATAAATGGGAGACAAGCAGATACACCACACTGGTGACTCCCCGCTCACTCACCCAAGTGGTTATGCAAAAACCAGGTCAAGTCGTAGGTGGAGAGATTGTTATTTGAGGCTTGATATTTGAGTCTTATATCAAAGATGTTTTTATTTTACTTTATTTCATTATGTGTATGAGCATTTTGCCGACCTAATGTACACCCTAATGTGTGCCTGGTGCGCATGAGGGTGAGAAGAGGCACCGGATCCTTTAGAATGGCAGGAAAGGAAGTTATTGCGTTACCACGTGGGTACTAGGAATTGAACCCAGGCTCTCTGCAAGAACAACGCATGCTCTTGACCATCCAGCCACCTCTCCATTCCTTCCTGTGAGTCCCAGAGGAAGAAGATGGAAAGATTTACAGAGCAGAGAAGGAAACAGAAGGTAAAGTTCCTTGGAAGACACCAGACAGGAACAAGAAGTGGCAGTTAGTAAAGTGGAAGGTCTCAATTAATAACACGGCCATTTTTCAGTGAATTTGGACTCTCAGTACCTGCCCTGGTTTAAAACATTTTAACTTAGACAAAATGAAAGGAAAAAATCATATTTAAAGATAATGGGTTCCATCTTTATCTGTCAAACTATTAAAACATTTTAAAAAATTAGGATCTCATTCAATCCTTTTGCTTTGCAAGTATTTATTTTTAAATAAAATGAATAGCTTAAATGCTTGAAAAGAGTGACATGTTTGTTGGGGGGGGGGCTGTTCTTATTTTTTGGTGTTTTTTTTTTATTTTGTTTCCCCTGTTGCTTCTTTATCAAGAGACTTAAAAGTTAAGATATCAAAAGTTGACGGGCCAACGAGAGCAGCTGTCAGATGAAGAACTACTACCAGCTCCCAACTCTGATTTTGTAGTCTCATTTTCTACTAATCATGTAAGCCAGGAAACACTGTATCCCCATGAGAGTCTCCAGAATGAAAGGAAATTTTAAGGTATGAGTTTTAAAGTCCAAATCCATGCTATTAAAAACTATAATAATGGCTGGAAAGGTAACACATTTAGAATCTGTGAGAAGGGAAATAGTCCATTTTGATAGCAAAAAACTTAGCCGAATGCTTTAAGAGAATTTCCTGGAAATGCATTTTGAAAAATAAAAAAAAAATCAATAAAAGACAAGAAAATAACAGAACCCCCTGCCTAATTCATATCTTATGAATTTATACCCACAGGGCCATTTGTTTATGTTGAACTACTACTAAGAAGCCAGTGAACACCTAAATTATTTCCAGTTAGAGAAATAATGAGGCAAAAACTCTTTTGCATCTCGTCCTTTTATCTACATCTTGATAAAAAAAATGATGGGGGTGTAGGATAAAGCCCATTTTCGTTATCATAAAGATGGCATGAAGCTACATGCACCAGAAATAGCTCCACAAATCCACAGCTCTGAAACTTACTCATAAACTCTAGGAGCGCCTGCCTGAAGTCATAACAGTCCCATCTGTCACTCAGCTTTATCCAGGACACAAACTATGTGATTCATGGCAAGAACTGGTGCAGCTCCCAAACTCCTAATTCTATTTAAAAAAATACATATCTATTGTTTTTTCTCTTCCACTATACCCCAATACAATCTAAACTCCTTGCTTGAAATAAAGTTGATTAGTAATCTACTCATTTCGGGGACGAGGCACAAACAAACCCCAAAGATCTCAAAAACAGGGGTTCCCAAAAATGCAGAGTCACATTTATTATAAGTGATAGAGAGCTTTAAAGTTTGTTTCCATTTTTTTGAGACCATTGGCTTCTTTCCCAGAATCATCTGCAATGGTGGGTATAAAATACAAACTGGAACTGGGGAGATCTGAGGACTCATCAAAAATGTGCAAAGCCCTGAGTTCATCTGAGAACCACATAGGAACAAAGGGAGAAAGAAATGAAGGGAGAGATATGAAGGGAGGGAGGGAAGGAGGGACAAGGAGGGAGGGAAGGAAGGAAAACCCAGGCCTCTTCATCTCTCATCGGAATCTTCAAATTGGTTTAGCAATCTCCATTTTTAGTAACATAATCAGGTGACTGTTTTACACACCTTTCAAAACCAAGGACACAAGACATAATATTAGAAGAAACTAAACAATAGCAGTGTGCTAACACCCATATAAACGCTTGCCATAAGGAAAATGACAAATACTATCTGGCCCTTCCGAACAGGAATTATTCTGCCATACATTGTTAAGCACAGCTCAGTTAACCACTGCTGATTCTATCCAACATTTAATTAATCTTCAAGTAAAGCCATTTCCAAGAATAAAGTAGAAATGAGGGTCAGCAATTTGTTTGAGGTCATGGGCTGATATTTAAAGACTATTTTTCAACTATCCCCAAACCAGAAAGATCAAAACTTAAGTACGAATTTCCTTAAAGATAGGCCTACTGATGTTTCCAAATGTAGCTATTTCTTTAATTTTGTATGATAATTAACAATGACAATCTTACATGAGGATCCACAACAGCTTTGTAGTTAGACAGGCTCTTTGGTACTGATATCCTAAGGTAGCTGAGTGGCTTTCACAGCCCCTAGGACAGGATGGTCAGTAACACCATTTGACTACTAGCCTGCTTTCTATCACTTCAGAATAATTTTGCCCAGTTCCAACTTTATGCAAACAAAAGCAAGCATGCAATATGTAATCTGAGTCTGATGCTTTTTGTCCACCATTACATTTGGACGACTTGTTTCTATTGACATATAGAGAATAATTTTCAAGGATGGTCTCACAGTTATTTAAAGTCTTAAAAATATTTAATTCAGGGTTGGAGTGATATGGTTAAGCAGTTAAAAGTATCCAGGATCCAGGTTTTGTTCTCAGTTCTAAGCACCCACTTTTAGGCAGCACATAAAACAACAGCTTGTAACTTCAGTGTGAAAGGCTGTGAGGGCTTCTCCTGGCCTCCACAGGTGCCTGCACTCATATGCTTTCACACACACACACACACACACACACACACACACACACTTAAATAAAAAAAATAAACCTTTAAAAATATTTTTCAAAGACATACTATGCCCTCCTCGAATCTCTCTGTGGGAAGCCATTAGAGACCCTCACTTTGGCTGACAGGGCAAAGGCCCTGAGATAAGCAAACAAGAGCCTCTCCCGTGGGCATTGGTTTAGCCATTGTCTCGAGATAACTGCAGAATGGTCCTGCCTGCATCATCACCCGGTAATTGCGGTGGAAGGAAGTCCTGAGATAACTGCGGCAGGCTCCAGCCTGTGCAAACACCTGTTGTCTCCACCAGAGGACCCTTATCTCTTCCTGCTGAAACTGCTAGATTGCCCTTCCTTTCTTTGTCCTTGCCTTGGGGTACGCCCCTCCTGAAAGCCTTAAAACCTGTGTACCCCAGAACATTAAACGAGGCTTTGACACAACCCAGATTGACTTGCCGTTCTTGGTGCTTAGCCTCCTTCCTTCTCTCCCCCCTTTTGACCCTCAGGTAGCTCCCCTTCGGAACCCTGGAATAACTGACCCACTGGATGGGTTACATCTCTCTGTGCTTCTATAGTATAGTTCATCTCAGATCTTAAACGTCTTGATTGGGGTTTAAGTGGCAGGGAAGGTGCATTACTCCTTTCCCCCAAGGTTGCAAGGAAGGGTGGTACAGACACGAGAGGTGCAGAGTCTTTGGTTACAAGTGCACATATACCTTACTACTGAATAAGGCATTTTTGAAGGATTCCTTCTTTTTCTGGCATGACAATTCAACTCTAGGTTTTCTATAACTGTCGCTCAAGGGCTCTGGCTTACACAGAACACCGGTGTCTCCCTCATTCACATCTTCTGTCTACCTCCATTGTAAGGTCGTAAATCTGTTCTTACTGTCCTGAAAATCCTTCAATATGCAGAAACGAAACTCATATCTTTTCCATCTCTCTTTCTCTAAACACTACACAAAACAAAAACTAGATGCAAAACTTGGACTTTGTTCTGGCTTTCCTTTTTGACTTTGTGACACCGTCATTTACAGCTGCAGGAGTTAAAAAGCAGAGTCACTTCCTTTCCCTCTGAGCTTTTTATATCCAATTTTCTCCACAAGTTTTGTTTCTTGCACCTTAGAAATGAACCTTCTACCTAGTTCCTTAATAATAATTCCATTCACACTGCTACTCTCGTTCACCAAGCACCACATTACCTTGGCTATAACCACAACGCAATCCTAATCTCGCAGTGGCTAATTCAGCAGGCACACTCTCCATGACACCATACACTTGTAATTCTGAAGCATAGCATTTAACTTCACTTCCTGCAAAGTGAGGGCTAAACATGGTGTGGGAACAAAAATAAACCAGAAAGGCCCTTCACCCACCCCCAGGTTGCCCTGTGGTCGGCGACTCTTCCTCAACCACATACTGCAACGCTGTTGTTGGTCTTTAACAGTAAAACCAAAGTGCACCCTGAGATTCCGCCTCATTTCAAACAATCTGCCCACACAGACTGGGGGCAGAAATCTTTGTTCTAATATGGCAGAGCTGTTCTTCAGATTTGCACACATCATTATTTTCTCTCCATGTTGAAAGTTAAAAGCTATGCGTGCCACTGCTACTGTCCTAGGAATGTTCAAGAGAAAAGTCCAAAGACTGACCGAGAGTTAGGACTAAAAGGAATGCTCTTACTTAATTGGTACTTTCCTAGACAGAGAATTGACTGTTCTGCTTTTCTGTTGGATGAAACTGGCAACCGAAAAACCGTTTTACCAACAAGCTTAGAATATATACATCTACAGAGAAGAAAACCAGCAATGATTCAAGTTACTAATTAGACATGACTACTCCCACAACACAGAAAAAGACAGACAACTCAGGGACAGCTCAGTGGTTAACAATACTCATCACACATGTATGATAGTGGACTGTGAATCCCAGGACTGACATCCAAAGCCTAGTGTGTTCCCTTGCATTTCTGCCTCTGCGTACTAACCTAAGATCACAAGTTTCTTATTCAGTGAGAGACACTGCCTTAAAGAAATGAGACACACTATGATACAGAAGGATGCCCTGTGTCATCCTCTGGTCTATACACGTGTATGTGTACAAGTGCACATTATATCACACATACTGGCATTTATAGGCATGCATATCACACACATGTACAGAAACATATATGACCAGAAAACAAACAACAGGCTTTTAACTCAGTCTCTCTAAGCCACACTCCTAGCTGTAGCCAATAAAGCAATTTTAAGCCATTTCTGTCTGTACTACACAGTAAGCATCATCCTGACAGGGATTCCTTACTTCTTATGCATCATTGAATGGGAGAATGACAAATACAACAGCAAATTATGAAATGTAAACATCACAAGAATCTAATGAATATAGTAAATGGTTATCTAATAATGAGAGATGCTTAGGAACAGGTGGCCCTTACAATGGGCTCAGTATTATCCCTCTTTTAGCCCTCAGCCATATGCCACATCTCTCCTAATATAGCTCCCATTGTTTTTAATTGTATTTCAAAACAAATTAGTGTCAGCCACTTCTTCCAGGTGTATTTGTATTTCATCTGTAAAATCAAATTCTGGCTCTCCCTGAATAATTCCTTACCAGAACAGGAATGTATCAGGGTAGGTGTTTTTAGGTATCAACCCATGCTCCCTCCAGAGAAGGCTAAGAACTGGAACCTTATGGCTAGAAATACTGAAAGCTAACACTAACAAACGGGGGAAAGTACTGAAGCAGTAAAAGACAGATATCTGCAGATCTCCAACAACGTTCAACTTTTGTTGCTTTTGTACGGTTATTTTACTTAAGTGGTACCATTTCTAAGGAAACAAAAATGCCTTTGTAGTAATTCTACGTCTTGGGAGTCAACTTAGTTGGTAAAGTCCTTCCTGCACACACTTAAGGAACTTAGTTTACCCAGTTTGCACTAAGTCCTGAGTTCGATCCCCACTTAAATCTCAGTACTCTCCAAACCAGACATGGTGGAATGTGCCTGTAATCTCAACACTCAGGGAAGACAGGAGGATCAGAAATTCAAGGTTATCCTCTGCTATGTAGTGAGTTCAGGGCCAATCTGGGTTATATGAGACTATGTCTCAACAACAACAACAACAATAACAACAACAACAATAACAACCACTACATTTCATAGAGCCACAGAAAAGGAAGAAATGAAGTATAAAGTCTTGAGAACTTTGCTCAGCTCCTCTGGTTATTTAGTGAATAGCTATGCTGTGAAGGAACCTGAGAAGATTGTTAACTTCAGTTAACAGTCAAGGGTGTCTAGACATGAAATGGCTGATTAGCTTCCCCCTGTTCACACAGCTGACAAACAGAGGACACATGAGGCTGGCAACACATAGGCGCGGGCTCTGCCTCTGCACAGCTTCCTCTTTGGTGGAAAACATATCAGTGTTGTACCTTGCTACAGATAAGATGTTTCTCTCTTTTTTTTTTTTTTTTTTTTGAGGGACTAGGAAAGCCCCAATTTACTGGTTAAGGACATTTACCAATAAGGGCATTAGGGAAGAAAAATTGCTTGCTACAATAAGTCTTGGTTATGTTTCCTTAGTATTTCTTTTCCAAAGTCAAAATTCCATGTTGCTGTTACAGTGTTTGAATTTTATCTGAAATTTTATCTCAGTGATTTCACTGAAGCCAGACATGATAGTGCATGTGTGTAATCCCAGCACTTGAAAGGTAGAGACAGAATGATAAAATGTTCAATGTTCAAGTTCATCCCCAGCACAGAGAGTTCATGAGTATCCTTGGCCAAAAAGCAAAACAAAACAACAACAACAAACCAGAAACTTGAAGTATTTTGATATATCAAAGGAGCTGTAAAAACAGAAAACTACTTCTAAGGACAGAGATGAAATGCTTGATGATATTCCAACTATATCTCAGTAATAGTTAATTAACCATTCCAGTTCCACACAATTCTAAAAAAAAAAAGTTTTATTTTCAGTAAGAACAAACTTTAAAACATTAAAAAGTACATGCTAGACATTTCTAGAAAAATGTTTAAAATTTGAGAGTCATAGGGCTATTTTATTTAACACAGAAACTTTAAGAAGGTACTTTGTTTGGAAATGTAAGAATGATTAATCTCAGTTTTTAAAATTTAATTCTTTCACATTTTAATCACAGCCTTTTACAACTTTTTCAGCAAAAAGAGTGTCGTTAGTACACGCAAAGAGGACTGAGAATAACTCAACTGTAAGAGAGATTTGGAAAATAAGCTTGGTTCTCACTTGGTTTCAACCATCAGCCTTTCAAAGTATAGATACAAATAAAAGGAGGAACAGAAGGATGCTCCTGTGTGAGACAGTGGTAAGGAGGACCTAAAGGAGTGGGTGGTGGCTGAGAACTCAAAGCGGCACATGGACAGTGTGTGGGGATCCCTACTGGGACAGGCAATGAACTTCCTCTTCGATGCCACCTATATACACCTATACTGCTGTAACACACTTCTGCTTACTCCATTGAATAAAGGGGTGAAATTCCATAAACTGAGTGAAATTCCACCTAGCCAAGGCTACTGAAATGCATAATAATATTGCTAACTGAACCTCTAAGACTTAAATCAACACACACACACACACACAAAACCTATTCAAATTTAAGTGCAGAGGAAAACACCTAAATGGACTCCTAAATTCAATTGACAACTTACACAGGATGTGATGTTCTAAGCAGAGGAAGAAAACATTCCACTTTAGCACCTGGTACTTCTCCATGCCTAACACGTTCTCTTCGTTGTCACATAGAGCTAAGACATGTGAGATAAACATGTTATGGGACACTTGACTCATCTTGAAATTATCTCCTATGAAATGACCACTGGGGAATAATTTCATTAGATTTAGAGCCCTTTAAACTTTTGGGTGTACTCAAAAACATTCCAAAGACATTAGCAAACTCTTAAAACCCTCATATTCAGCCATAACCTAAAGGTTGACCCTAGAGAAACAATTTACCAAATACACATGTCAGAGTAGCAAATGGGAAAGAGCAAGGCCAGTTGCAAAGAATAAGGTTTGAAATTAATTCTGTAATTAAAGTACACAATCACTACTAAGAATTTCTATACAGGGTACTTCAGAAAACTTCTAATAAAATGTGGACAGAAATAACACAAACATTTATAATCTGGAGTGGAGGAGTAACATAAAGGTATTTTTCCAGTCCTCTCCTCACTGAGGCAGTAAAGGGAGCATCATTCAGGAAGAGAGGCTCATCAATTTGATTTATTTTACCAGCACTCCTTAAGTTCTTAGTTGAGATGTTGGAGAGTATTTATGTCTTTTTATGTGGATACAGGAACCGGTTCCACAACAAAAGGCAGTATTTCGGAACACACAGATAAGTACTTAACTTATGCTAACTCAAGCATTCACATTTCCAAGACAAAGTAAACAAAGTCAAAGAGAGGGTGTGTAACTTGTCCCCAAACATGGCACTTGTGACTGGGAATAATTAGCTGTGGTCTTTTGAAGAGGCTTTAACTAGGTGATCTTAAAGGAGGGATTTAGGTTGCTGCTTTAAAAACAGGACTGGAAAGGGTGAGTTGGGAGATGGCTCAGTAGGTTGAAAACAAAACAAAACAAAACCCGTTTTGTGCAGTCGTGATGATGTAAGTATGGATCCTCAGAACACATAAAGTCAGACATGCCACTAAGTGTCACAATGTTCCCACACTGAGAAAGAAGGCAAAGATTGGAGAGTTCCTAGAAGGTTGCATGTCAGGTAGCCTGGGTCTGAAGCTATGAACAAGAGCTGACCAAACATGGTAGAAGGTATGACTGACACTTGTGGACCTCTATGACTCCACATATGGACTGTGGTATGCATGCAAAACATTAACAAAAATGAGCTTACATGTGTTTTATACACACATACACACACACACAATCATAAAATCATGAGTTTTAACTTCCTTGCACTCCAAAATGTTGGAAAGCTATGCTTCCCACCCACTGTGTGAGGCTGGGTACTCATAGGTCTAGAATCAGCATCATTATCCCATGGATGTTCACAAGTTCCCTTTGATGTTGCAAAACTAAGAAGTCTTCCCTTAGGGGCATTTCATTTCCTATCAAAAACAGAAGGCCGGGATCCTTAAAACCATGGAACTGAAGATGGAAGCCAATTATGGTCATCTCTAATGCTTGCCACAGCCCTTCCTTCTGTGTTACAGGCAATTCTAAACACCTAGAACCCTTGCAGTTTCTTAGAGAAAAGAAAGACAACCCACACTCCCCTCATTTATCACTAATGAGTTGGGGCTTGGTCTTAAGCTTGCTTTTTCTTGCTATGGTTAAAGACCAAGACCAAAAGCAACTCAGAGAAGAAAGGCCTTATTTCATTTCATACTTATAGTCTATCACAAAGGGAAGGCAGGGCAAGAATCTGGTGGTGGGAGCTGAAGCAGAGGCCATAGAGGAATGCTGCTTACTGACTTGTTCACAATGACTTGCTTGCTCAGCTTTATAATATGACCCAGAATCACCTGCCCAGTGGTTCCCAGATGACCTCAGATTGTGTCAAACTGACCCGAACAAACCCAGAGTCAAACCTAATGTGACTTAGAAATGTGCTAATTGAGTGTTGCTTTCCCTGAGTATGTGCATAAATATTCACACCACCACTCATTGATGTGTTAAGAATGATCACTGGAATGCAAAATATATGACACAGTATGCTTCAAGACTCACTGAGCATTAGCAAATATTTTATGCTTAATAATCACTTTATACATGGACATGTAGTCAAAACTAACTTTAAAGGTATTTTGATCATTATTTCTGGAATGACATAGGTGTTTGTTCTGCATTAAGTACCAGTTCAGAACTGTTGCTGATTCCTCCTACGTGAGCATCTCCTTTGAAATCAGAAGAGAAGCTGTAGAGTAGCCCTTTTCTCAGAAGCTAGTACAAATGTTCCTATGAAGGCATGTGGTCTAAAGTATTTAAAAACCCTTGCATGGCACTAAAGAAATGGCTCAACTGTGAAGACTATTTTCTGAGAATTCCTGAGGCCTGAATCTGAGATCAACGCTATGCAAGGAATCATGTCTCCAATAAGTCCACATTCAAGAGGGAAAAAGACAGTAGGGCTTGCTGGCTTTCAGCTTAGCCAAGAAAATGCAAGCTCTTGAGTTCTAAGAGAGCCCCTGCTGCAAAGGAAGAAGTGGAGTAAATAGAGGCGCATATTCTCCGGCAATTTGTACAAATGATGATAGCAAATTTTTTTCTAAATTTCACACAAACAACACATTCTTAACAAGATTTGCCTTGTCTCAACTAAAGATACTTGCAGAAGTGAATAAAACTATGTTTATAATGCTGCAGTAGTTAAAAGCAGGAAAATACCAGGCAAATATTATATAACCACAAATTAAGATAAAGGAGCACTGAGCGCCAGGAATCCCTTGGATGGGGGTGCAGGCCTAGGTGCTTGGGAATGTTCATGTGTGTATAGGACCTGACAAAAAGGAGACTGCTTGATTTTGAATAGGCACTGAGGTCCTTGGAGCCATAAAAAGAAACAATACATTTTTGCTACTTGTAACGTGGCTTAATTATGGTTCTAGTCTAATGAACTTCGGTATTGAAGAACAGAATTATGATGCAAGATTCAAGTCTGTATTGGATTCTGTCAGTCTTCTAGCTGGAGGTGCTATGAGCTGTGGAATGGGCAGTCTTTGTGGGAATTAGAAAGCAAGATAAAGGTGGTAGGGGGCTTATGGTACTTGTTTTAAAAAGTAAAAGCAGTAAAGCCTAAAAACACTTAAGACTTTTACTCTGCTATTCAATATGGAAGCTATACACATAAGGAAAAATGAAGACAGACAGAAGCATCCGCCTCCTCAAAGAACTCAATGGATCTTCCATACCTCCAGCACTTAGTTGCTTGATTTCATCTACTTGATGAAACTTCTGAATTTGAATCTGTATTTTTAATTAGATTTTCTGGTGATCATGTGAATATTAAGATCCTGTAAACATGTCCATATCTCTCTTAAATTGGTTTGTTCTGTTGAAAAGTCCTCGTCGATTTCTGCTGTCTCCTGAGCAATGAAAAGAAAGGCCTCCCTATGATTCTATAAATATCTTTAGAAGCTCTGATATTTTCAGGGTAAAATCTGCAGAGGAAAGTTCTCAGTGTCCAAGAAAGAGGTCAAGAAAAACCTTAAGAGTTTGGTATAACATACCTGGAATCCCAGCACTGGGGAGGCTGAGGCAGGAGTATTTCTGTCATGAGTTCAAGGTCAGCCAGGGCTACATAGTAAGACTGTCTCAAAAACAAATAAACACAAAATTCTCTTCCACAGATACCAATACATATTAAAATCTCTTTGTTAATTTTGTAAGACCCTTTGAACAAAGCCCAATAGACTCCTTGCCTGATCCCTTCTCAGAGAATGAAGCTTGGCTTTATCTGCATCTCAACTCTGGGATTGGCCTCTGCTATCCCATGACTTTTTGTATTCCCTGGCACTTTTTAAAATTAAGGAGCAAGAACTCAGTACAGCAACTCAAATAGTTGCCCATCAGCTTGGTTTGATTGCACACTTAGTTCACTATCATGGTTGGGTAAATACAGGGAGAACTTACTGAAATCCTGCCACCAGTGCAGCCAGCCCTCACAGGCACAACTTCTGTTAGAAGAGTCAAGGAATTAGGGTCATACCCACTAACACTCAGCTCCCAACCTGTGCGTTCCCACTGCCTGTTACATGTCACATCTAAAATAACTGACTGCAAAAGTAAAAGTATATCAACTTAATGCAAACTACTTATTTTAGAAACGAGACCACGCAGACGATCTTTAGCCAGGTGCAAATTTGGACTTCAACCTGCATGTCTATCAACCTTGACCACATTAATGCAGAATGTGGTTGGTTCTGGAACATGAGGTACAAGCCACACACAGTAATAGCAACATTCAATAATTCTAAGATCAGCAGCCACGCCCATAAGAGATTGACAACTATCTTGGTCTTGTTTGACTCAGAATCCTAAGACAAAAAGCCACAAATGAGGATGGGTTATGATTAAAATGTCAGTTTGGAGTAGGATGTGGTGGCATATACCTGTCATCCAGCAGCAAGGAGGCTGACAGAAGAGGATACCAAGTTCAAAACCAGCCTGGAGTTCCAGGTCAACCTTGTCATTAACCTCATTTAGCACAACTGTTAGCTGAGCTATTATTTAATGAGCTATGTTATAATCCCTAAAAACATAGTTTATTGGATGCCTATGTTTTATTTTGACACTTAAATAATGCATAAGGCTATTTCCAAGTATAGCTAGTAAGAATGGGATAATTCGCTGGGCATTGGTGGCGCACACCTGTAATCCCAGCAATTGGGAAGCAGAGGCAGGCAGATTTCTGAGTTTGTGGCCAGCCTGGTCTACAGAGTGAGTTCCAGGACATCCAGGGCTATTCAGAGAAACACTGTCTCAAAAATCAAACAAACAAACAAAAAAGAATGGGATAATTCACCAGGAGATAAAATAAAAACAAATATGAAGATCATATTATATAAAAACAAAACATATTCGGAAACAGAAACAGCTACCTGATATGCAGCCTCCTTGGGAAAGACCACCATACAAAAGTAACACAGTAGCAACCTACCTATTTACCCACATGGAAATTTAATGAAATTTGTTTTTAAATATAGACACTTGAAAACAGAACAGGGTGTCAGGTTCTGCTATCTTGACTTTCTGGGTCTTAGATGTTTGCAGTAGTTTTATGATTTTTCAAATACTTTGATAGCTTCCTATGATGACCTGTTTCCTAAGAGTTTGCAAGCAAACTACATGCATCTTTCTTGTTCATCTGCATGGCTCCAGTTCATTAGAGCTTACCTCGGATGAGGATCCTATACTCTCCTCACTGTGACGTCATGAAGCTTCTAAAAAAGTAAGGCCTTGGCCTTCACTATTGCCTTCCTTTTTTAAGCAAATTTGCCATGAACTTTGTTTGCTTATTGTTGTTGTTGTTGTTGTTGGTGGTGGTGGTGGTGGTGGTAGTGGTGGTAGTGTTGTTGTTGTTGGTGGTGGTGGTGGCGGTAGTGGTGGTAGTGGTGGTAGTGGTGGTAGTGGTGGTGGTGGTAATGGTGGTAGTGGTAGTGGTGGTGGTGGTGGTGGTGGTAGTGGTGATGGTAGTAATGATGGCAGTGGTGGTGGTGGTGGTGGTGGTAATGGTGGTAGTGGTGGTAGTGGTGGTGGTGGTGGTGGTAGTGTTAGTGATGGCTGTGGTGGTGGTGGTGGTGGTGGTGGTAGTGGTGATGGTAGTAATGGTGGTAGTGGAGGTGGTGGTGGTGGTGGTGGTAATGGTGGTAGTGGTGGTAGTGGTGGTGGTGGTGGTGGTAGTGTTAGTGATGGCTGTGGTGGTGGTGGTGGTGGTGGTGGTAATGGTGGTGGTGGTAATATTGGTGGTGGGTGTGGTGGTGGTGGTGGTGGTGGTGGTGGTGGTGGTGGTGATTGAGGTGGTGGTAGGTTTTGTTCCTGTTGTTCCCTCTGTTCCTTCTCCCTGTGTATTCCTACTTCTGTTACATCACTAGAGGCTAGCAACAATGTCCTACCACGTTGAAAAAAATCACGTAGTCAAAATGCTAGCCATCATTCTTCTTTATCAACATATAGAGCTAACATTTACTTTTTAAATAAAGGCAGGCAGCATAAAATTGAAATAGGGTGGAGCAGGAGACATGGCTCAGCAACTAAGAGCACTTGTGGCTTTTGTAAGCTTGGTTCCCGATGCCCACAGCTCCAGGGAACCAGACCCCCTTGGCTAACCTCTATAGCACATGCATACACATAGCCAAAGCACATCTGTAAAACAAACAGATGGAACTGGGGCTTTCAGCTCTTCATGTGTTCCAGGTCTTGAGAACACTGACCTAACACTTGATCACTGAACCTGAACTCGGGCCTTTCACCTATATTCAGTGGCTATTCCTCTCATGGACCCTTTATTTTTAAAAGGGCATATCTGGAGCCCAAAGGTCTAACCTGTGTCAATCCACTGTAGGTACACAGTTCAGCATTATTCCCATTAGTCTACTTCCTGGAGTAATTACAGTAAATGCCTCAGGTTCCAAAGGAATCCAGTCCACACCAGGTGAGACTATCAGAGTCTTTCCTATCAGTCTAGACTATCAGAGTCCACACAGCTCTATCTGATATACACATCTGCACAGTGAGTCCGAGTCACATCCCAAGTGTATTGCATGTGTCACATGCAAATGCAAGTGTCACATGCATTGTCTCTACACAACAGAATGAGCATTGGTGGAGGAAGACCACTGCTACTTTGTCTAAGAGATAATAGCCATATTTGTTAAAGTCAAATCAGGACTATTGTTTGCATGGCTGGCAAGTCATTGGCACAGGGTTTCATAAGAGAAAGAAAGGCCTTTTCATCTAACGGTTGACCTGTTCCACTCCCAGGATTTTTGACTAAGGGTTCTGAGTCAGCCAAGAACAGGGCCGCTGTCGGTCTCTCCGGGACACGGTTGCTAATATCAGAAGTGGTAAGTGTTGATGTAGCTGTGTACCCAGTATATGCTCTTTTCTTCCTTTCACAGAAAATTCTGATTTAAAATGATAGAATGTCAAAGAATTGTAAAAGGTCAAATAAGAATAAAAGGGCAACAGTGACAAGTGGGATTAGGCAGGCTAGACAGAAGCATAATGTTCAACGCGCTAAACCAGCGAGTCTCATTACTTTTGAAGAAATTACCATTGTTACGCTCAGCTCGACCAACACCATTAGAGTTAACCCCATTCTTCTTCGTACTAACAACCACCAACCTCCTTCTTCTTCTGCATTTACTGACTGTCTTCACAGTTGTTATTTCTTAGTATTTAATTTTCTTCTCTCTGGGCCTTTTTGCCAGTATTTCAAGCAAGCACAAGTCCTTCCTATTCTTTAAAAACAAGACCTTTCCTCACTGTCCACCAAACTACTTCATTTGTTAAAACACCTAATCTACTGTTGTCAGAACATTTTGAGTGAAAACTCAGTCCTGTGTCTGGCCTCTCCAGTGCCATCCAGCTCTTCCTACCACATAGACACTGTCTCCCTCCTCGGCCCTGATTTCCCTAGCGCTTGCTGTCTTAGCCGTGCACGCCCATCTAGTTTCAATTACTTACTAGCAATGCTGGACCTATGCTAGCCTGTCTCCACCCAAGATTCCTTCTGCCTGAGATTCCTCCTGTGCACCACCATGCAGCGTCACTCTGCAGATGTGCTGTGATCAAGCACATTCTGTTCTCCATGGCTCCTGGATCGTGACCTCTTCTCTAAGACAAGCCGTAGAAACATGCATTTCCCACCCTCAAGGCAGATCCCAGGAACTTTATTCTTCCCTTTTACCATCAACAAATTCTTTGACCATGCAGTCTAGTGCAACAGTAAGTCATAAGATGCAACTGATTCCAGAAGAGGCTTGCCTCATATCCTGGAGGGGACAATTGTGTCCAGATAGATCAAGAAAACCACTTAAGGAGTCAAGCTTTGCTGGGTTCCAGTTTTATCATCAGGAGACATGATATACTTTCTCAAAACCCCCCAAAACTCTTTTTTCTAGACTAGCACAGGACTAGAAAATCCATCAGATCTGCTGAACTACAGAGACTCTCAAAGGGTGATGACTGGAGAAACTCTCTCTCTCTCTCTCTCTCTCTCTCTCTCTCACTCTCCCTCCCCCCCCCCCTCTCCTGGCTTTCCTTGAACTCACTAGGTTGGAATTAAAGTTATTTGCAACCATGTTGACTCTATCTCTTCATTTAAGTTCCTTGGAGATGTCTCCATAACAAAGTGATAAACGTACATATTTCCCTGAACTCTGTGAGCCATTTCCTGATAAATGAATTGGGAGCTAAGGAAGCACTACTCAGAAGCCCAAGTTAAAAAGCAGAAGGTTGCAACATGCTTGTAAGCATGGGGAGAGAAGGGAAGTCTTGGGAACTCGGTCCTGTGTGATCCAAAATTAGCCACAGTCAAGATCAGACCCACTGAATTGAGTCTCAAGAGTCACTGATGATTTCTACTTCTCAATCAATTGCTTACTTGCTGGTGGTGAAAATCCTCACACACCTGGCGTCACAAGTGTTTTGCTGAGAGTGAGATGAGGGCTGAGGAGAAACAAAACAAATGCATTTCTGTAATGTGTAGCGGGATGCTGCCCGTGTGTCCGGCCCTCTTAAAGGTCTTTTGGTTCTTTCTCCAAGACTTCTGCGGAACAGCCATCTGTTCCCAGACAGAAGCAATACTCAAACACTTGCAAGTTCACCGTCCTCATATTTACACTTTTTTTTTTCTTTGCACTCCACACCCTTGAGCTTTGGCCTTTTCAGAAGAACAAGGAAAAGTGCTGTTGAGCATGGCGAAGGACACAGCAGACAAGTTAATGCAACATGATCCTCAGGCTGCTGTCCTGCACCAGTTTCTATAGCTATCCCATACATAATAAACACACAGAGGCAGAAGAATTCCATGCACTGCACTTTTTAATCCTATAAGCACAGCACCTCACAGAAGCAGCCTATTTGAAGTCCTGACTCAGCACTCTTTCCAACTAGGATGAAATAGAACTTTGAATTCCACAGAGCTATGTCACGAGATTGTCATTTTGTCAGACTGCAGTTGTTCTCAGCTAATGTAAAGACAAAGTAAATCGCTACTCTGACAGATGACAGCCTCAGGACAGTTCAGACATTCACAGATAATTGCACGTAAGGAAAACACCCCTGGTTTGTCAAGGAATCAAGCTACTGAACAGCCCATCCCCCACATACTGAGACAGAGATAATCCCCATCTCCAACCATACAACAAATCAAGTACTCACACATATCGCCAAAGGTCCCCTTGGTTACTTTGGTGGCACGTAGAACCACTACAGTGAACTTATGGGAATACTGGTGTTCCACCTAGAAAGCAAATAAGAAACGTAAAATGAGTATTCCTGACGGGATGTCATTGTGTCACTGAAACAGATTAAGAAGAGGCTCGCTGAAAATCAGTGCACACATACCAAAAACATTTTGTGAGGCTAGGGTTTGCTCCTCTCTCCTCTCTCTTTTCACCCGCCACAGAATCATTGAGGAGTTTAGCTCTTGCCTTAAACTGTCACTAAAGCTTGACTGTGAGTATGGGACAGTCTTTGCTACTTGGTGGCGAAATGTAAATCAGGATTGCAGGCAGCTAGAACACAATTGGGCTTTGTCCTCTGACTAGGAAGCGTTGCTTAGAGAGGTCAAGCAGAGCAAGAAGGTTACATCACTCAGACTTGTTTGCTTCTCTTGCTGCTACTCAGAGCCCACCAGAAGCCTTCTGCATGGCATTCCTGAGGTAGTGGTCAAACACTCTGGACCCAAAGCAATGATAAATGAACTACTTTTATTGACTTAAATGCATTTGTTATAAACTATGTTCAAACCGGTGCTCTGTTTTTTCATAGCCTGGAAGTCTGCAAGCACATAATAAAATTAACAGGGAGGAGGGTCATTAAACACCTGGCCGAAATGGAAACCAGATCTCTAACAACCTTGCTCACTAAAACAAATAGGGAAGTAGGAATTTACATAGTTTTGAGAGCAACTGAAAAAAGGAAAAGAAAGAAAGAAAAAAGAAAGACAGAGAGAGAGAGAGAGAGAGAGAGAGAGAGAGAGAGAGAGAGAGAGAGAGAGAAAGAAAGGAAGAAAGAAAGAAAGATTTAAAGTACACCTTTTTTTCTTGCTTATTTCAGGCTTATGGAAGTCTACTTCAGTTAATATTAATACACCTACCTGGAAGATAAAATGTCTACAGTTAATTTTTTTAAAAAGCTGTGGGATGGAGGGATGTCTCAGCAGTTATGAGTGCTTGCTGCGATTCCCAGCACCCACACGGCTGCCTACAACTGCCTGCAATTCCAGTCCTGGTGCTTCTGAGGCCTTCATCTCTGCGGGCACCGTGCATGCATCTGATACACAAGCACACATGCAGCAGGCAAACCACTCAAGTATATAAAACGAATAAATCACTTTTTTAAAATTAATTTTTAAAAACTGAGATAATGGCAATACTATGGAGTCCTGATAATTTATAGGCAAAAGGCTTAAAAGACAGATAACCGAGGCAGATTCACAGTTAACAGGGCCTTAGGTAGCCCCATGAGCCTCTAGCCATCACAGGCTGATCTTGAACTTGAGTCCTGGTCGCCCAGCTTCTGCCTGTGGAATAGCTCTGACTGCAGGCCTGTGTGTCTCCACCTGCTCATGTTAGGCAGCGCCGGGGACCAAATCAATTAATTAATTTATATAAACACGCAAAGTAATGTGTTTCATCATGGCATTCTTAAACACACATGTCATTAAACTCTGACCTAGTTCATTCTCCTCTTCCAAAGCCCTCCCTCTGCTCCATGAATGTCTGTCTGCCCCCCTTCCTTTCTGCCCCAGAATCCTCCCTTCTGTTCTCGTGGCACATACAAGCCGTCACCCTGCCTTTTCAACCTCCCTCCTGAGCTTTTCATCCCTTCTGATAACTTCCCTTTTACTTTCAAGATGCACAGACACACACACACACACACACACACACACACACACACACACATGCGTATGCGTGTTTGTGCGTAAATTTAAGGCTAGTTTCCAGGTATGAGAGGCATGTGTTACTTGTCTTTCTGGGTCTGTGTTATTGCACGTAACATAGCTATTTTCATTTTCACCTAATTTCCAGCAAAGGTCATTATTTCATTTTTCTGCCCAAATAAAACATATATATATATATATATATATATATATATATGTGTAACACAATTTACTCATCTGTCTCTTGACAGAAATCTTGGTTGCTTCTATTCCCTAGTTATTTTGTGAAAAATACAGCAATAAATGTGTATGTGAAATATCTCTGTGGTAGGATGTAAAGTCTTTCAGATATATGCTCAGGCACGACAGAGCTGGGTAATAGGCAGTACTGTTTCAGCTTTCTGAAGAGTCTCTACACGGACTTCCATATCACCTATACCAGCTTCCACTCCCTCCCAGGTTCCTCTTTGTCCACATCCATGGCAGGATTTTCACCATTATAGCTAAGGATGCTAAACATGCTTTCCAAATTTCCTGGCCATTTGTATTTCTGTGTGTGTGTGTGTGTGTGTGTGTGTGTGTGTGTGTGTCTGTTTGCATGTGTGTACATGAGCATTTGCTTGTATTTATTGTCACATATACTGGTGGAAGACAAAGGCCCGCATCTAGTGTTTTCCTCTACCTTCTCTCCACCTTAATTTTTAAGATAGGGTCTCCCTGTGAACCTGGAGCTCTCCTTTTTGGCAAAAAAAAAAGGGGGGGAGGGGCTGGCCCATCAGTCCCCAGGATCTATTAGTCTCTATCACTTACCCCTGGAACCTAGAGTTGCAGCTGTGTGCCCCTGCTGTGCACAACTAATATAGCTGCTAGGATCTAAACTCAGTTCTTCAGGCTTGCACAGTGAGCACTTTATGCCCTAAGCTAATTCTTAGTACTATTTCTTGGGCTTATGGAGTTCTTTTGAGAATGTCATTGTTTATGTCTACATTGTAATGTTTCTTAGTATTGAAGTCCCAGGGCTTTCAATAGGGTCTTTGATCCACTCTTAATTGCTTGCTTGTTTGTTTATTTATTTGTTTTGTATGTATGTCAACATTTGTTAAAACGGTTGTCATTTCTGTAGTGTGTGTTAAAATTATGTTGCATTGGCTGTATGGAGTAAGCTCACTATAAATGTAAAAAATGGTGAACGATATGCCAGGCAGACATTAATCAAGAGAAAACTGGTTTGCTATATTAATTTCAGATAGACCAAACATTAAGGCAAGAAAAATGATCAGGATTAAAGAGGAGTATTACTTAGGATGAAGGAATAAGTTCTTCAAGAAGACATAATAATCCTTAATATATATGTGTCAAATAATGTATCACGAATACATGAGAAAAATGTAATATATAAGAGCAAGAAGAAACAGAAAGATCTGTTATCGCAGCTGTAGATTTTAACAGCCCTCTACCAGTAACAGATACAGCACAAAACTAGTAAAGACATAGGTACCTCAGAGCTCAGTCAATTAACTGTGTATAATAAATATCTACAGACCATGTCATCTACCATCCGGACACACATTCTTCTCAACCTCCTGTGCACATTCACCAAAGCGAACAATAAGCACTCCCTAATGTATTTAAAATACAGAAGCAAAACAATGTTTTCATAACACATGAAATTAAATGAACTAAAAATTAAGGACCAAAGATTTATAAAATCCCCCAAATAAATAGAGATAATCAACTTTACAAGTGCACAAAAAACATGTGAGTCAAAGAAATATTAAAAGAAAATCACAAATAGCAGGAATTAAAGAAAAATTAAAATTAAGGAAATTAATTCCTTAATTACAACTTAGGAAAATCTGTCTAACTTAGAGAGAAATCTATAGTATATCCAATTCTTTGACTAGAAGGAAGACAAAATTCCAAAATAAGTAAACTAAGTCTCCATGTTAAGAAACACCAAAAAAGGAATAGGTTAAAATACAAAATAAGCAGAAAACAGTAAATTAAGGCCAATATCAATAAAATTGAAAATACAAAATGAGAAAGGGAAAAGCAATAATGAAAAACAACAACAAAACAACTTCCTTCTTTGAAAACACCAGGCCAGGTGTGGTGTTGCATGCATTTAATCTCCACATTAAAGGGCTGAGACAGGGAGATTTCTGTGCGTTGAAGGCAAACCTGTACTATACAGTGAGTTCTAGGACAGCCTGTGTTACATACTAAAACCCTGCCTCAGAAAAATAAATAAATTAATTAATTAATTAATTAGCATAAAATCAATAAACATTTAACCAAGGCATTTCAGAAATGAAAATGTGGGTTATTTAATTTCAGAAATCAAAAGGAAACAAATTTCATGGACAACAAAATGATAATAAAAGGAATTTTTTAAAAAATGATTCAAAATTAACAAAAATAGATAAACTAGAACAATTCATTAGGCAATCCATCAAAACTAAATATTCTGAATAAACCCATATTTGACAAAACAAAAATGAGTCAAGAACAGATCACTTTCCCAAAGAGAAAGGACCTAACTCACACAGGTTCACTTGTGATTTCTACCAAATGAAAAATTATAAAAGTTATGTACCATCTCTTTCAAAGGAGAGAAACAGGCAGAATAGTACTTAATTCATTGCTGTCAGCCAGCATTACTTGAATTTCAAAACCAGATAAAAGTATTACAGCAAAGGAAAATTATAGACTAATGCCCCTCATGACCATAGATGCAAAACTATTCAACAAAATATTAGCAAATTTAGTCTAATGTCTATAAAGAGTCCCAGGCCATGGAACTTGGTAGGCAATGGATGGAACTAGAAGCTCTTATGTCAAGTAAAATGATTTCAAACAATAGGAAAAATACATTTTCTTTCATATGCATAATTAGGCTTAAAATTTTATATGTAAATATATGCATAGATGCTTGCTTTTATCTCCCTGCATGTTTAACACATAATTTTAGACAAAAATCACAAGACAGGAGAAAAGGATATTAAGGAAAGGGGAAAAAGTTGAGGGTAATGGGACACGTGTGACATGAAAGCAGAAAAGGTTGATATCTAGGGAAAAAAAAGAGAACTAGCCATGGATGGGGGAGGGGGAAAGACAGGGTAGTGAAAAAGGAGAATGAATGGAAAGGAAGTATAATGATTGGTGGGATAGCAGTTCTTTATGAAGCAAAAGTATCCATTAACCTAAAAGTTGCTTATATGAAATATAAAACTATTTTAAAAATATCATCATTAAAACACAGTCTGAGGTGCTAAGCATGGTGACATACATGTGTAACCCCAGTACTTCAAAGGCAGAGGCAGCAAGTCAGAGGCCAGCTTGGCTACCTAGTAAGACTGTTACTCTGAAAATTAAGAAAGAAGAAACATGCACAGATTAAAAAAAAAAAAAAACACCCTGAATTTATAAATCCAACACATTCCAAAATTCATGGACAGTTATTTTGCAAGACTAAGAAATTGACACAAAAATGTTTCTGTAAGGTACAGGTCCAGCATAGAGCATACAATATTATTTGTTTTTTTGTTTTTAGTTTTTTTGTTTTTAGTTTTTTTCAAGACAGGGTTTCTCTGTATAGCCCTGGACATCCTGGAACTCACTCAGTAGACCAGGCTGGCCTTGAACTCAGAAATCCGCCTGCCTCTGCCTCCCAGGGGCTGGGATTAAAGGCGTACGCCACCACTGCCCTAGCATACAATAGTAAATGAGAACATATAATAAATATGAACAAATAGTAAATGTGAACTAACATGACCACACTTAATGATTTCCTGTGCTGCAGTAATTACTACAGTACGTATGGACAAATAGTAAATGTGAACTAACATGACCACACTTAATGATTTCCTGTGCTGCAGTAATTACTACAGTACATATGGACAAATAGTAAATGTGAACTTATATGACCAGACTTCATGATTTCCTGTGCTGCAGTAATTACTACAGTACATTACATGTGACAAGTTAACAATGCAAGAGATTTTGTCTTTTCATAAAACGGGACTGTAACAACTAGACATCTATACAGAAATAAAAACAAACCAAGACTGATAATACTTAGGCTTAAAATAAAATGAAAAATGCCTTGGAAAATCTAACTTTGGGGATTGGACTTTTCTACCTAAGAGACCTCAAAATTAACTATTAAAGATGTATGCTAGAACTCTAGCACACAAGAGATAGAGACAGGAAAATAAGGGTTCAAAACCAGTCCTTGACACAAAGTGAGGTTTAGACTAGGCTAACCTTTATGGATCCTATATTAAAGAACATGAAGAAAAAGAAAAAGCAGAAAGAAGGAAAAAGGAGAAATAGAAGGAAGAAAGAAAAGGAAAGTAGGAGAGGAAAGGAGGAGAAGAGGAAGAAACAGAATGAGGGAAAAGGAAGAAGGTGAGGAGAAAGAGGAAAAACAGAAAGAAGTAGAAGAGGGGGAGGGGTAAATGAGAAGGAAGAGGAGGAAGAAAGAAACAAAGAAAAAGAAAAAAGAAGAGATCACACACGTAAAATTATTCTTACGTGTAAGCTTGCTTACCCGCCAAAAAATCTGTTCTTATCTATGTCTTTGAACATGTAATAGCATATGAATATTCAATGTCTAAAATTCCCCTATAGTATGAAACTTATGAGCAATACTTTTATCTATCTCTAGTTTAACGCTTAAGTTGTAGCAAGTATATTCCCATCAAGCGTTTCTTAATGATGCACAGAAGAAAAATGTTACCATCACAAGGGCTTGTGGAGTACACATCAAATTCAAGGTATTCTACTAGATGCTGTTCCTCAGTCTTCCCAAGAGGCCCACTTTCGACTACATGAGACATCATCATAAATAACAGATTTCATAAAAATAACATGCATTACTATAAATTATATTAGGCTTTAGTATCTTTTTGTTGTTGTTGTTGTTGGATTTGGTTTTTTCGAGACAGGGTTTCTCTGTATAGCCTTGGCTGTCCTGGAACTCACTCTGTAGATCAGGTTAGCCTCGAACTCAGAAATCTGCCTGCCTTTGCCTCCCAGAGTGCTGGGATTACAGGCATGTACCACCACCACCCGGCTAGGCTTTAGTATCTTAAATAATTTATTTTTTATTTATGTGTATGTGTGTGTGTGCGTGTGCCATGTGTGTGGGGCTGCTCAGAGAGGCCAGAAGAGGGTGTTGGATCTCATAGAACTGGAGTCACAGGGGGTGGTAAGCTACACTGCTAGACCTCTGGTCACCAAATGCTGGTAGTTAAGAACAACAGCAAGAGTTCTTACCCACTGAACCGTCTCTCCAGCCCGGTGTATTAGTGCTTACATTTAAAGGTGAATAAAGTATAATTCCACTAGGTTAAATGATTTATCCGCAAATTGTCTTTTATAAATAGTAAACTATTTTTAGATTCTGGTATAGCTGTCCCCTGTGTCTTCTCTTTTTACATTCCTTGCTTGAATAGAGAATAAAGCCAAACGAATAGTAATTAAGATGGCTTCCACTTACTGAAGGAGAATAGATGGTTTCCTACTTTAGAAAAAGTCCTGTTTCTGCATCTGTGGTTGATCTACCTAGAGATCGAGAAGCTGGTCTTACTCTGACCCTTGTAGCCCTCCATTTTACTCTGTGCCTATTTTCATCCATCTCAATTCATCTTAATTACAACAAATAAAACACACTCCCATGTTCCTTATAAGAAATCAGACCAAACTGACCACTTCCTTGATTTTCCCAAGTTTACTTTGGATACACTCAGACTGTCTTCAGACTATTATTTCCTAAACAGTACCATCACAGTCTTCACTATTCCATTCTTAGAATTGTAAGTGTAAATAAAGAAGGGAGTAGCTATCGAGCTGACAGAGTTTGCACTCTTGGAGAAAGACGTTCGTTGTCGATAAATGATTAGCCATATAGTCTGGAGATGTTTTGTCATGGCATCCCAAAGCCAGTATCCAGTGTCACATATCATTTCAAAGGAGTTTAGCCTGGGCTGGGTCCCGACTCGGATGATAGACAGCTGCTTATGGCTTGGGGATGCCGCCAAAGGAAATGACATTGACTCCGCAACTAACAGTGTCCAAGAGAAACCAGTGACTCAGGACAGTGCTAGGTAGGAGCTGGCTGTGTTTCTATTGAGATGTCAAATCTAAGCCCCAGCTTCTGACTTAGTCACCGAGACTAAGCCTTGCCTGCAGGTCTAGATTTACCTTACTTTGGGTGTCTGTCCTCATCCTTAATCTTTTCCATAGTGAATTAAAATTTACCAAACAATAGGGGGGAAAAAAGCTAGTGTACTCAGTTGATTCTGTACAATTATGTTGACACCGGTAACTAAGATGATTAACATTGAAAAAGTCAACCAACTTAAATCAAACCAGTGTGATCATTTTGATAGTGTGCCTATATTTAAAACTCTACTGTTAAAAGATCTAAAGAAACTAACCTAGGGCACATCTGCTTAGTACTTCAGTTCCAATTATAAAAGGAATGAGTATTCCAAGTTCCTTTGATGCAAGCTATTGCATGAGAGTCCTTCATCCACACACGTCTCATAGACATGGGTCACAGGGAGATGTGACACACATACTGGCAGTCATGTTGCTTGTTTTATCATGAGAATTAAAGTCATAATGTGTTAATACAACTTTCTCTACGGAATTCTTTCCTCCTATCATTTCCCCTTCCTTTTCAACTTTTCTTCCCTCCCTTTTCTTTTCCTCTCTTTCCCTCTCCCTCATTTGAACCCTAGCAAAGGGTTCAATGATATCCAATATCTTTCCCACCTCTGTGGAGAGAGACACAGTTCAGGGTAGCTATTTAGAGTATTCTCATCTCCTGTTTGAAGAAGTTTGTTCAGGACTGAGGCTTGCCGGAAAATACATGACCTGAAGTTTACTAAGCACCAAGCATAAATAACTGTCACTCTGGCTGCTGTGATTATGTTTGGAAGTAAAGCTGTAAAGTGTGCTCTTCAGGGACCTTTATACGTGAGTGTGAGTTCTCTAGAACTATTGGGAAAGAGCTGCTGTCTTGGAGCTATGAGTATGAAAACTGGGGGGATGCAGGGCTGAGGCTGCCTTGGCCAACCTCTGTCCTGCTTGGATTATCCATTTGATAATAAAACTGAACTGACCTCTCCAGGTTTACAAAAAAGAAAAAAGAGAAAAAAACTAACCTAAAAACTAATCAGGCGGAAGAGAAGATGGAGTCCACACGCAAATGGATGTACTTTAGCCAAAACCTAACCTGAAGGCTATACTAAGGATGCTATTACAGCCAAGGTGGACAGAATCTCACTGCTGAGCAGAGAGATAGTGATTTTTGATCAGCACTTGCAACTGCAACTGATCTCAGAGCTGTTAAAAACAAATTTACCTCCACCCTGATATTACCCTCACCTTTCTTGCTTATTTTAAGTTTCACTTCCTGATGTGCGGTTTCACTGTAGGACAAGTAACTAGTGCAGGTACTGTTCCATCCTCTTCCTTCTCTGTAAAGGAGTGATTGGCAATGTCTCATTCCTGCAGGAGCACACAGACTCCCTCATACGGTTACACTAAACAATTGATAACTGGGGACTCAGAAGGGCATGTGGGGTGGACGGTAGAAGAGGGGTAAACAGATATGAGGAATGCATGTTGTATGGATGTTTGGAAATACCATTCCAAACTGATTAAAATGTGCAATAAATGCAATAACTGGTGGGAGAAATTTCAGTTCAGAAAATCCCAGTGCTTGAAACAGAAACAGAAAGATTGGTGAGTTCAATATCGTACAGAGCTGCAGAGTATTTCAGACCCCAGCCATGCGGTTGTCTCAAAAAACAAAACAAAGAACAGAAAGAAACTATACCATGTGTACTATGACGATAACATACAAAGCCTTTCCATGCACTGGCAGAATGTTTTAATGCAGTCCAGGCTATCCAGAAAACAACTACCATGGAATTAGGATTCCATGTGTACCAGACGGCCAGTTTCTCTAGGCATCTGTTATTTGACAAAACTTTTCCTAGGCAGATGTAACAAAGACATCTACTCACCCCAGACAGGGATCTTAATGACAGACCAAAGTACAGATGCCACCACAGTCTAACTCACAGTGAACTAGCCAGGTTCCTTACAAGAGCAGAAATGTATCAAAGACAGAAGCATCACCAAAGCCCACCCCAGCACAGGTGACAGTTAGCTGGGAACCTGGAGCACTCTGCACAGCCTGCACACAGCTCAACAGGTTGGAGAAAATCTGTTGGAAGTCACTCTCATTTTAAATCTCCTTCCAGGAAGCTGGAACTTCCTGAACCTACTTTGAGTTGTTTATCTTCCTGCTTAAGGAGCATCCCTACAAGGACAGAATGTTTCAACCTTGAAGGAAACACAGCAGCATCTGATAGGAGCAAACCAAGCTCTGTCCTCAAGAAATAATTCTACAGTTTGATTTCTTCATGATGCTCAGCACAAATTGTGAAGCAATCAGCAGCATGAAGGGGTAAGACACCAAGACCATGAGCCAAAGATAGACTTATCCATATTCTTACCACACTATGAGTCCTTTAGAAAGAAATCTCAAGTAGAAGTCCAAAGGAACATAACCACATGGAATGGAACTCACAAAGCTTGATGAGATTTTATAAAGAGCTAAGCAGAAAGTTGATACATGAAAGATAAAAGTTGATGAACAGTTGGCTCAGTGGTTAAGAAGGGAATCTGTTCTTTCAGAGAACCATGATTAGGTTCCTAGCTCTGACATCACATGGCCTTATCTCCAGCTCCAGGTGATGGGGCACCTCTGGCCATCTTGGATACCTGATGTCACCTTCACATACCCACACAGAAACATAATTAAAAATAAATAAGTATCTTTTTAAAAAATCTTGGTAACCTATTGATTTCAGAAATACATTCCATGGTACAAAAGCAAAAATATTAATAGTAATTGCAATTTCTACATTTTTCCACTAAAAGAGGACTTGGGGTCAGACATGGACACAAGGGAAGAATCATCAACTACTGTGGATCATTTCACAATCAATTTAACATGATTTCTAATTTGAATTAATGAACTGCCTAAACTAGACCATTCTCCTCTCTGTGATAGGATATCCATCACCCAATCTGTTGTCGGAATTTAAATAGAACAGAAGATAGAGGTTGCCTTCTTTTTCCTTGTCTTGCAATTTGAGCTGAGAAGTCTCATCTCACCTAAGATGAGTTCTTGGGCTGGGATTAACACTAACATCTCCCCTTCATTCTCAAGCCTTGTGATGGTTAATCTTGTCAACCTGACACACTAGAATCACTTGGGAGAAGAGTCTCAGTGAGAGGCTATCTAGATCAGCTGACCTATGGATGTGTCTTATGGAGATTATCTTAAATATGTTTCATGAATGGGAAAAGTCAATGAACACAAACACACATGCATTCATTCTCTCTGCTCTTGACTGTGGATATGATCAACTGTTTCAGTTTACTCCATCTTTATTTCCCCACTCTCACAGACTGCCAATTGGAATTATGAGCTACACAAACCCTTTCTCCTTTAATTGCTTTTGTTAAGAGTAGCTTATTACAGCAATGGGAAATGAAATTAAGACAGGCCTTTATACTAACATTAAATTATGCCTCCACATGTTCTGTGTCTCCATCTTGAGAAGCCAGGTGATGAGGCTTCTCTGACTTTGCAATCTTATGGACTTATCCTCAGTATTATAGTTAAGGAATTAATACCTGCAATGGACTCTGTTTGCCGAAGTGTGATATACTAGATTTCCTCTTCCTCACTTTATTAGATTGTATTAGTATTGCCATAAGACTCATTATTAATATTCAGGTATAGTTCTTTGCTTTGGTAGGTATAATTTAGTCACTTTCATATATATTTGCCAGTAGCAGCATCCTACTTTCTGAAGTCCCAGAAATATACTCTTTTTTTTTACATTTTTAAAGAAATCACATTGTGCACACAATAATGTATTATTTATGAGAACCCTGTGAGGCTGACACCACAGAGGATGCTATTTATACTCTTCACTCCACAGGAGACAAAGACCTATGCTCCTGAGCATGTAACTGAGAACACCAGACACACTAGCACAACACTACCTTTTGGATTACATACCCAGTATTGGTAGGTTTTGTCCCCCTGTGTTACTGTAATAATCTGGAAAAAATGCTTGTCCACATTTCAGACATTCTGAGGTGTCATTCTGAGGTCTTTTTCTCACAATAGGCCATGCTAGTTCATCCATGTGGTAGACCTCTCAAGTGAAAGGCTAGTCTTCATTTCTGAGGATGGACAGTAGTCCTCTATTGCCAATATATGGTAGGAAAAAATGTGGATATTTTTTCAAAAATTACAAGAGTAATGATTCATTTTCTGAGAAAAATATGGAAACTTTCATAAAGCTTGTTTTGTTTTGTTATTTAACACAAAGACTCACTTGAACACCTGGAATTTTCCTGTCTCCCAGCTTCCCGAGTATAGGAATTATAGGTGTGAGCCATCCCCCCACACACTGCATTAATTTCATAAGTGCTTTATTCTTCATCTTTCTTTATGAAGTTCATGTTTCCACTGGTAACAAAACAGCAAAAAGGTTACAACACATTCTACATGTGTCATCTTTAATGTTGAAAAGCACCTTTAAGCCACGCTGTTCCATGTTCATCCACCATCTTATAAGCCAGCACCAGTAGACATAAGAGAGCTCAGTGGCTGCAGACACTGCCTCAGTCCACAGTATTCTCCAGCGCAGAGATGTAGTTTTAGAAGCCCCATCCCGGACCTTAGGGCAGCCAGACTGATAGCTTGTCTGCCATCTACTGCTCATTATAAGCTACCTGACTTTGTCCAGTCTTCCCTTTTTTACTAATGTTGCTCTATACTGAAAGAGTTCAGTAATACATAACGCATAGTATATTTCAGGCTTGTCAAGGATACACTAGTGAGACCTTATTTTACATATATACATACATACATACAAACATACATACATACATACATAAACAAGCAAGCAAATAAACAACAAACAAATGAATAAGAATGAAATAAGAGTTATGCAATTCAGAAAGACGAATATCACATTTTTAGTCTCAAGTGCAGAATCAGGATTTAACAAAATACACATATGAAGGTAGGAGGGGCCTATTTGGAAGGAGAGAGGGATAAACTCCCATGTGCTAGATTAGCATTTATCCCCAGTATTTTAGACAGGGATTGCTATGCTGTAAGCAGACAGTGAATGACAATACGTGTTCAAATAAAAATTGCAATAGCTTTACAGATAGAAGGACTTAAAAGTCCAAATGCTAAGTTGCAAATTGCATCTGGTCACAAGCTTAAGCCTACAGACCCACACTTGTCTTTCTTCTTCCTTCTCTGTTCTAGAGGCCAGATCCCATGCAGAAGTTTGAAAGTTACCAGTTCAATTGAATTCTCTGAGGGTTATACAAGAACAACTATCTCTCTAAGGGTGATAGAATGAGAAATAAAAATTTAAACTGTACTGAAGATATAAAACAGTCTATGGGCTATAAAGATGGCTCAGTTAAGAGTGTGTAATGTTCTTGCAGATAAAGCAGAGTTCAATTCCCTGCACCCACACTGGCAGCTCACAACTACCCGTAACGCCAGCTCAAGGAAGACCTGATTCCTCTTGCCTCTCTGGGTCCCTGCACTCATGTTTAAAAATAAAAATAAATATGGACTAAAATAACTTAAAATTAAAATTAAATAATTAAAATTATTAAAATTAAAAATAAGAAATAAAAGTAAATCTTTTATAAATGCTTTTTAACTAGCTTCATTTTAATCTATAGAAACCCATAATTATGAGGAAAAGTAAAATATTTTTTCAGAAAACAAAGATTACGCTACTAGCATTTTTGAACCAAACCTTGATTGTTCGCTTTTTAAAAGATAAATGCTTTAAATATAAGGAAAAGTACAGGTTATGATACACAAATAATACCAACCAAGAGTTATATTAATAAAAGTAAAATTTAAAATGAAATTATTATCCTAGATAAAAAGAACTTACCATAATAATGTAATATCAATTCAACAAATATATATAATTCAAATTTATATTATATTTATATATTCTATACATAATTCAAATTTACATTATATATATTATATATAATTCAAATTTCATAAGGTAAATTTTGTACATTAAACTTGTTTTTACATGTGGGCTATTTATCAACATAGATAATATGCTAGCTGATATCACATATAAACTTGTCTTAAAATATTATGGAGTATATTTTGAAAACTTGAAGTATAGAAAAAGAATTGTCAAATATTTGAAAATTAATAAAGCCACATTTACATGCTTTATGTAGCAAAGAATAAATCACAGTGAAAATTAAAAATATTACATTAAAATATGAGCTCTTGAAACATATGATGTAAGATAATGGTTTCCAAACAATTGAATATTCAATATTCAGTCATCAAACTGCAAGAAGCAAAGCTAGCAGTATTCACAAATCACAGAAATGGTTGATCTAGGAATCTTGTCCAAAGGATCAACAACAATCAATTATATTTTCATATGAAAACAAAACTGTCTCGGTTGCTGTTCTACTGCTGTGAAGAGATACCATGACCAAAGTAACTCTTACAAAAGGATCCATTTAATTAGGAGCTGGCTTGCAGTTTTAGAGGGTTTGTCCATTGTCATCATGGCGGGAAGCAAGGCCGCAGGCAGGCAGATGTAATGCTGAGAGCTCCCATCCTGATCAACAGGCAGCAGGCAGAGAGGCACTGGGACTGATTTGAGCTTCAAACCTTCAAGCCCACCACCAGTGACACATCTCCTCCAGCAATGCCACACCTCCTAATACTACCTAAGCAGTTCCAACTGGGGACCAGGCATTCAAACATATGCGCCTGTGAGGGTCATTCTCATTTAAGCCACCGAAACACTAATTAAAAAATAAAATTTACAAATACAATTACAATAACCCTAAGAAATCAGGGGATGTATATTGTATGTATAAAATTTCATATATTTATGTTTATATATGCATATATGTGTTTATGTATATACATATATGTGTGTGTTTATCTATATAGACATATACATATATATGAATATTCTTATATATATTTGTGTATATATAAGAATTCTTGCAAAAAACTACAACATATTACTGTTAATTAAAAACGATTCATCATATCACTTCTATCTTAATTAATATTGAGCTGTAAAATCATTACAGGAGTGAAGGAAAGGGGATGTGTCTGTGTGTCTGTATGAGTACATATGGTCACATGAGTGACAAACTAACTCCAAAATTTATATGAAGATTGAGGAGTAAAAATAAAATAATCATTTTTAGTCTTGGAGAAGAAATGGGGAGCCTTATGATATCATATGTACTCATTTCAAATCTTTACAATTGGGGCAGTATTATATTGGGGCAAACACAGACTGAGAGACCAATAGGAATGAAAGATAAATCAAGTCACACACAAATAATTGTCTCAATTATATCAATACAGAATGGTTATCAGTAGAATGCATAATTGATTCCACCAAATTAATGAAATATATGGCAATATACAGATGTAGAGTTCTATTCACAACAACTTGAATGAACCTCCAAAACAACATTCTGAATCCAGATGTTTACAGAACTGTAGGGGGGAGGGGGGAAATAAAATTACGCATGACATTAAATGTAAATACAGGTTTACTGTGAGGAGATTTATGAACTACAAGAGACATGAACTAACCTTTGGGAGTATTTACAGTGGATATTTTTATTTAGATGATAGTTCTTGGGTAGAATACATATGTAAAACTTCATCAAGTTTAGCTTAGTAATGCATCTCTAGGAAGGAGAGAAATGACAGGGAGGGACAGGGAGAGAGAGAGAGAGCTGGAGAGAGAGGAGGGAGGAGAGGAGAGGGAAAGAAGGATAGAGGGAGGGAGAGGAGAGAGAGGGAGAGGGGGAGAGAGAGGGAGGAAGGGAGGGAGGGAGGAAGGGAGAGAGAGGGAGAGAGGGAGGGAGGGAGAGAAGGAGGAAGAGAGGGAGGGAGGGAGGGAGGGAGGGAGGGAGGGAGGGAGGGACAGAAGGAGGAAGAGAGGGAGGGAGGGAGGGAGGGAGAGAGGGAGAGGGGGACAGATTATAAAAGAAAATTAAGATATAACCAAAGGAAAGAACACAGATGAAAAATAAAAAATAAAAATAAAAATAAAAATAAAAACTAAGATTTTTCAAGATTTCAAGGCAAGAATGGCCAGTAGAATGGAGGACGGAAAAGCCAGTGCTCCATTGAGTTTAGAATTTTGCACACGACACACAATGAACATTTATTATGAAGGAAGGGACAAATGTAGTTTTGGGTAATTCGGGTTGTGAAGTAAAAGAAAGAAAACATTACAAGAACTATAATATGTTAATTTTGCAATTTACACAGGGAAACAAAGGCTAACTAGGGAAGAATCAATAAGATAACAGTTTCAGTAAGCAAAAATTAGGCTATAGATAATTTATCAATACTCACAAAATTATCTCAAATCCACTGAAACCCAACTGAATCCCATGTGCTGAATTAAGACAGGAAATCTCCTGACCCCAACCCCCATCTCTCTTATTATTATTGACTTGATTTGGTTTTTAATCAAAAGGTTTAATCTGCATATTTTCAATGAAATCCATAAAATCACAGTGAATAAAATTCGAATTATTCAGCTTTTCACTAAAAATTAGCCAATCACAGAAGAATTTGTCTAGCATTCCTAGCTAAGAGAAAGTTTATACAATTATTTGCCTTGGAGATGCATATTAACATACAATCCTAAACTCAGAAGTTCATTTGTCCTTTCTCTATGACATCACATGCAACTATGCTCTTCGACAGATGTGAAGAGCTAGCATTTTTCTCTTGTTCCACAAAGTTTGGTGTTGTCACAGATATCTTGGTTATCTTTTTTTCTTAAATCCCTGCTTCTCTGAAGATTTACAGAAATCAAAAGATATAAGGTTTTGTTGTAATGCAGCATAGTCTAGTGCACCATATTATGTTTGTGAATATAATGCAAATTCAAGGGGTATTTTAAAATTTCAGTTTTACTAGAAGCACCAGCAATCTGTGTGCATACATACACACACACACAGAGAGAGGGGGGGGGGAGGGAGGGAGGGAGGGAGAGAGCACACGGAGCACATCAGTTTCCCTCCCAGAAGGAATATAACACTTACTATAATGTGCTGATAAGGATCTATGAAAGACATTTTGGCCCCAGCTGCAGGAATTCTCACACTCCCAGGTCTTCACTGGTACTGTTACTTCTCGAAGCCTATAAAACACATAAACATTATCATTAAGCTTCCTTCCGGACTCATTTCCAAGATTAAACCATGGTGACTAGACATGTTAGGATATGGAAGTCTACAGGCGAAACCAGGTGGACTCAGCCCTCGCTATATAACTTTTCAGTATATATATTTTATATACGCACAGTTTATCGGGTAAAGTTAAGCATAGTGTGAGAGAACCGTTTAACTTCCACATTTATTTATTTTTTTCCTAAAGTTTTTGTTTTGGTTTAGTTCTACTTGCTATGTGATGAGAAATTTGTTGAATTTAAGAAAAATTAAAATTATTCTTGAGGGACTAAAAAGATGGCTCGGCACTTAACATCACTGTAGTACTCTTGCAGAGGACCTGGTGCACCTCGCACCACCCTCATGAGGCATCTCACAACCACCACTAACTCCAGGTCCAAGACATACAAAGCCTTCTCCTGGCCTTCAAGTATATCTACAGCTGCTGGTACAAATACACACTCACATACATGCATAACTAAAATAGATAATGTTCTTTTTAAAGTTATTATGTCAAGAATAAATAGTACATGTTCTCTGTTTTTTCGCTTAGCATTACATAAATTCAAGATAGGAAAATAATAGCTTTTTCACCTTAGGTATTTATTAGGAATCTTAAAAATACATTCATATTAAATTTGAATTTTGTTGATTTTTTAACATCTAAGCCTCTAGTTTAAATGGAAACAGTTAAGTGAATATATTTTTTCAATTTATTTATTAATTGATTGATTTATATTACACTGTATCCATCAGTGTAATAACATGACTGCTAAAAGGGTGTCCAACTGCTTTCTTCTGGTTGAATACAAATCCTGCTTCACAGGAGGATATTTATGTCTGATATTCTCAACCTGGTCAAAACCCGATGGCTAGGAACATCATGAGTTCTAGGACTGAGTCTACTCTAGTTGTTTTGTTAAATGAGCTTATAAAACTGACTTCTAAATATTTTTGGTTCACACCTACATTCTGGTACTGATCCAAGGCGTTGTCAGATTTCCTTTTGTTGAGGGCAGTATTCTTAACTGGTCAACGTGCTAGAATGATTGACTGTTAAATTCTTAGCCTTCAGTGGAGCAACTGTTTTACTCCCTGGTGCTAAGGCTCAGGAAACATTGTGGAAGATGGAGCAGAAAGAATATATGAGCTGAAGGTTGGGAAGGAAAAGTGTGAAACACTGTCTTGTGGACGTGACATGGTTCTTGTACTCAGGAACTCACAGCAGCTGTGGCAACCTGCTGTGGATTGCTGTTTATATACAGGTGAGGGCAGGGAAATATAAGGCTAGAGTCTAGGACTGGACGGAGCTAAGATTTTTTTTTTGGGGGGGGGGGAAGAGGGCAGAGGACAGACAGAACAGAGATGAAAGACGGAGGAAGAGAACGAACTGGATCCATGTGGCTTTAAACGGCTACAGGTAGCTACGAATACCATAGAAGAGCACAGAATAACATACGGCAATTTGTCCAATCCAGGTGGGCAGCTCATATCAATATCAATTGGCTCTGAGTTCATTGCGTGGGAGTTTTGTGGGTTAAGAATTTACAGCTATAAATCTGACTGATAGATCACAAGCCTCTAGAGTTTTGATTTTACTGGGTTATGGGGATTTGTGACAGCCAGCCACAGGGGGCTGATGGTTGTTGAGAAGATACAAGTGAGAGGGGGGCTGGGACAGGAAAGAACAGAACTGAGAAGAAATGGGAAGTCTGAGGCTTGCAGCTCCCAAAGGCGGTTGGGGGGTGGGAGTGTAGCCAGCATTAGCGTGGATTGATTTTTAATTATTACATGCTACAACCTGCCAGTACCAAGCTGGTCAATATTTCATCATGAATACATAGGAGCTTAGATCTGTATTCCTGGGCATGAACTTGAATTCTTGACCCTGTCTCCACCTTCCAAGGTTGGAATTAAAACAATATGCCATTCTGCCCAACTTAAACATAATTATGTTTATGTTTTAGTCATGCATTTTTTTTACATTTTTTATTTGTGCATGAGAGACAACGTGTGTGAGTGTTTGTGTCTATCGATGCAAACGTGTCACATGCATGTGAAGGTCAAAGGGTGACTAATAGGAGTTATTCTTTTACCATGTGGGCTCCAGGGACTGAATTCATGTTGTCAGGCTTGTGATGGAACATATTAATTTAGCGAGCCATGTCACTGGCCCTGCTTATCAAATATTTCTACCAAACAGGCTACACAAAGCATGTTTGTCTTCAGGCAGGTTTTCTCTATGTATCCCTAGCTGTCTTGGAACTATCTCTGTACACCAAACTGGCCTCAAACTCACAGATTTCCACCTGCCTCTGCCTCCTAAGTGCTGGTATTAAAGGTTGTACCACCACCACCCAGCATGTATACAGCATTTTAAATCAACTTAAATCAAAGTGAATCCAAACCATCATTGTGATTTTCTTTCTTTTTTTATTAGATATATTCTTTATTTACATTTCAAATTATTTCCCCTTTCCTGGTTCCCTCCTCCCTGAAAGTCCCATAAGCCCTCTCCCCTCCCCCTGGTCCCCAGTCAACCCCCTCCCCCTTCGCTTCCCTATCCTGGTATTCCCCTACACTGCTTCATCAAGCCTTTCCAGGACCAAGGGCATCTCCTTCCTTCTTCTTGGACATCATTTGATATGTGAATTGTGTCTTGGGTATTCCTAGCTTCTGTGCTAATATCCACTTATCAGTGAGTGCGTACCATGTGTTCTTTTGTGATTGGGTTACCTGATCTTCTTTCAATAAACCAATATAAAACTATTATGGGGTTTGTATGTTTGCTTATTTTTGTTTCACATTGCCTTACTTTAAACTTAAACATTTTCCAGGCATGGTAAAAACACACATTTCCAGAACTCACAGGTAGAGGCAAGAACATCAGGAGTTCAAGTCCAGCCTGGGCTTTATGAGATTTTTGTCTCAACTTTCTCTCACCACAAATAGAAAAATGTGATGATAAATGAGCCTGCCACCAAGAACCTCCTTGCTGCAGTTTTCATGTTTGGGCTCACAGACATTCATTTTGAGACTTAGCATCCAAAGGCCAGATTCAGAGCTACATGCCTGTATTCCCAACACTTGGGAGGTAGATATAATGAGATCAAGAAATCACGGCCGGCTATCTGCTGCTTCAGAGTTTGAGATCAGCCTGAGCTACATAAGACTTTATATTTAAATTTAAAAAGAAATAAAATGTAATTGATGATGTCAGATTATTAGGCCTCTGCCTCAGCTTCTCATTTCCAGGTAGGTTCCTGCCTTGAATTCCTGTCTTGCTTTTCTAGATGATGCACTGTAACATGAACTTTGATGTCAAATTAACTGTGCCCTCCTCTAGTAGCTGTTGCCTGTGGTCTTTATCATACCAAGAAAAAGATCTAATGAACAGAGTGTGACTAACAGCCAACCTGAGGTTTGGAAGGGATAAACTGCACGTAAACTGGAACCCTACCTCACTCTGCTAATCCCTAACCACAAAGATAACCAACTCTCGGGGATCCAACACTACCTTCTGGAATTTTCAAGCACAAGTACTTAAATGTGCATATACTCCCACATAGACACAAACACATATACATAATTACAACTTAAAGTAACAAATAACCAATAAATAAGTCCAAACTCACAGAGATTATGATAATATATACAATACCTGTACAGGTTCAACATAGACAAAATCCCAGCCCTGAGAAGGTGAAATGAACAGAGTTCCACCACTAACCAATAAGCTATCTGCAGTCAATTGATACCTTCCTGGAAAGGGAAAAATTAATGTTCTCCAATAGAACATCACTGGGTATGTAAACTATATGTCAGGTCAGGCCACATGCCAGGAGTAGTGGGCTAATACCAAATGCACCTTTTGTTTTGTTTGGTACTAAGTTTTTTGTTTATCTTTTTAATGTCTAGTTTTGGGTTTTGTTGTTATAGTATATGGGATCCATTTTGGAATCCCTGAAAGCAAACAGAGTTATGACTGGTATTCTCATCAACATTATTCATGATAAAAATTATAGGTGGGCTATGGTGTAGTTCAGCAGTAGAATTCTTGCCTTGCATGTGTGTGGCCAGCATACTTCTATAGCTATTCAATTCACAAACAGCGGCTTTAGAAAATCACAAACATCTCTCTATAGACTAATGTGTTCATTCCTACAACCCCTATGTCATTGCTAAGTGAGAGCATAGGTTAGGCACTAGCCACAGTGAACAAAGAAGAGCTCCCCCCTCCCAGAAACCTAGAGATTGTAGACATAGTAAAAAAAAAACAGCATAGCACTGCACAACACCTAATGCTTCTATATGACTATGGGCAGGATCACTTCCTAGGATTGATATTGTCTGATGGGAGGGCACCTTGAAATTGTCCTCCTCGGTGAAAATATTTTTCATGAGTCCTTTAGTCTTACAGCAGAAAACCAGTATTCTTCACTTAATCAGAAAATGATTCTTTCATACTTATTTACTCAGGCTAAAATAAGAAAACTTGTTTCCACCATACCATAATATACATGTGTACGCATACATGTACAAATTGCATATGGAAGCGAGTTTAATGTGACACATTTATTAGGAGCAAAATACAGTATTTGTATTGTCCCATTTCATTGAATGCTAAGAGCAGCCCACCAAAATCAGTTCATAACTTAACATAGTTTGACCAACACTGATCTAAGAAACTTCAAGACTAGATTTTCATCTATAGCCCCATTCCCAGCCCATTTCTCTCCTCTTTTCTATTCACAACCATACAGATTATCTTTCCTCTCTCCAAATGTAAGATGTTCTCTCATGTGCAAAAATGTAACCTACTTCCTTTGTCCATCCACTTATTTAACAAATATTCAAGTAGAACATTTAGCTACTGTCTATCAATCATATCCCAAGGTCCCAGAGGTAAAGCAAGAATTGAGATAACTTCTCATCTTTGTAGGGACTTATATTCTGCAGAGCAATCAGAAAATAAATAATGCAACAGGAAAAGACAAGTCTCTCCTAAAACTAGGCTCTGGAGAGGAGCTGGCCACAGAGGGTGTACGAGTGGACTTAGAAGATAATGTTCCCAGCAGGCATGTGGAGGAAGTGAGAGAGGTCCTGTGGCTGCTAAATAAAAACCAAGAGCAAAAATGGTTGGTGGTGAGGTTACAAAGGAAGCAGGGTTAGATCCTGCAGGCCTCGGTAGGCAACACTTGTCCACCAACTAAAACAGACCTAAGCTTCAGAATTCAGCTTCAAGGTCACTACCACTGAGAAATTTTCTGTGACCTTCAAAACATGTCTGAGTCTGTTTATATTTCATACTTCTTCAAGCCTTTAATTCCCATAAAGTCAGTGACCATGTTCACCTTGCCCTCGCAGCCGTTCTGTGTGCATAGCACGGTGCCTACAACACAGCGGGTTCAAGGTAAATATGTGTTCAGTATTGATGGAGGATGGATAGAACTAAGAGTAATGGCAAGCGGGTGCGTACGGGAGGTTCTCACAATAGCACTCTTTCAATGGTCCTCCTGTTCGTGCCTACTATATTTAACAGCAAAAAGATGCTATAAATGAGCCTGTACTTTAAAAAATAAAAAGAGGAAGAAGGAAAATTCCAAAAGAACTGAGATGACTCTTCATTTAGAGGAAATCTGTTGCTGGGGACCAAAGCCTGGTGTCAGCAACTTCATTTCCTCTTTTCCCATCCAGGAACTCCATTCATAACTACTGTGTTCACCATCGACTATCAGCCAAAACCACATCCTCCAGCCAGACCTGGACAGACACTTCCCTGGCAGGAAATGTGTTTGAGATAGTTAACAGGTTAAGTATCCAACTAATATGCTTTCTTAAATGTTTATATTATTCTGTGGTAATTTCATGTATGCGTACAATGTACTTAGATCCAATCAATATTATTAAATCCACCCCCATCTCTCCTTGTCTCTGCCTCTCTAAAGCAACTTTAAGAACTACAAGATAACTAGATATTAGACAAACATGACTCATGGCATTAATCCTTTAGTCCTAGAACAACTTCCTTTTTCTCGTCTCCTTTAATTCCACCCAGGTCTAAACTTTTTCCAGCTCTCATGAAATTTCAGACTGCCTTAGAAGATTTCCATTAACTTTTGCAATGAACAAAAGTAATGACCTCATGGCTTTAGATGCCAGGTCCATTTAGAATGGAAAGCAGACACTATTGCAGGAAGAGAGAGTGGGTCACTGACTTTCCTCCTTCCTTCCCGAGATCTAATATTTCTGCTTCATTTTTAAATTTCTTTTTTCTACGGCAAAATGCACTTATAAAAAGCAATTTAGAGGAGGAAAAGGTTTAATTGGCCTACAAACATAGACCAACCCATCATTAAAGGGAATTCAAAATGGGAAATCAAAGAGTCACATCATATCTATAGTCCAATCCCCAGAACCAAATAAACTAATGATGCCCATTTGTATCCCAGTACTAGGGAGATAGAAACAGGAGCATCAGGAGTCCATGGTCATCTTCAGCTATATGAGTTTGAAGTCAATTTGTAATACATGAGACCCAATCATAAAATTAAAACAAAAATCAACCCATCAAACAAGAATAAAAACAGAAACAACAAAACCATATACAATATATAAAGTATACCAATAATCCAGTCTTAGTATCTTTATATCTTACAAAAATATGTTAGCATCTTGGCCAATATTTTCACCTGAAGGTTGAATATCAAGCTAGATAAACTTCCAAAACAACAGAGAAAAGAACTTGAAAAGTTCTTGCTATAGAAACACTGACAAAGCAGAAATGTCAAATATAATCAACTAACTTTTCAGAAGAACATAGGGCATATGACCATATCGTTCAACAAGCCAAGAACCAGGGAGAATGAAGACCTTTGGCATTTTAGGAAGGAGTTGTTCCTACACTCCAGCAGTTCTCAGCATGAAGTTCTAACTAGTAAGGTAGTGCATCCTTGAGAATGCACAGCTCTGCTGCCTTGCTGGTTGGTACTGGACAGAACATGGAAAATTCCACACCCCAGAGGTTGTCAAAAAAACCAAAGACCACAGAAGTAAACTCCAGATACATCTTATACTATAATGTGAACCACACTGTCTGGGACAAGCAACAAAACAGACAATAGACCAGCCAGAAAATTAAATATGGCAAAAAGAGCTATGGGTAAGGCTTCAGATACAATCCCCAACAAAACAGATGGAGAAAGGTTGATGTAGAAAGACCTTGGTGAGGTCCAGCATATTCCTGATGTGCTGAAAGAAGGTGGGCAATGCTATGCCCTGTGAGGATCCTAAAGGCAGAGAGGAAAACGTAATCAGGGGCTTGTAAACTGCCTGAAGTTAGAAAGGATTCTTCAAGCCACTTGCAAGGCAGATGTCAAAGTAGAGATGTACTACTTATTTAAGATCCCTAAGTAAACTTTTGCCCAAGTACTGACTGACAACTAAGACTATGCTAACCCAGGAAGAACCTTAGGAAAAACACACAGAAAGTAAAGGCAAGAATGGGGACAGGGGGGGTTAACCTGAGGAAGCATTCCTGAGGCTGACCACTGTAGAGCACATCTGTAAATATGTTGAGGACCATCGCGAAAACAACTCAACAGTAGCAATAATTCACCCATAGAACATTTCAGAATCAAAAGACACCATCACGTACAATTGACACCTTGGTATGCAATCTAGAATTTCATTTTCAGAAGTAATCAAAAGAAGGCCAGTAAGAGGGCTCAGCTGGTAGAGGTGACTGCCACCAAGCTTGAGGACCTGACTTCAGACCCCAGGACCCCGATGGTGGAATGAAGAACCTCCTCCTGTACATTGTCCTCTGACATCCTCCGCACAAGCTCCTTGACAAGCACGCATACAAACACTCTAAATAAATAAATAAATAAATAAATAAATAAATAAATAAATGTAACAAATGTAACAATATTTTTAAAATAAACAAATAAATAATAAAAAGGACAACAAAAAACAGTGTGAATCATACACCAAAAATTTCCCAGGAGAAAGAGAAAAAGAAAAAAATGGCAACAAATAATTTGCTGAAATTCACCTGGTCCTGATTTAAAAACATATCAATAAAGCTCATTTCCTCCAAGTGGCCTGATGTCTAGCCACATAGCCAACCTGGTGACATTCAAAGAAATAAAGAATAATTTTAAGAGCAAGAAAATAACAGCCGCCATGCATGAGATCACCAAAGATCATAAATGGCTTCTCAGTGGGAGCAACAGCACTCTGAAGGCAGTGGGCTGCACGCCCAAAGTGCGGGAGGAATCAAGCTGAGCACTGAGAAAAACAGGGCTGCCCAACCCAGAAATATGAGCAGACAGAATATCAGCATAAGGGCCTATTATGTTGATTCTGGGGTTTTTTGTTTTGTTTTTTTTTTTGGTTTGTTTGTTTGGTTTGGTTTGGTTTTTTTTTTTTTTTTTTTTTGCTTTAGCACTGTTTATTACTCTAAATTGCAATTATGTGCATTTGCTTGTGTCTATGTGAGATCATGTGCCTGTTTAAGTATAGGAGTCCTCTAGTTGAATTTGCAGGTGTTTGTGAGTCACCCTATATTGTGCAGGGATCTGCAACAACAGGGAAACGGAGCTTTTCATTATATTTACACACATTACCATACCAATAAACACAGGGAGAATTTGTTAAGAGATAAATACTGAGTAAACTAGTAAAAGATGCAGAACCTAAATCTAAAAGTGTATGCATGTGTGTGTGTGTGTGTGTGTGTGTGTGTGTGTGTGTTTATAAGGGTATGGTTGATATCAAGAAACTAGAACACTTCTCAGCAAAGGGAAAGAAGGGACCATTAAGGGAAGTTATGGAACACAGATAATAGGACAGCAAAGGGAACACTGGATAGAAAGGAGAGAAGCAGACAGGAAGGAATACTAGGAAGGGGAATAATGAGACCAAAGCAGAATGACTCATAAATGAAGATGTCATGATGAAACCTATTACTTTTCATGCTAACTTAACATTAATGAAAAATTATCAAAGGACAGGAAATGAAGCTTAGTGTTAGAACACTTACCTAACATGCATGAGACCTTGGGGTCACAACAAAAAAGGAAAAAGGGAGAGAGGAAAGGAGGGAGGGAGAGAGGGAGGAGGGGAGGGAGGAAGGGAGGAAGGAAAGGAAGGAGAGAGGGAGGGATGGAGGGAGGGAAGCTAAGGGAGACAGGGCATAGTAAAAATGTTCTTCAGGTTGAAAGGGAGTGACAGTAGGCAATAACAATAACCCAGTTCTACACAAAGAAACAGAGGTAAAGGAACCAATAAACTTAAATACAAATGTAAATATTGGGAAATGTTTTCTTATCTTTATCTTTATGTCATGTAATGATAAATTACACTTAGCTGATTTAAAAAAGCTATGTGTGTGATTTCAATATAACACACACACACACACAGTGATAAATGTAGTTTTGCTGGAGTAAAGAAAAGACAAAAGATGGTCTGAATCCACAGGAAGAAATGAAGAATATCAGACTCAGTACAAATTTTAGTTTTATCTCTATATTTTATAGAAGGATGAGGTTTATAGAAACATGATTTATAACACATGCAGACATGATACATGTAACAGCCCTAGCCAAATACGTAAAGCAATATTGTAACTACAAGGAAAGACTATTTTAAAAGAATAATTTACTACTCACATGAAAACTATAATAAATTAATACATATAGCTTAGTTTCTAGAACTACTAACAAACTCTTTCAAACATCATTGAAATATTAACAAAATTATTTAAATGAACCACCAGTCCAAAATGTTTAACAGACAAACAGGATCTCCAGAAAGTAGCTACAGAGAGAAGTACAGGGGGAAGAAGACTAAAAATAAGTACATATGGAACTGAGATGCAGAAACAACAATGGCAGAGAAAAATTTAGTCCTCTCTCTATCATCAATAAATGTGAAACCAGATGAGGCGTCACACATCTGTAGTGTCAGCACTTGGTAGGCTATGTCAGGAGGATTATAGATAGGTTCAAGGTCAGCCTGTCCCGAGAGAACCCTGAGAGCTTCTGTATCTGCTGCCTGTTGCCTGACAGGAATAAATCACAAAACTCTAGTACTTAAGGCACAGCATACAGGACTAGAGAATTCAAGCTTCCTCCCAACTAGCTATTTTGCATATTTTTCACATGTTCTATGCAGGCTCTTAGACTGCTAGAGAATAATTATCATTAGCATTCTTAGCTATGGACCCTGCATGTTGTATTTACAACCTGCAAGACAAAATGAGGCAACATTGGCATGACTTGTGGGTTAACAAGTTACTTTCTAATTGGAATTGAGGTCTTCTACTCCACAAGAAGGAATTCATGTCTGGTACTGAAAACGTGATCAAAAGCCAATGGTTGGTGAAGTCACAAGCCTTACAGAGGATGATACCCTTGCTTGCTTTTTGCTTTTTGGATTTTTTGCAGAGAGAGAGAGAGAGAGAGAGAGAGAGAGAGAGTTAAGATAGATATAGATACGATGGTTTGCCAAACTGCCTTACAAATATTTATGTGTCTTCCCATAAACAGTGCTGGGCTGGTGTCAGTTTTGATCAAATAGCTTTACTTTGCAGTATGTAGAGGTTACTGTATAGACTCACAGCCAGGCAAAATGCTGAGAATAAGGCATCCCTGAATGCAGTCATCTATATCACCTTTCCCAGAGGCTCAAGGAACACTGTAGACCAGAGGATGGAAAGAATTTAAAAGCTGTGAAAAGGGGGTAGAGTGGTGTGGAGTCTGTGGTTTGGACATGACAGGATTATCATCCTCCTGAACTCTCATCATCTGTGATCACCATCACAGGACAAGAACAAGATGGGGATGTGCAAGATCATGTCCTGGAATACGATGGTATTAGGAGCCCCAGCGTCTCCCTGGAGACCTAGAAGAACTTAGTGGGTGCTAAAGGAGAGAAATGTTTTCTTGAGTGGTAGAGCCACTGGTCAGTTGTTCATGCCTCTGTAAATAACCTATTAAAAAATAACCTATTAAATTGTCTGTTCTGTAACTCCAATGAATTTCATTGTTTCACAGGGAAATAAATCAGAAACCAATAAAACATGAAGGCGAGAGTGTGTGTGTGTGTGTGCGCGCGCGCGCGCGCGCGCGCGCGCGTGTGTGTGTGTGTGTGTGTGTGTGTGTGTGTGTGTGTGTGTGCATAGACTAGTCAGCAAAAGGAAAGGAATCAGCAGAAGTGGGAATGAACCGAGGGTAATGAGGTGTGAATGTAGTCTAAATGTATTATAAACATGTTTGAAAATAACAGAAGAAAACACATCATGGAACATGCTAATAAAAACTTAAAATTTAAGTAAATAACAATAAACACATGCACAAATGAAAAAAATAATAATAATAAAGAACAACAACATAGTAAGAAATATTCTCAAAAAACACAACAGCAAATTTATGCATATAAATCTGTCCTCCTGTCAAAAGTCAATGGCTTTCTGACTAAATATTACCAAAGACTTGTAAACATATAAACAAAGTCTTAACACTTTAGCATTACAGCCTATTTATACTACTGTACTACTATTAGTGTCCTGGCTATGGTAAGTGCTTTGGTTACATACAATGGGGCACGTTAGTAAAAGACACACAAGAACTCTGTATAGCACTTTAAAGATTTCTTATCTTAATTATCTCTAGTTTATTTTAAACTACAGTACATGTTATGGGGGCTGTGGTGATACATGCCCTTAATCCCAGGGATCTGGAATCAAAGGAAGGTGGGTCTGTGAGTTCAAGGTCAGCCAAGGCTACATAGTAAGACAGTGTCTCAAAAGAGAAATGTCAATAAACCTCACTTATATGTACAATTTTCATTCCAGGAAATGAAGCAGTCCTAAGGGAATCGGGTTAGGATAGAGTCACTTTTCCTCAAGACAAAATCATGCAGAAGTTACTGTCAGTGAGTCCACTTGTGTAGTTCTGGTGAGGAACCAGGTCTCTCTCCCCCACTTTTCCCCTGCTGTGACTGACAGTAATGGCAGCAGATACCTTAGGTTTCTGTGGTATTAAGACATCTCTACCCAACAATCCATAGTAAACACTAGGAAAATGTCTTTACCCCCACAATTAGCTCAGTCTTGGAAATTTTACTACAACCAAGTTGCACAACTGTTCTAGCGACTTCACAAAACAGAAGGGTTCTTTTCATTTCTCCTAACTAGGCTAAACAACCAGTTTTCCTGTGTAAAGACTATCTCTAACCCTGCAGTAAGAGATATGAACCTCACAGTTTGGTTGGTTTTGGAGGTTATTGGGTTTTTTTTTTTTCTTTTTGTTTTGTCTTGGTCTTTTTTTTTCCATCCCTACCCCCCACCCCCATGCCCAACAATTAGAAACCTCTGGAATACTCAGAATTGGGATACACTTCCCAACACACACTTTCTTCTCTTAGCTTTCAAGAAATGATTAATATCATATGCTGTGACCAAAACCCATTTAGTCATGTTGGGGCAACACAGACTTCTCAGAAAAAGTGAATAAAAACAAAAGGTCTGCCCTGAAGTGCTTTGTCACTTCTGTCTCTCTGCAGAGGGTGACATAACAAAGGTAGAGCATCCTATAATTAGAGCCATGGCATCTGGTGGCAAGAAGGACAGGAATTACATTTCCTGGGTAGTGACGAGCTTTCACAACATAGCACTGCCTTCTCAGCCAGAGCTAGAGCTTTTTCTCCCTCTCCTGCCTTGATCCCCTGTGTATTCTGTTGTATAAAATGAAGAGGTGACTCTTGCATCTCACAGATTCATTGAGTAAAATGAGCAAATATATGTCAACTCCAAACACAATCCAATGAAATGAATAAAATAATGTATTGTTGTTTATAAAACTTATGCCTTCCCAAGCTGCCTCAACTCCATAGGAGGTGTTAGGCTCTCTGGGGAGTTCTAGGAAGCCTGAAGTTGGCCAGTTTGTTGAGCAACTCTTATACGGATCTTGCGCTTTTTTGACGGTCAACTTTGAGTTTTTAGTAGAAAATATGAAGTGCTTGCATTTCGAATCCACTGGGACTTTAAAAAGTAAAAGCACTGGGCCACTGGTTTGTCTGATGCTAGCTAGAGCAAAGGTTTTTCTCCATTATCCTGGATAAGCAGGTGCTCTGGAAACAAAAGAACTTTGCTCTGGGTCCTGTCAGCATCTTCCCTACACATGCATAACCACCCAGGCATTACTGAAGTTCTGTTCTTGAATGGGGTGAATGAGGCTTCTCCTTTTTAAACTAGAGCTAACCAAAGCTTTCTTTCAACCACAGGCAGAGAAAAAATGAACAATAGGAATTTAATCAGTAAATGTGCCAGGCACGGTGGTACATACCTTTAATCTTATCACTCAGGAGGCAGAGGCAGGTAGGTCTCTGAGTCAGGGGCTAGCCTGGTCTATATAATGGGTTCCAGGTAAGCCAAGGCTACATAATGAAACCCTGTCTCAAAACAAACAAATAAAAATGTAGTTAAAAAGAAATGAATAAGAAACGTCCACCAAGCCACATTACTTTAACACAGAAAGCCTGAGACCGTCCTTGTTCACTCGAAGATGCAAAGGAACATTCCCAGTCTCCGAGACACAGGTCGTCAGCTAGGTGGGTTTCTCAGCCCAGGCACATAACTGCAGAGCCTACCCAGCACATCACGATGCCATATGCTGGAACCCACGCTCTTCCTCTGGAGCTGATTTATCTTTCCCTCCCTGCTTTCTCTTGTAGGTCTCTAATGCTTCTTCCTAATAATTCACATGGGCCTTCCTTTTTTTTTTTTTTTTTTTGATGTGTATTAACTTTTATTATTTTTAATCAATTTCATTTCTTTTTTTAAAATATTTTTATTTTCTATATTCTTTGTTTACATTCCAAATGATTTCCCCTTTCTCGGATCCCCCCTCCCCATATGTCCCCTAAACCTTCTTCTCTCCATCCATTCTCCAATCACCTCCCTCCTTTTTCTCTGACCTGATACTCCCCTCCAATGCTAGATCAACCCTTTCCAGAATCAGGACCCTCTCCATACTTCTTCATGGGAGTCATTTGTTATGCGATTTGTGCCTTGGGTATTCAGGGCTTCTGGGCTAATTAATATCCACTTATCAGAGATTGCATTCCATGTGTATTCTTTTGTGATTGGGTTACCTCACTTAGGATGATATTTTCCAGATCAAACCATTTGCCTAAGAATTTTGTGAATTCATTGTTTCTAATTGCTGAGTAGTATTCCATTGTGTAAATATACCACATTTTCTGTATCCATTCCTCCTTTGAGGGACATCTGGGTTCTTTCCAGCTTCTGGCTATTATAAATATGCCTGCTATGAACATAATGGAGCATGTGTCTTTATTGCATGCTGGGAATCCTTGCTCACTCTAAACCCACAACCACATACAGAGCACGCACCAGCCAATAGAATAGAGTCTATTGGCCTAAAATAGGCCTTCAGAGAAGCACAAAGTAGGAAGATACACAGGAAAGTGGCAAGGAAATGTTAGGAAAAGACTCAGTGCTAAAGATTCCCGGTCAGCTGCGGCTCTCCCTGGAGCTGTCTGCCAGCCATTCAGTGTTCTGCGCAAACGCATTGTGAGGAAGCACCGTTGATACATCTAGTAGCTCCGACGCTTGTGTTTCTGCATGATAGCTCAGCACAAGCTGTGCTCTTCATTACAAAGTGGTGGCCCTGACTCTAAACAGCACAAGGAGAGTTCTGCTTCCTTCCCTGTATTCTCACCTTAGGCCAGGAGCAATTATTTCACTACTCTTATCAAAGGACAAATAAACAAATGATGACTTTTCATGGTAGACTGGAGAAAACTGCCCAGAATATAAATGAACCAGGCACTGAGAATTCTTGTAAGGGAATTCTCTATTCATAGAACCTAGAACAATAAACTGCTAGGTATCAAAGCAGTTGCTTGTTTCAGTACTAATTTTTTCCATATTAAACTTTATTTTTGTGATAGATATGTGATCAATCAAATTGATTTCACTTGATGTCTACTTAAATATTTTGAACTTTTTTATTCTTCTCTGTTTATTCTTCTCTCATACAATAAATACATACTGACCACAGTCTTCCCTCCCTGCAGTCCCCCACCCACAGTTCCCCCATCTGCCTCCCCTCTACCTTCAATCCACTCCTCTGTTTCCCTTAAGAAAAGAGCAGGCCACCCAGGGATATCAATGGAACACAGCATAAAAAGTTTCCATGAGATTAAATACACTCTTGTTAATTATTCCCCAGCTACTTAAGTAATGGATGCATACTACCTCATTTATTTTTCTTAACAAGATAAGAATTATTATTCACAATTTAAAACAAAATGAGTTTATAAGGCTGAATGATTGGTCAAATTGACGACTCGAACTCAGGCAAACTCTACATCCATGCTGTATAAAACATCTCTCCCAAGTAGGATGAAACATTAACAGGACTAAGCCAGCCCTAGAATTCTAACCTGTTTGGTAGCAATTCTTTCTTGCTATATGATTCTGACATGGCAACTAAGATTCTAAAGGGCAAGCAAGATGACTCAGTGGGAAAAGGGACTTGCTGCCAAGCCTGCTGACTTCGGTTCAATAACCAGGACCCACATGGTGGAAGGAAGAGAACTAACACTCCAAAGCTGTACTCTGACCTAAATACACACACACACACAAACACACACACACACACAGAAAGAGAGAGAGAGAGAGAGAGAGAGAGAGAGAGTGACAGAGAGACAGAAACAGAGAGGAAAAAAAGAGTGAGCACAAACAGCTGTTGAACACAAGCAATATCAACATACACACATATGCTCATGAAATAAAGACACGAGAGAGAGAGAGAGAGAGAGAGAGAGAGAGAGAGAGAGAGAGAGAGAGAGAGAGGTAGAGGAAGAATGGAAGGAAAGAAGGAAGAAAAAGAAAGAAGGAAAGAAGGAAAGAAGGAAAGAAAGAAAGAAAGAAAGAAAGAAAGAAAGAAAGAAAGAAAGAAAGAAAGAAAGAAAGAAAGAAAGAAGAAAGAAAGGAAGGAAGGAAGGAAGGAAGGAAGGAAGAAGGAAGGAAGGAAGGAAGGAAGGAAGGAAGGAAGGAAGGAAGGAAGGAAGGAAGGAAGAAAAAAAGAAAGACTACAGTTTTGTAACAATCATTCATTTTCTTACAATTCTAGAAAGTGGAAGTCCAAATCAAAGCACTGCACATTTATGTCTTCAGAACCCCTCATTCTATGCAGGTGCTGGTCTTCTCACGCAGTCCCAACATGTCTCTTCCCTCTTCCCAAATGCCCCATGTGTCTGTGTGTTCAAATTTTCTGTTAGGAGAACATCTGGGCTGACTGGATTATGGCCCATCTGACTGATCTTTTTTAAAAACTAATCATCCCTTTAAAACACAGTTCAATAATGGGCATAGCAATTCAGACCTCCAGCAATGAGGAATAGACTGTGATGCCAAGGTGTTAATTACTGAGCAAGGCATGAAATGAACGGGAGAACGGAGTTTTGCATCCTGGTCTGAGCCACAGTTTTGGTTAGAAGGCAGCACTCACCATTTCACTGGGGCAGCCACCACACTGACCATTCAGCAGGCTTCCATCACGGCCCTCAGCATTCCACATCAATGAACACTAGTTACTGCCTCCCTCCTGGTAGGATTTTCCTACACCACCTTGCCACTAAGAAACACTCACTCAGGGGGAACCCGTGCATTTCAGCATACATAAACTGGCCAGCCAGTTTCACAGTGAATTACAAAGCAAACCACCTCAGTCCCCAGACAATATTCTCAAGTTCTTTCCTTGACATTCATGTTGGCTGTTATTTTCCATCTTTTCACCTAGGCAAGTGGCCATTGTGGTCATATTTCAGAGTCATAAAATTTTGAAGTTGGAGGAAATACTTTTATCAAGCCAGCCATCATTGTGTACCAAATTTATAAGCAGCAGCCTAAGAAACAGACAAGCCCAGACTAGCTAGCCTAGCTAGAGGACAGCTGGACAGTCATTTCTCACTCTATACCTCAGTGTATACATTAAAGATTTTTAAAATTAATAAAAATTAAAATGAAATAAATATATGCATTTTAGCTGGACCAGTAGGTTACTAAGTTAATAGTTCAATGCTATAGAGTACATTTAATGAATGAACTTTTGAAAAAGTAGTAGCTGAGTTTCCCCATGTTATGTCTGAAGGATAACTTCATGCTTTTTTTCTTTTTTTTACTTTTCTATATTTGAACCACAGTTATAAGCTGTTTGCTTATGAATATTACACAGATTTTTTTTTTTAAAAAAACTCCTCTTGTCAATCAGACCAATAGTGGAATAACATTATAGTGATGGCTGGAAAATACTCAACATTCATTTTTAGAAAATATAGAGTAGATTGTTCTGCCTTCCCTCTTATAGAAACTGAGAAGGTGAATCAGTCAGCGTCAACCCTTTAAAACACATTGAACAGAGTTGCACAAAGTGCCAAGAAGTCGGGTGTGCTTTGAAGCCACGGCTGTGTGTTCTCTTCAGACTGGAAGTTGCAAATACGGCTCTTTGGGAATCCTCATGTTTCACAGTAGGACCCACTGGCTCTTTAACTGATGGGTTTTGGTTTTGTTTTCTACCCATGATTAACTAAAGCTTACTCTGCAGGGAAAGCCCCATATTTTCTCTAAGACGAAATCCAGGCAAAGCCTTCTGGGAATCCACCCGAGGAGAAGAACTGCCTCCTGGGAGCCAGCTTCATTCTAAATGAATCTCTGTGCTGGGCTTTTTGATCAGCATGGATTAGCAACTATTTTGGAAATTTGGGATACTGGTCTTGTTTGCACTTTAAAATGTGATGCCAACAAGATCTTTAAGTGGCACCACTGAACTAAAAACTATAAGGGGAGATGTGCAAACTTGGGGGAGCACTTCACACAGCTATCTAAGCATCATGACAAAGCTTAACCATTAGACGTGAGACCACAAGTCCAAGGGTCCAGGATTGTGTAACATGGAAAAAGAGTTCAAGAACACAATTTTCTTCTCAGATATAAGAAATCTTAAAAATCTATTTCTAGATACTATGACTGGCAATTCCCTTTGTGAAATGAGAAATAAACCCAGTCTTTTGCAGGACTAAGGTGTCTGTAAAGAAAGTTTGTACTTGAGGGAAGTATTCTCTCAATCGTTCTTAATCACCCTTTGGTTGTGGTACCTGGTGGCAGTCTAGTGAAGGTTAGGAAGGAACTCCTCAATACAGCCTGAGGTTAAATCCATTTAATAAAACCATCAGATTACAAAGGGAACCGTTATGATGAGATACAGTACTGTGGCAGAACTATATTGGGTAAAATGACAGAAAATGAATTCTCTCTGTGCCATTGTCCTTCGCTGACACCATAATGCTCTTGTACTACACCTTGAATATCATACAAAGATGAATTGAATTAGACGATTAAAAATAATTTCATTTCCTCCAAATATCAGCTGTATATTTCTTCCACCACCTGTGTGCCTGAGCTAGAAAGCTATACCAAAGGTCTTAATGAAATCCATAGGGTCTCAGTACAGCTTCTACCAATACTTTAAATATATATATATATAAAAATTAACAAAAGAAATGTCTGACAGTCTCCTTGGTTTTACAGATGAGGAAGTTGGCTGACTGTCAACTAAGCCATAACCTAAGGAACATGGGCAGAACCAGGATGGAAGCATACAGTGACTTTCCATTTCATGACCTTCATGAAAGGGGGCAGAAGGAGGGAGAGAGAAAGAAAGGGAAGGGAAGGGGTTCCTAAGCATGGGGCAGTACAGCTATTCACAGCAAGGCCAGAGACAATCGCACAGCCTCTGACCAGAGTGTCCACTCCTCTGACATGCTGGACAGCTTGATCCTCTCAGACTTAGGTTTTAATTAGTTCAGAAACCAGGCTCTTTTATGTACAGAGAGTTTATGAAAATGGCTAATGGACTTTTTAAAATGTGATTTATTTTTAGCTTTGAAGAAATATATGAGTCAATATTTCAATAATATTGTTTTTGTCATGGGTAGGAAGAACCCATCACTTTGCTTATGATAGCCAGCTGTTCCCTAAGACTCTGGTGCTTGAAAGAGAAGCAAAAGAAATGACTTTCAGATAAGAAAGAAAGAAAGAAAGAAAGAAAGAAAGAAAGAAAGAAAGAAAGAAAGAAAGAAAGAAAGAAAGAAAGAAAGAAAGAAAGAAAGAAAGAAAGGAAGGAAGGAAGGAAGGAAGGAAGGAAGGAAGGAAGGAAGGAAGGAAGGAAGGAAGGAAGGAAGGAAGGAAGGAAGGAAGGAAAAGAAAAAAGTTGAAAACAGAACAGTCCAATAGTAGGACTCTAAGAAAGATTCTCTTTTTGATTATTGATTTATTGCTAATTGTCTCAAGCATAATATGATAATGGCTCAGTTTGGAATTGCTTTTGCTTTTGGTGGTACTAGGGATAAACCCCAGAGTCTCACACATGCCAGGCAAGGACTCTTCTGCTAAGTCCCAGCCCTGTACTGTAGAATTCCATCAGTGTAATCAAATTCTAGACTATCTTATCAGATACACCCACAGTCTGAGAACCAGGTATTATGACACACACTGTCATCCCAGCAGGAGAAAGCTGAGGTTCCAGAGTGATCTAAATACTGAGGTCCAGTCCAAAATGCCTGTCTTAAAATAATAATGCATATGTAATTTCTCCTCTGAAACTGGAGTGGTAGACAAAAGGCTGCCTATGTGCTTCCCAAGTGGGACCCAAGGACATTACTAGGGACCCAGCAGGAGCTGGGGGATCGGGGGAAGCAAACAGAATTCAAAACTCAAATCAACTTCAGCAGCAATTCTACCAATTGGCACATGAAGAAAACAAATTCCAGAGCACATCAGCTCTTGGAACAGGTCAAAAGTCATTGAGATTCGATGAAGTGTAGAAGCAGGTCTAACATGGACAGGGAGAGGCATGAATCCAACAGGGGTTTGAGAAGAACAAAGGCTCCATTCCTGCCTACTGGAAACCAAGCCAAAGCACAACACACCCTGCTCGTTACTAACTAACTTGCATTAAAGGACCTGAGTCCTAAACGTTCCTGGATTTCTATGTATTTTTATTTGAGGTGTTTTATGTTTAAGGTCTGGTACTATTTGGCTCTTTGTTTCACTGAATACACTATTTTGTTTTCAAGATTTTTAATTCTTCCTTCCTCCTTTCCTTCTTTCCTTTCTTTCTCTCTTTTCTTTTCCCCTTCCTTCTCCTTTTTGGAACAAGAAAAGTAAAACAGAAGACACACTCTAAAAATCAGCTGCTTCAGAGACACCACCCAACCAAGCCATGGTTGTAATCTAGATTCCCATCCTCAGAACCTGAAGAGGTAACACCGCTCATGGAAGTGACTTAACTTCCTTCTCACCTTCCAGGACCTCACCCACCTATACTCTCTTAGCTTAGGACTGTCCCTACATGCGACGATCCTCACTGAAGAGGCAGCCTTCCATCCCCTGGATAGACCTAGTGCCCATGGCTCTAACTGAGAGGTTCTTACATCTTTACCCCCTCAAGAACTCTATTCTGATGGCAAAGATTTTCTTTCATGAATCATCAAACATTAGCTGCAATCAGATCATCTGATGGACAATGTACTATCTCCTCCAGTCCCTGATCTTTCTAGAAAGGATCCTTTCCTTGCTGTATCTAGCTAGATCTGCCCTGTTCTCTGCTTCCAGCATCTCTATCCAACTTCCGCTTTCTCCTAAAGTCTGTCTCCGTCACTGCACTGAGACGGAACTGGGGATGATCAGGAACAACCCCCACCTTCTCTAACATAGAAACCAATTCTCTACCCTCATCCTACCCAACATAAGTTTCCTCTGGAACCACCATCCTTCCCAAGCTCCCACATTACCCTAAACCCCTCTTATCTCATCTGCTTCTTTGCAGGTTCCTTTACAAATGCTGTTCTCTGCCAGGAGCCCGTGTGAGCCATGCTACCCTCATTCTATGCACCTCAAACTCATCGCCTCTCATCCCTCAAGTCTTCTTAAGTTGACCATTTCACCATTTGTCATTGACAAGAGAGAGGCATCACTGCAGACAATGCAAAGGAGGGAGGAAGTTCTGTTTACATATTGTAAATGTTTACATATTTTAAAATTAAGTCCCTGGTTGTTGCTAACTCAGGTAATAAATATAATACATTATAATAACTGTTTGATAGCTTTAATTTAAACCTCTGTATTTTGATATTTATTTTCTAGTTTTGATAGTAAGGTATTGCACAGGTTCAGCAAATACATCACCAGTGAGCTATGTCCGAGTCGGACTGTTTCACTATTCACTCTGAGTCATGACCTCATTAAATTGACCAGGGGAGTCTTGAACTCACTCTGTATCTTAGGTAATCCTTCAACTTCTGATTTACCTGCCTGGGATTATAGGCACGCATCTATACCCTTGATTTCAAGAAATATATTTAAATTATAATTTTTAACTACAACAAATCTTTCTAACATGTGTAAGTTGTACCTTCTGAGAATCAGGACCCTAACAATACTTAGAAGATGTTATTTGTGCATGTGCATTTTACAGTGAGAGTAAAACGCTCTTCCATGAATTTTAAAAATGGCAGGTTTTCCATTCTTTAATCTGTGTTCAAAAACTCAGTTGATTTTAAAATCATCTCCCTCTACTTTATGACAGTGGATGAAAAAGATATCGAAAGCTATTTGGAGTTACAGTGGACACAGTAAGTAGCTGATGGTTAAAAAGACATCATGATTATAGATGAGACAGTCTATATCTATGATCTGTACCTTATACATCTTCATGCACTTTCCTCCAAGTTGAAGTTTTTATAAATTCTGACATAACTGCTCTAAATTACTTCTCTCAATAGTTTCAAAATATTGCATAAAATACAGGTTTAAAAAAAAAAACCACAGAATCAATTGCCTTTTTGATTTTCCATAAATAAACATCAGAACCTAAAAATCTAAGACATACTTTTTCTTCCCCTAGATGACCCCGGACAAGTAGTATCTTCTGAAATTACAGATCTGTGACTCCAACAAGGAAATATCTTTCACCCAGGGGTTAGCAAACAGGTTTGGTGCTTATAGACTGCATTTGACTTGCTTATCTTGTCAAAGCTGTGGGCAAGAAGTGTGGTGCAAATAGGAAGTGTGCCAATCAACTGGCTGAAATTCAGAAGCTATTTGCTGACCTAATGTTTCTAGAGGCAGAGTCGCACCCAGCATCCAGACCTCAGCTGTTACTTATGACCAAGTCATACATATGCATACTGAGGAGAGTTTGTAATTGAAGTTTATAAGCCTTCAGAAGAAGCATCTATCTTTGTGCCTGTAAGCGTCTAGATTGCTAGGAAAAGTAAACTTCTCATTTTGTTCCACAAAGAGCAAATGTAAATGCTTTATACTGTCCAGGACAATCAGAGACGGAAAGAACTTTAAGACTCCAAATAGTCTGAAAAACTTCTCTGTTGCCACCTGCATGTAGATCCTTTCATTAAATAAGTATTTCTTATTGTGATTCATAAAAAATAATCAGCTTTTAATATGTCTATTTTGTAGATGTGATAAAACATCATATGCCTTATTTTTTTAAAGCACTATGTGACTATATAAAATAATAAGTAGTTCAAAAGCCCTGATATTACACATCTAAAATTAATCTTTTCAGTCATTCTGAGATGTTGGTACAGTGTCCTGTCAATCAGCGAGCAGGTGGCAAAGGCAAAGCAACAGAGCCTCTGTGGGGCTGCGCTGTGGGGCTACGCTGTGGGGCTGCGCTGTGGGGCTGCGCTGTGGGGCTGCGCTGTGCGATCATGCACTGTGTTACAGGTTTTCTGTTTACCCTAGCTGGAGGAGGCTAACAACCACAAATATGGCGAATCAAGGACAGGGAATATGAACAACTTTGTTGCTGCAATAAAAAGTATACAAAGTATATCAGGTGGATGGCCTTGGACATAAGCTTATACAGAGAGCTATTTGATTCCCACCCAAATTTCTCTTTTTATAGTTGTAAAAGTCAACAGCAGTGACTGCTCTGCTAATTCAGTTATCAACAACAACATCAACAAAAACACAAAATGAGTGGAATTTTCTGTTCTGTTTGTGATGTTTGGGTTTGTTTTTTTTTTTTTTCTTTTTCTGTATTGGGGACAGAATCTACAGTTTAGTGAATGCTTGACAAGCAAAGGAACTTAATGTGTAGCCCAGGTATGCCTTGAATTTGCTAACCTCCTGCCTCAGTTTCCTAAATAACTGTGATTACCTGCCTGTGCCACCAGCCTCAGTTAAGAATGAAGTTCTTATGCTGCCTTCCTGTAAACCATTTAGCACTATATAAATAGGACATAATGAGAGAACTTGTATTTTTCTTCAAACTAAACAATTGCAAAATAGCTCATAAACACAAACAAATAAGGAAGAAAATGTAAGTTCAGTTTTGTGGACACACAAGTTGCCTATATTTGATAAGAATGCCAAAATTAGACATACTAGGGACACTTTCTGCTAACTCAAAACCTACCCCTTACCCAAAATACATAAAGTTGCCCATAGACTCCAAGGCCAGGCCAAGGTGTGGAAGACTAAGCAAACTGTTGCCAGCTGCACATGCTAATGAGGAAGAAAAGAAAGATAAGGTCTGCCTGTCTACTGACTTTTATCCCAGCTCACTCAGCAGACATTTGTGGAGTTTCTCTAAAGACATTTGAATTAATTAAGTGATTAAACTGGTAGTGCAGGTTTTCAAAGCTGCTTATGGTCAGCACTGAGTTATTTACATTTGTTTAAGAAGAGAAGGAAACTGTATTTAAAGATTGCTATGGGTGGATTAAGAGTCACAGACAAGAAAACACTAACTGAGGTCTACACACCAAGAGCAGTGAAAACATGCTGCAAACCCACCTGCAAAACACAACACACACGTGCTTGTACACACACACACACACACACACACACACACACACACACACACACACAAAGGTAATGGTATCAAAAGATCAGAAGAATGTCTTCCCTGCTGGCTGCCTTCTCTGGAAAGAACCCCAGAATCATGATCTGTTCCCCAGCTTTGTTATAGAAGATGATGGGTTGGTCTAGGTTGGTTATTGACAAACATGGACATTCTTTTTAGAAACTTTCTTATTAGCAAACATCATATAGCCAGCTCTTGGCCTTTGCCCTACTTTCTCTTAAGCAAACCTGGATGACTCCAGTGCTGAGAAAGATATTACAGAAGTTGTGAGGCATCTTCTCAGAATTCTCTTGCATTTCCTCAATTTTGGTCAACTGTGAGTCTATGAGAATATGATGGGCTCTCACGTTTTTGTGCATTCCCATCCGTTGTGAAGGGAAGTTCCTCGAAACCCTGAGACAACTACCTAAAAGATGAAGAAGAACGTCTACAGGATTTCTATTTCTACTTTCGAATTATGTCTGTATCATTAAGACTCTTGATATATGCTCCAAAATCTATGAGGATTCTAAAATATATTTGATAATGTGAACTATAGCTGTTCAGATTTGCTGGGCTGAACGTTAACACTTAGGAAAAAAAATGTTAAAGTCACATCTAAAGATTCACCCTTCTAAGTAACCATTCTGAACATTTGCTAAACTTGGTTAAGAAAGAGATATAATTGCAAATAAGGTAGCACTCTTCCTGTAGCAGTTGTCTGAATGACTAGATTCTCTGTTTATTCTGTATGATACCATTCAATGTTTTCTTAGGCAAACTCCAATACTTAAGCTACTTAAGCTAATTCAAGCTACTTAAGAACGGATACACTCCTCGAAAGCAAAATGGCAAAGATTAACTAGTAATCAGCGATGCTTTGTTAAATATTTTGAGAACTGTCAGCATACTGCATTTTATTTGTATTCCTATTTTACAGCTAAAAGAAATAACAATATAGAGATTAAGTACCTAGGTGGTTTATGATCTCATTTGCTAACTAGAAATGCACTTGTAAGGCTGAATCATACTGAGCGATACAAACTAATATAAGGGTTCTAGATTAATACAATCAATCTAAATATTCAATAATTTATAATTGGTCAGTTCAACATATCCACAGACTAAAGACAGCTCATGGTCTTTAGTTCATAGGTGATCATCAACCTTGGTAGATTATCATCACCTACATGATAGCTGACTCTTAGTAGAGGCTTAAGAGTATTTGCTAAAAACATGGATGAATATAAAGTCTCAATTATAAAAGATGTTTTAATCATAAATCAGGACAGAATGTCATATAAAATGGCACCAAAATCTAACGCCCAAATTTGTAAGTTAATGAATAGATTATACAATATAAAGAAAAGTGTGTAAAAGTGTAAATTAATGAAAATACATTGATTCTTTTTCTATGTGTTGATGCATGCTAGATAATCAATAAGTACTAAAGGAGTGAATAAATAAACAACGGTCATTGGAAAAAATTAACTCCTTACAGGAGAATACATACATATTTTTTATTTTGTTCTTTGCAATTTTTCTATCATTTAACAAGATTTTTTACAATAGGTGTGAATTATATCTGTAATAAAAATAATATTAAAACACATGATCAATCTGGGAAATACAATTCAGAATGTTAGGAGAGAAGTAGAATAATATAGATATTCTTCAGGATCCAATCAAAAACTTGCATCTGTTTCTCCATTATGTTAACTGTGTTTAAACAAAAAGACTCATCAAAAGCTGAAGACAATGATAGGCCTAATATTCATGGAGATTATTGTTGGAGTTGAGTCTAGAATCCAGGTCACTGGCTTTCTAGGAAGTGGCTCTACTCCTGGCAGTAGGGTGCTTGGAGTTCCTATCAGCGAACAAACAAGTGTCCCTTGAGATGCTCAGTATGACAGTGAGGCAGCTCCAACTCACATGTGGAAGCAGTTGCTGCTTAACTTGATAAATTATCAGAAAATCCAAAGGTTTATGAAATGTTCCATTCCTTTGGCAAATGTGTGGATTTCTTTCTTTCAAATTTGTGTACACTGGACAAGCATGTGTTCATTATCTAGAAGAACTTCAGAGTTCTCAAAATGTTTGTAAAGGAGTTAGCGATCAAAAGGAAAGAAAAAGAAAAACATATATGTGTGTATGTGTGTGTATATATATATACATGTGTGTATGTATATATGTATGTATGTATGTATGTATGTATGTATGTATATAATTGTATATATTACCAGCATGGTGGCATATGGTGGAGGGATGTGGTGATGTACAAAAGAGGAGGGAAAATGAACACGGCAACTTTTGTCTTCCTCTTTTTTTATTCCTTGAGCATGTTTATTAATATTTAAACAATCAAACAATCAGTTTCAGGACTCTGCTTTCTAAGTAGCAGCACTAGGAAAGGCAAGGGTTAAAGGCAGGCCAATTTACCTCTCTGACATGAACCTTAGAGGCCAAGGCATGTGTTTCATAATTTTATTTTTTCTATTTAAAAACAAATATGAAATGCTATTTTAAAAAACGTATACAGTTAAAATGAAAGCTTCTCTTCTCATAAAATAGGTTTTCCTTAGAGGAAATTTTGTAAAACTTTGAGAGAAGGCTAATAAACTTCTCTATGAATTTCACAATTATTGCTTAATTTAAAAGTTAACTCTTCCTGAGCTCAATGAAAACAGAGACCACCTTCATTGGCAAGGTCTCATTATATCTGGGATATAATTTCAGACTCCATAGGTTTATTTCATTAAATTCCCTGTGAATCTCTTCAACTGCAATTTCAAATGTATTCAACAAAGAGAAGCAAAACAAAATATAACCATTTCCCAAATTAGAATCCCAAATATAATACTAGAATTCACGTACATCTCTAATGCTCTCCCCTGGCCTTCAGTGAAAGCAATTTAAACCATCAGCCAACATCGGGAACATTTTTCTTAAACAAGTGTCTGAAGTGATGGATATATATTTAAGGCTGAAATCATTACAAGTTATAAAAGACATAAAGAGGTTAAATCACTTATTTCAAAACCAAGTGCCTTTCCCCCTTCCACCTTTTGAACACCAATTCTAAAACGGTTTTCACATCCAAAATTCAAGAGTGCAACTTGAAAAAAAAAGTATTTTCCCAAAAAGTTTTGACCTGTTCTCTTGTCACAAGTTACCCAGAGACTGGGAGCAGCAATGCTTGTTCACGATTCATTTTTCAGTATTGTCTGTCACATCACACAACAAGCCATTAAATACCCAGAAGTTCTCTGCATACGTGGCTTTTTTTTTAATCAATTAAAATTTAAATGAGTCACCAAACTGCCCCTAAACATCTTCACTGACAAGCAGCATGTAACTCAAATCCAGGAGTCAGGAATCACTGGGAGGCATCACGTGGAACACTAAAGGCGCGCCAACTCACTTCTCTATAAAGACTCTATTGCCCAGCACCGGCTGAAGGAAACAACCTATACCTTTATTCCAATCTGCTCTGACACCCAGGAAGCCAAATCCGCATCGGTTAGAAGGAAACTGAAGCCTGCTTTGTGAACCTTTCCCAAAGGCAGAGGGGGGCACGAAGTGAAGTTTCATCGCGCGCGCGTGGCTGCCTTCCTCTTAGGAAGCTGCCCACGGAGAGCTATGGAAAGTGCAAGAGGAAGCAGGCAGGGAGAGTAAATGCAACGCTTACAGTTCTCAGAGTTAAATGAGACTCCTCAGGCTTCTCTGCGCCTTCTAGCTCTGTCAGTCGGGAGCCCTTCACAGTTCCGACTTCAAGAAAGTCTTCTCCCGCTGGTGGGCGGGGCTAAGAAGTGGGCTGGTCTCTGTGGATGTTAAGGTGGAATTCAAGCCAGCTCCTCTGCTGGAGACAAACGTTCTAAATGTACATGTTTACTTTTCAGAAACAGGCCTTTCAAGTCAGAAAATACGCTTTAAAAACTTGTGATCTAACTGGTCCTAGGGGTGTGCATGAAAATATGCTTTAAACATATGACCTAACTGGTCCTGGGAATATGCGTGTGTGTGTGTGTGTGTGTGTGTGTGTGTGTGTGTGTGTGTGTGTGTGTGTGTGATTCTGCTGCTTGCTCTTAAGCAGTCACTACTTCCTCTTTTTTCCAAAAGACTAAAAAGTGAAGTTGAAAAGATAATGAATTATGTTGAGTATTTTTAGAGTCTTTAAAAGGTAAAGTTTTAAACAAACCCCAAATATAAAACCCACACACATTGCAGTTGAACAATGTTGGACAGCTTTAAAAAGCAAACCTGTTCAAGCTTTCCTCCCCCCCCCCCCCAGCCCCCAAACTCAAGACCTCTGAGTTGTTTTAAGACATTTCAAAGAACAGAATACATAAGTTCCGACTTAGAAACAGTAACAAATCAGGAACAATTCCAGGTCTGTATTTAATTTAAATGACTTCTACATGAAGAAGAAAGTATTGTATCCCTTGCAAGCCTGGTAGCTCACGAGTGTGATCCCAGCAGGTAAGAAGTAGAAACAAAATCATGTATGAGTTCAAGGTCAGCCTAAGCTACATCATGAAGCTATATCTCAAAGCAAAGAGACATTATGAGAATTCATGAAACCCTGTTATTCTAAGTACCCTGGTTAGGAAGCCTGCAAGACTTCTGCCTTATCGACAGCAGTAACCATCTTGCCCCTTCCTCTCTACAACTCTGTCATCTATCTCCTAATTAATATCTTCAATATTTTTTAAAAGCACTTTTTCTTCTCTCCGTTTGCTTTGTATTGCTGGGATAACATTTCCTAACCAGAAGCAACTTGCTAAGGGAACATTTTATTTGCACATACAGGTCCCAGTGGCAGTCCATCAGGAAGAGAAGTCAGAGTAGGAATTCAAAGCAGAAAACCTGCAATTCAAAGCAGGACCTAAAGCAGAAACCAAGGATGGATGCATTTTTGTTCTCGTTTCATATCTTATTCTTTTTTATGTAGGACACAGGCTCTCATGCAACCTAGGCTAGACTCAAACTGAACTGGCTAGCAACAGATGACTTGGAATTCTTGACTTTCCTGCCTTCACCTCCTTGGAATCAAAGGCACATGACACCATGCCTAGCAATAGACGCCATTACACTTTTTTTTTTTAATTTTGTTTAAGTTTTTTTTATTTTATTGTTTTTTTTATTCGATATATTCTTTATTTACATTTCAAGTGAGTTTCCCTTTCCTGGGTTCTCCCCTCCCTGAAAGTCCCATAAGCCCTCTTCCCTCCCCCTGTTCCCCCATCCACCCCTTCCCACTTCCCTATTCTGGTATTCCCCTATACTGCTGCCCTGAGCTTTTCCAGGACCGGGGCCACTCCTTCCTTCTTCTTGGGCACCATTTGATATGTGCATTTTGTCTTGGGTATTCCAAGCTTCTAGGCTAATATCCATTTATCAGTGAGTGCATGCCGTGAGTGTTCTTTTGAGGCTGGGTAACCTCACTTAGGTTGATGTTCTCTAGCTCCATCCATTTGTCTGAGAATTTCATGAATTCATTGTTTCTAGTGGCAGAATAGTACTCCATTGTGTATATATATATACCATATACCATATGCATCCATTCCTCCATTGAGGGTCATCTGGGTTCTTTCCAACTTCTTGCCATTACACTTTTAAAGGTTCCCTTTTCATTCACAAATAAAGAAAAAGGCAAATCTGACACCTCCATTCTATCACAAAGTACAAGTTTATGCGGTATGAATAAATAGGTTAAACGTTAAAATAAACACAGCAATCTACTATGGACTTTATGGCTACATCATGTAAGTCGTGCTCACCAACATTTGGATGAGGATTTAGATTGCCCTAATCCCTTCTTTCCACCTGCAGCAATAATTTCACAAGCTGTTTTTTGCCCTCCAAGATCCCTCTAAATTTGGTGCAGCGAATGTCTGTCCAATTTTAGTGGCTCTGTCACAATGGGCACAAACCCCATTACTCATCTCACAGAAGGACTTCCAGGCACTGCAGGGTTTTGAAAATATTTATGCTGTTGGAATTTAAATGCGCTGACGACAGTGTGTAGTCTAAGCCCATTGCCTCTGTATTGAGGCAATTCTGAGTAGAAAGAATTATCTCTGAGTAAATTTCCTGTATTTCTCAAGTGGCTGAGCCTTGAACGATGTCACTAGAAGGTTTTTCTTTAGCACATCGGTTGCCTAGGGCCAAGATAATAGCATTCTTATATGTGTGTTTGTAACACCACTGTCTGCAAGCTCAGGAATACTCTACTGTTTGCTCTCTCAAATACATGGTCAGGCCTCAGCAGCTACTTTGAAAAATCCTCATTATTTATGAACATGTCATTTTTCTTCAATTAGACACACAAAAAACAAGTAATTTGATTTTTTTAACCCAAATAACAAAGATAGTCACATACCAGGCTTTCATCTCATTTTATTGATCGCATGGCTTCACAGTCTGCAGTTGTCCCATTTATTTTTTGGAAGTGAAGTAAACATTGAGATAACTTGCAATAAATATATACTATAAACTGCTTTTTCCAAAAAATTGCTGGTCATGGGACGACCCTTAAATCTTAGCCCTTCCAAGACAGGGGCAGAGGCAGGCAGGTCTCAATGAGTTGAAGGTCAGGCTGGCAGTTCCTGGTCACCTAGGACTACATGAGACACAGGCTCAGAGAAAGAGGAAAAGGGAGAAAGGAGAGAAGAAAAGAAAAAAAGAAGGCCATCCAGATGGCTCAGTGTGTGTGTGGGGGGAACTAAAAAATTTGTTGACCTAAGTTTGATCCCTGGATCCCACACTACAGTGGAATAAGAAACCTGACTCTTGAAAGTTGTTCTCTTACCTCCAGAGGTACACTTGTGCACATGCATGTGCAATATATTAAATAATATATTATTTCATATGATAAACACAATTTTAATAGTAATAAATATAAACACAGAAAAATAAATAATGAAACATTTACTTAACGAAAGAATCATACTGCTCCAAATAAGCTAAATGAGAACCTGGGGAGATGATGCGGTTGCTAAAGAATTTGCCAAAGAAACATGAGGATCTGGGTCCTGGTCCTTCGAATCCATATTAATGCCAATTCATTTCTTCAACCACAGCACTGGAAGGGTAGAATTATGTAGAACCCTGGGGCTGGGTGGTCAGTTGGTGAGCTCCAAGTTCAGTAAGAGATATTGTCTATAAATAAATAAATAAATAATAAATAAGGTGGAGGAGTTGGAGAAATGGCTCAAGAGCCCTTGCTGCTCTTCCAGAGAATTGATGCTAGATTCCCAGAATACTTGTTGAGTAGCGAACAACTGCCTATATTCCAGCTCCAGAGAATCTGATGTCTTTTAGGCCATCCACACATAAGTGACAGAAATAATAAAATAACTTTTAGAAATATATAAGGTGGAAAAGTGACCAAGGAAGGCAGTAGATATTGACTTTGGCCTCCAGGCATGTGCCTGTAACACATATAAACACTCACATATGCATATACACACCACACACCATGAAAGTACACACACACAGACATACATACACACACACACACACACACACACACAGACACACACAGATACACGCATACACACACAAATTAGCAAAATAATTCAACTGTTTTTTTTCTGTTGGTGGCCCATTAAGAAAAGCGTTGATGGTACTACCAAGTTAAATATCTCTTCTTGAACTACTGTGTTGGCACATAAACCTTATGCATCAACTAGTCTGGGACTGTGGGGAAACAGATTGTTGGGAAAACATTATTTCTGAGTGGCTCCCTGTGGGGTTACTAGCAGAGATCAACCTTTAAATCAGTAGGCAATCCTCCTTAATCCATGGGGGTAAAGGCATAAAGTGAAATAACTTTCCAGGAAGTACTAGGGAGACAGCAGACAGGACAGACAGGCTCCATGGTTTCCTGGACCTCCATCCTAGATGATGGACTTTGAAAGCTACTGGATGAGAACAAGATGGACTTCAGAAGCTACTGTGGTCCTGGAAAACCTGTCTAAGGATGTGATATTTTGGCTCAGACTTGGAGGAGGAAATCCAAATATGGGAGGAATGTTCCAGACAAAAAGACCAGGAGGTATGCACACAGAAACCTAAATTGGCCCATGGAATTTGAAAAACGTATATGACAGTTCCAGGAAGAGTAGGGTGGGTGGGGGCTGGGGAGTGAGGAGGAGTGGACAGTGGGGAGGGGAGGGCTGAGGGTGGGGTGGAGTGGAGCCTGAACAGCAAGCACTGAATCGAACAAGGAAGAAACGAGGGATAAGTTCAATCAGAAATCCAAAGGGGGGGGTCCTCAAGCCAGGGTAAACAGAAACAACAGAGGTGGAGGTCAGGTCTAGCCCAGTGCAGTGCAAAGGCATCTCTAGCATACAGCAGAGCCTATGGAGAGAGGAGCTGGAGGCAATTTTAGAAATGTACATTGGAGGTCAAGTTTTTAAAAGTTTTAACAGACATCTAGATTTGGACCTAGAGTGAGATGCTCTGGGTTATCTAGAACATTCTGCTCTGAATGCAGAGGCTGCCGACATTGGTATCTTTGAGCTTTTGCAGGGACTGCAGTAAGTAGTCTTCTTGACAGCAGATTAGATGGGAATGGAATAGATGGTGATGTTAAAAGAGAAACAGCGAGCACTGTCAAGCAGGCATAGTGCACGAGGGTCTGAGTGGGAAGAGGTCCATCAGGGTGGAAGAGACCTGGATGGATAAATTAGATGGAGGTTAACTGCAATTCTGAAGTGTGCAAGTTAGTTACTACAAGACCCACAGTTCAGACTCAATTTAGACTTGATGTCTTACACATACTTGGTACGTTCTTACACGATATGTATGACTTATGGTTTTGTCTGTTGTTAATTTGCTGAGACAGGGTCCTATAGTTCAGACTGACCTTGAACTCCTGACCCTCCAACCTCCACTTTGCAAGACCTGAATTACAGACAGGCACTACCACATCCTGTTCAAGATTTAAGATTTTTATCTTCAAGATGCTGTCTACATTGAAAAATGATGCCCAAACAGGTAAAGAGTTTAATCTTAGTTGGAATCAGTTCTGTCATCTAAAAGTTATGGAAAAACAAAAACTGAGGGGGAAATATTTGGCATTACGAATGATGTTTTGTTTTAAATACCCTTTCTAAGGCTATAATTACTACCTTTCATTCTATAACACAAAACAAAGCAAGCTACAACTGCCAAGGAAATTTTAAAAGTTTATACAGCAAAGGTTATTGCTTGGACTTTGTGATCTTTAAGTTATACATCTAAAAAAGAGTTTAACATTTCTGTTTAAAAGACACAATGAAGGCAATCCAGAGGGAAGACCGTGGTTCATCTCGCAGGGACCTTTCCTTGTACTTCTTTATTATATAGAAGCAGCAGCTTGAGAGATGATGGCACAGCAGTCAAGACTGCTTACTACTGAACCACAAAGACCTAAGTTCAGATCCCAACATCCCTACAGCAAGCCACATGCTCATATACAAGCAACAGGCCTGTATACCTGGAACCTCAGCGCTGTGGCACATAGAGACTGAGTTGCTGCTACTTTCTGGCTGCTAGCCTAGCTAAACAACACAGGTTCCCACTAGGTCCAGAGAGAGACTGTGCCTCAAAGTAGTTAGGCAGAGAGTGGTAGGACACTCAAGGTTCTAGCATCCCTGTTCCCTCCCTCATTGTAAGAAGTTAAGGAATATAATATTACAAGATTAAATTATTCATCTGGCACAAAACTCATGACTAAGGCTGAGAGTTTAATCTCCAGGAGTTGGTAGTGGGAATCCTAGGGACACTGTGCTCTTTATGAGGAAGACACATAGTCTACATTCTGTCAGACATTCCGCCCCAATGTAGGTGGCAAAATGGGCATGGCTGAAGTGGGTCACTTGCAGGAAGACAAGAGGTCTTCTAAGTAGAATTTGGAGACTTGAACTCTGAGTAAGTCTACTCAACAGACCTAACTAGATATGGCAACTACACGGGCTTTCAGAGAAGAAAGCAGCATGCTTCTCTCTGGTGAAGGAACAGCAGTTCTTGGCTATTCTGAGCTTCTGGGCTAATATCAGGATGCAATTCACAGACCATATGAAGCTCAACAAGAAGGAAGACAAAAGTGTGGATACTTCTGTCCTTCTTAGAAGAGGAAACAAAGCACACTTGGGAGGAGATACAGAGACAAAGTGTGGAGAAGAGACTGAAGGAAAGGCTATCCAGAGATGGGGATACATCCATACACAGTAACCAAACCCAGTCAATATTGTGGGTGCTAACAAGTGCTTGCAGACAGGAGCCTGATATAGCTGTCTCCTGAGAGGTTCTGCCAGTACCTGACAAATACAGAGGTAGATGCTCACAGCCAACCATTGGACTGAACACAGGGTCCCCAGTGGAGGAGCTAAAGAAAGGACCCAAGGAGCTGAAGGGACTTACAGTCCCATAGGAGGAACAACAATATGAACCAACCAGTACCCCCAGAGCTCCGAGGAACTAAACCACCATCCAAAGAGTACAAATGGAGGGACCCATGGCTCCAACCACATATGTATCAGAGGATGGCCTTGTTAGACATCAATGGGAGGAAGAGGCCCTTGGTCCTGTGAAGGCTCAATGCCCCAGTACAGGGAAAGCCAGTACAGGGAAGCAGGAATGGATGGGTTGGTGAGCAGGGAGGAGGAAAGATGTTATAGGGGGTTTGGGGAGAGTAAACCAGGAAAGGGGATAACATTTGAAATATAAATAAAGAAAATATCTAATAAAAGAAAAGAAAAACAGAACAGTAGTTCTTATTCAGGAAAGGGACAGGTGCACCTAGCTTAGCACACTATTAATGGTGTGTGTGTGGGGGGGGGTCTGTCTGTGTGTGTGTGTATGTGTGTGTGCATGCGTGCATGCATGTGTGTGTGTGTGAGTGTGTGTGTGTGTGTGTGTTATTTGCTGTAAAACAAAACAAGGATGAGACTCTTAATATTTCATTACTTGTAGTAGCTTCAGATTAGAAGCTTGGCATCCTGTAACATCCATTGGACTATCTCAAAAACCTATTCTGCCACCCAGAGTGTACTGGGTCCTCCACATCAACTATCAATTCCTCTATTGAGGTTCCCTCTTTCCAAATGATTCTAAAGTGTATGAAATTGACAACAAAAACCAACTAGCACAATTCTCTATTAACTTGTAGTTTTGGTACTTTGAATCAACAACTCATATCAACTAATTGAAAATGGGACATGATGATAGACCAACATCCCAAAAGTCAGGAAACCTCTCCTCTGCATGTAACACACAACACAACACGCGTTCCTATACTGCTACTGTTACAGCTTAATAGTGTTCTCTAATTTTGATTAAACATTTTTTAAAGACAAGGTACTGGGCTTGAATTCTTATCACAGTTAACATAATCTGACATGCTGCTCGTTCACCTATTGTGGTTTTAGGATTTCTATAGACTCTACAACATGTCAGAACTGGCTGACTGAAGTAAGGACTCTCCAATCATTTCTGAATAGCATATTGTAGTAAAATGATTCTAACTGGGAGGAGCAGAAGGAACATTTTAGCAATGTAGAAGGAGAACCTGCAGCAGAAAGAAGACCATTTTCACTCTGCAGTTCCTCATGGAACTCAAGTGGGAATAAACCGGGAGAGCAATAAATTCAAGTAGTTGTGTTGAGGAAAGCTACTGAACCTGGAGACAGCCTGCAATTCTAATCATGCAGTTTGTACAAGCCTGAAGAAGATATCTTGTTTATAAACATAAAAAGATATTATGTTTACAATCCTTGTTTATAAACATACTTTGCATCCATTTGATGATTATCTTGGGGGCCGTCATCTTGAAATCACAAAAGGTAAAGGGATGAGCAAAAAAAATATATAAGGGAAATGGTTTTGATTTACAAAATCTTTCACATTTAGAGAAGACAATGACTCTTCAAATCACTATTACTACATGCTCTTGCCAGGCTGAGTCCCAGCATCCAGGAAGCAAAAACAGGGGGCTTTTTGTGAGTTTGAGGACAGCCAGAACGACATAGAGATACTGTCTCAAACAAACAAACAAGCAAACAAACAAAAAACAAAGAAAATACAAAGCAAGCAAGTAAGCAAGAAAGCAAGCAGGAAGAAAAGAAAGAAAGAAAGAAAGAAAGAAAGAAAGAAAGAAAGAAAGAAAGAAAGAAAGAAAGAAAGAAAGAAAGAAAGAAAGAAAGAAAGAAAGAAAGAAAGAAAAAAGGAGGGAGGGAGGGAAGGAAGGAAGGAAGAAAGGAAGAAAGGAAGGAAGGAAGGAAGGAAGGAAGGAAGGAAGGAAGGAAGGAAGGAAGGAAGGAAGGAAAAAAGGAAAAGAAATAATTCATTTCACAAATGAAGAACTGAAGCACTGGTTGCAAAGTTTACACCCTAATCTATACTCATCCATTTCCAGGACTTAAAAATAAAACATTTTATTACATTTATTTATTTGTGTATGGTGGAGCAAACATGCCAAAGCATATGCGTGATGGTCAGTGAAAAATGTGTGGGAGTTGGTTCTGTAACAGTTCAAACCCTGAGGTGCCTATTTAACATATCCAAACAGACCCAGCCATGTTTCTCCAGGCATCCTTCAGTGCTTACCTGTTACAGGGTTCTCCTGGCTGGCATACCTCACCCCCAACCCCCATCCTGAACTCTCCAGGCCAGGGGACTGGGCTGCTCTTCCCTATATAATCCAAACATTTTGGTTGCCTGTTCTTTTTGTACCTTTGAGCCTCCTGGTTGCTGTACCAGGATTTCCTTCTTTTCCCTCTCCCCTTTCCTCATATGGCCCAGCGCAGAATCATGTCTACTCTAGGCTCCCCCAGAGGTCCCTGACTCTGGCAGTGCTCTCCCACATATCTACAATAAAACTTCTCCTTAACCACACCTAGGAGCACTCATGCCCTTTCCTTTCCTTTTTATTTCCATTTTTTAATCCATTACTTCTTCCTCGAGTTCGATGCTGTGATGGCAAATTATCAATATGATTGTGTTCAGACGTGTATAAGGCATTAGTGGAATGGATATCTGGTGTACTCATGAGATATTTCCTAAGAGAAACCACACTGGCAGGGACAGGTCATGAACGTGGGTTTCATTATCCCACAGGCTGTAATCTCCGCCTGAAGAAAAAAATGAAAATGAGAAAAGCACCTGAGAGCTGGCATCTCTCTCTCCTTCCTTGTCACTCATGTCACATGTTGTCACCAGCACAGACACATTGCCAAATGGCCCCTCCCCCATGATGGACCATATCTCCTCAAATTGTAAGCCAAAATGAATTTACCTTCCTTAAGGTGTTTGATAAGTGTTTGGTTGCACCAGTGGGTTGTGTGGGGTTTGTTGATGCTGATGCTAGCCTGAATTTCTTAGTTTACAACCATAGGCTTACAATCCAGGAGTCTTTCATTGGACTTTCTCGGTGTTATCTCATCTCTACTAAGACTTGATCTTCTCCTGCATGCTTTCTCCCTTTTTTAACCTAGCACCATTGTTTTGCTTCATGACTCCCCAGCTGTAAGACTGTATTAGTTATCTGTCCACTGTGTGACAAATACCTAAAGAAACAGATTTTTTAAATTGCTCTAATTATTTATTTGATGTTTATAGGTGCTTTGCCTATGTGTGTGTCTTTGTACCACTAGCATACCTGGTACCCAAGGAGTCCAGAAGAGGGTATCAGATCCCCTCCAAGTGGAGGTCAGATGGCTGTAAGCAGCTGCAGAGATGCTGACAAATAAACATACAACCTCTGGAAGAGCAGGCAGTCCTCTGATCCTCTGGGCCATCTCTCCAGCCCAAGAGAAATAATTTATAAAAAAAGAGTTTCATTTTCAGTCCACGGTCGGCAGACTCCATTGTTTCTGGGCCTGCGGTGAAGCAGAACTTCCTGGTGTTTGGGGTGCAGTGGAGCAGAGCTATTCAACTCACTGTCACCAGGAAGCAGAAGGAAAAAGAGAAGAGACAGAAAAACAGAGACAGAGACAGACAGACAGAAAGATAGAGAGAGACAGAGTCAGAGAGACAGAGACAGAAAGACAGAAAGAGGCAAAGACAGAGGGACAGAGAGACACAGAGACAGACACAGAGACAGAAGAAATCAGAGAATGTTGTAGAAATTTTGAATCCCAATCGGGAGTTTCTACCCCACCTTTGATCATTCAGTTCCCAGATAAAAGACACACAACTTTTATTATTTACAGTAAGCACAAGAGCTGGGCAGATATCTGCCTTCTATGCTATTAGAATCTGCTTCCCTATAGATAGCCCCAAATTATATTTACTGTGTTTCATCTGGGCTGCTCTGAACTCCAAATGGCCAGCCCCGAGGGCCATATTTTCAATGACTCACTTAACCCATGATGGTTTCTCCTCCATTCCTTTTCTCCCTCTAGGTTCTTCTTAGACCCCAAGCCAGGGAATCAAAACCCTGCCTCTGTCTCTTCTGCCCAGCTATTGACCATTGGCATCTTTGTTTACCAATCAGAAATAACTTGGGGGCAAGGTCACCTAGCATCACTTGGGTCTACCTTCAAGGACTCTCTTGTCTCCGGGGCAACCAGATCTTGGAGACCAGCTCTTAGCATTGCAATACACAGCAAAACACCAAAGCTCAACAAGAAAGAGACAGTGACAGAGAATGAGAGGAGGGATAATAATGCTGTCCTAATGCAATTAAATTGAGTCCATTGGTGAAGGTGGAGCCCTCACATTCCACTATTTTAATAACACCCTAGCTAATGGCCAAGCCTTTAGCAATGTAAAAGCCTTGTAGAGAGAGCCCTCATTCTAAGCCTAACAAAGGTCATATCCCCAACCCAGAGTTGGTAAATTACCTTTTACAACATGGTAACATTAATAATGAAAAATCATCTCAAGTAAGAATATTCATCACACATCTGTAATTTCAGCACTCAGGAGGTGGGGGCAGGAGATTAAGAATTCAAGGCCAGCCTCAGCAGTGAGCCTGTGAGCAGACTAGGCTAGATCTTCTTTCAAAAGGAAATAAATATGAAGCCATGGAACTGTGGTATTGATAATGCACTCTGGGTTTAAGAATTTCCTTAAGATCACTAAACCCTCGAAGAGAAAAACACAAAGGTTACTGATGGATGCTGCCCCAGCTTTGACCCCTGTGTCTCAGAAACAAACAAACAAACCATAAACAACAACAACACCAAACAAATTAAAACAAACGGTAGGCAAAACTGAATAAAACATATGCAACAAAGAAAGGAAACAGGAAATCACAGAGAGGTGGATACAATTATATTATTATAAAGGCCTAAGCCAGAAAACACAGCCTCAATGCCAAACTGACATCTGGTCACTCAGCCCATAGCAAATTCTACTAATTCCAATTTTACTCAGTCTATGTATGCCTGGGTCCTCACAGCTCTGCCTAGACACTGCTTCTACCTCAGAGGAGGTGTAAGTGCCTGGGATTCTTCCTTTGACTCTCATTACATACCTTGTCTGCTTAGACACCTGGTTTTTGCCTGCTCCTAAACTCCAGTGGACTCCAGGGTTTTGAATTTTGTCTGTCTCCTGGGAATCATTCCACCAGTCTAAGACCACATTCCTAAGTATATGACTTCAAACACAAATTCAGATAAAGACGCAGTGTGTGAGGGCATAGCTGGGAGAACTCTGTCATATAAATTCCTATGGGTTAGGGGACCAGATGTCAGTTTGGAACTGAGGCTGTACTTCCTGGCTTAGGGCTTTGTAATAATATAATTGTATCCGTCTCTCTGTGACTTTCTGTTTCCTCTTCTTTATTGCATATGTTTTATTCAGCTTTACCTCCTTATTTTTATTTTTTATTTTTTTTTGTAATTGAAGGGATCAAACCCAGGCCCTGCGCATGCTGGGAAAGCATTCTATCAGTAAGCTCTTCAAATCTGAATGGGGATGTCACTGAGGAGAGGCTCCATTCTCCTTCCCTTAGCTACAAATTCAAAATAAAACAAAACAAAAAAATGTACTCATAGCTGAGCTATACTCTTAACTCTTGGGAGCAGAGGCAAGTGAGGCCAGAATTTGTGTGTGTGTGGGGGGGGGCACACATGTGCACATGAGCCTCTCTCTCTCTCTCTCTCTCTCTCTCTCTCTCTCTCTCTCTCTCTCTCTGGCTCTCTCTCTCTCTCTCTGGCTCTCTCTCTCTCCATTTACATTCTTTTTTTCATTGCAGTTATCTGGTAATTATGTCATTTGTTTGTGTCTTGTGCATTTGTAACTCCTTTCACTGGGGCATAAGCACCATGTGTCTAGATATGTTCAGAGTATTCTTTTTAGACATACTGAGACATGTGTAAGTGACAAACAGAGATGAGAGTAAAGAAAGAACAGTTGGGCATTTCTATTCTCCCAACTGACTTCTAATCACAGAGTCATGCTCCCTAGACTCCCAGACTCAGTAGATTCCTATTTTTACCAACATTATAATTTTCAAATCTCAAGACTTGCCCATGACCCAACACCCACACATAAGTCACCCATTATTTTCTATACTTCAACCCTTAACACAACCTGTACTTCAGCTAACATCTAGTTGTCATCCTTTCCAAGGGCATACCATTTGTCCTTGTGCCTTTGCATGGGACATCGCTTAGAACCCACTATAGGACTGGGAAGGGCTTTATCGCCTTAAGGAAAGTGCCTCAGGCCTTCCCTCACCATCTTCCCATGGTAACCCTGGGTAATCACACACACTTGTCGCTTATTCAAGCTGTGCAATTTGAACCTTTTAGACGGTTGATTTTAATTATATTTCACATATGTTTATTCTAACTACATTGTATATGTTTCTAAGCTATCAATTTTTACTTATTTCTTATGACTTATCAGAGTATCATGATTGCTGCTCAGAAGAAAAGTAGTAAATGTTTTAAAATGCAATTGAATGATAACCTGGTACTGACAATATGCAAGAGCTATATTGCTTTCCACGCCAGCTTATTTCAGTCTTATTCCTAATCTTGCACATTCTCATTACATCAGAATGTAATGATACCTGAGCTGCTGTGATGTCTCATGCCCGTATCCCTATCACTAAGGATGCTGAGGAAGGAGGATTGCTGTGAGTTCAAATATACCCTGGGATACACAATAAAACTCTCTCCCAAAATATATAAATAATGGATGTGATCCTATCTGTAGTATGTGCTGATTTAAGTCAGAATGTTGTTGGGATTTAGATAGCATTTCTTATTACTCTAACTCTACAAGCAATGGGACTTATTAATCTCAGCATGGTTTCATGACAGTATCGCATATGCTCTTAATTTCTGATTTGAATCAATACTAGTTTAAATATAAATATGATGTCAGACTGAATTTTTAATAGGTTATTTTGTGTAAATAGCAAGCTATCTTCCCAGAATTGAGCTGAACTTATTTTCGACTGTAGCTTTATTTTTCTAGTTGATTCATACTTAATTCTCTTCTGCTTTGGCTCACTCTTTCCCTGCATAATTTCAGCCTCATTCTCAAGTGAATGAGTTACAAATGGTTTATCTTGGAATCATTTTTAAATTCTTGTGGTCCACAGGACTTCAGTAGTATGACTATTTTATTCTCTGTGAGACAACTCCTCATTGAAAACATTACTTTCCTCACTGTCCGGTACCTTTTTTCTTAAACAAAGCAAAAAGAAAGTAAGTGAAAATTACTTTTGGGTTACCACAGCCCTCCTAGTTTGACTTTTTATAAAAATTCATTTATATTTTCAACATGCCTTATTCAAATCTTTGTATATACTGTTTATCCAGTCATATTAAAAAATAAATAACCCCAACATGTTCCTCCAAAATCTCATAAGCTACTAGGGGGTATAAAAATACATTTACACATAAGATTTAGAAACATTGTCATTAATGACAGTATTAATAACAAACACTCTTATATAGAATGATAGTAAATTTGATGTTGATTTGACTGGGCTTAGGAATGCCATGTTAGTTTGTAAACACTATCTCTGGGTAAATCTGCAAAAGTGTCTCAAGAGATGGTCATCATCTGGATCAAGAGATTGAATAAAAAAGATGCATCCTTACTAATGCGATGTTCAATGAAAGCGAATGGCAAGGGGTGGTGTCAATGTAATGAACTTTCTGTTCCATAGATGGGTCATACCTTCTCCCACCCTAAGACATTGGAGCTCCTGGCTCTCAAGAGCTTTGGCTTGAGGGACATTTTATCCCAACAGGAGTTACTCTACAGGATACCCTAGAGTTCAAGTCTTTGCTCATGGGATGGATTGCCCCACCACCTTTCCCATTTATCTAGTTTGGAGATGGAAATTTTGGAACTTCCTGATTTCAATATTACTGAATAACTTCCCATATGAAATCACTTAGTATCATTTTGTCTGCCTATCTATCTATCTATCTATCTATCTATCTATCTATCTATCATCTATCTCTATATATATCATATATCTATCATATATATATATTATCTATCAATCTTTCTATCATCTATCTATATACTTATCTATCATCTTTTTGCCTATCATCTATTTATCTATCATCTATTTATCTATCAATTATCTATATACATATCTATCAACCACATACCTATCTATCATATATATATTTGTGGTTAGGGTTTACTGTTCTCATATTTGTGCCCACAGTGATCTGTGATAGTGAATACATGCTACTGACAGATCCACTGATAGATAAGATTTGTAGCTAGAAAAATATGACATGATCTGAATTATCTAAGCCACAAGTGGAGTTTGAAATTGGTCTTCTTATTCCAATGTTTATTTTTTACAACAGTCAGACAATAATAAAAATAAGCAATGAAAAAAAATCATAGCATAATTTACCCATGCGACCTTAGTGTAAGGACAACAGGTCAGAGGAAACAGGACCCACATGGTATGTAACTGTCCCTGACACTAGTTCCAGTGATCTGATGCCCTCTTCTGGCCTCTAAGAACACCAAGAATGTACATGGTACACAAATATACATATACAAATGTATGGGGAAAATGCCCATATACACAATTTTTTTAAGTAACATAAAATGATGTTAACTGACAACCTATAATACAATCTTCACTTTTATGGTGCTGAATAGAATGAGGTCTCCATAATTTTTAATATTAACTCCTTTAGTTGACAGAGAATTTAATCCTTTTTTTTAACAAAAATTATACCTTTTTTAGTTTGAAATCCTTATGTAATCCTGCCTTGCTATTTTCTTAATTGTTGTATAATACAAATCTCACTACATTAGGGGGCTTTCAAGAATTAAAGAAAGCATATAAGGGGATGGAAGAGAGTCACATATCTGTGTTCATTAGAGGAAAATACTGAACCAGCTCAGGTTACAAACCAAGGATCATTCAGAACTACCCAGACAGGACTGTCTGAGGGAGCACCCAATGGGAGACACCACAAAACAAAAGTTTAGTCTGTGTGTTGACATTGGTATATGCCAGCCACCATGAATCAAGATTCCTAATTAATAAACAGTTTCCATAAAGCACTCGCCATCTTATCTAAATGCTTGCTAAACATTTATTAGCCTTATCTTCAATTTTCTTTATCTGTGAAATTTGTTTCATAAAATAATCCTAAGTAACTTGGAAAGTGGAGCTAGTGATATTGTGCCATTCCAGAAAAGTACCTTCATGGCTCGAATTGTTTGAATTGTATTTGAATTGCAAGAGAGTTTGAGGAAGCTAACTGTGCGGAATAAGAATGGCTGAGATCTTAATCCTCCTAAACTTTCCTGTAATTATTAATTTGTATTGAGACCAGGAGTAAAGGAACATGTCTCACCAATCACCACAGTGATGAATGGGATAGGTAGAGATTTGACCCGTGTGGAGGTCAGTGAGCTAGGCATTTTCCAATAGGTCAGCAGGTGGGTGTCGCCTCACCAGCCCTTCTTCTTACCCAGTAAGCAAGTCTAATTGCAAAATGGCTAAACAGGCCAAGTGTTCAGGTGCAATTCACCCACCTGAGACTCCTCAGTTTTTCCATTTAATGGTATTTCCATTACTACTTTCCAAACAGTCTGCAGGAAATCAGTGTATTGCTATTGAGACCTGTTTAAAATGTTATTGCATCTTTTGCGGACATGTTTCTTCCTCATTGTTAATATAACTGGTATTTTAAGGATGATTGATTGAATCACATCTCGCACGTTCCTTGATAGAAGAAATAGAATCAGGCAAAGTTTCTCAGGTAGTAAGGAGCAGTGTGCTCACATAAGAACTCTGAGACAAAAAAGTTGAGCTATTTACAAACAGATGAGGTCTTTATCTTTGGAATTCCAGTCTTGTAGTTAGATTGGAATACTTCATAGTTCATGGTTGCCTAATACATGGGAAGTTTCCTAAGGCTCGCATGATCATAGAGTGTGGCACCAAGATGCTCAGATGTCTGAGGACAATAGGGGTAGAGATGACGTGAGGGAGACAGAAAAAAGGAAGAGATGAATTTAAAGTGTTTGGCTGGGCACGTATAAAAGAAAAGCTTTTTAATTTAATTTAATTTAATTTTTTTAATTATTCACTTAACTTCCTGATCATTGCCCCCCTCCTTGTCACCCTTTCCCACAATCCTTCCCCCAACCTCCATGCCCTTCTCCTCTGGGCAGGTGAGGCTCCCTTGGGGATTCCCCCTCCACACCCTGGCACTTAAGTCTCTGTGAGAGACTAAGCACTTCTCCTCCCACTGAGGCTAGACAAGGCAGCCCAGCTAGAAGAATATATCCCACAACCAGACAACAGCTTTTGAGATAGCCCCCACTCTAGTTGTTAGGGACCCACATGAAGGCCAAGCTACATATCTGCTGCATGTGTGATAAGAAGCCTAGACACAGCCTGTGTATGGTTTTGGTGGGTGGTTTAGACTCTGAGAACCCCAAGGGTCCGGGTTAGTTGACTCCATTGGTCTTTCTATGGAGCTCCTATCCCCTATGAGGCCCGCAATCGTTCCTCCTATTCTTCCCAAGAGTCCCTAAGTTCCATCCCCTGTTGGCTGTGTCTGTGTCTGAGAAAGCTGCTGGGTAGAGCCTCTCAGAGACGACATGCTCCTGTCTGCAAGCACAACAGAGTACCAGTAACAGTGTTATGGATTGGTACTTGCCCATGGGATGGGGAGTCTCAATTTGGGCTGGTTATTGGTTAGCAATTCCCTCAGTCTCTTCTCCCTCCTCTATGCTAGCATTTCTTATAAACAGGACAAATTTTGGCTTGAAAGTTTTATGGGTGGATTGGTGTCTCCATCGATCCACTGGGGTTCCTATCTGGATACAGGAGGTGGTCTCTTCAGGTTCCATATCCCCAATGTAGTGAGTCACAGCTAAGGTCACTCCCATTGATTCTTGGACACCTCCCTTATCCCAGATCTCTGTCTCATCCTAGAGATGCCCCCAACCTCCTCACCCCCATTAGTTGCAGATTTCCATTCATTTTTAATCTAAAAATTAAAAGTGGCAAAAAAGGCAATGCTTAAGAATAAGGGGAATCCTCATTTCCTTTTGCATACTAATAAAAGCCAGAAACCTACTGGTGCTGCGTTGCCTGGGGCTGGGTGCTTTGCTTCCGTGACCATTCCCACTGACTCTCTTCAGGAGTTTACCATTCCACAGTAACACCCTGTATGCTGAAATGGAAGCAGCTAAACGGTTATGCTTTCTATGCCTTATACATTAATACTTAAAAATAGTTGAACCATTCCTGGACTACTTGATCTTTGCTCCAGCTTTAACAGTGAAAGTAATTTTCACAGGTTAGTTATTTTTACTCTTAAAGTAATCTTGGCAATTGCTTCCAGGGATCTATAAAAATAAATTATCTATTTTTGAGCAGTGGTTATTTTCCCCAAAATATTGGCAACTATATTAAACCAAGTTCTCTTTAACCTAACTTTATACCCAATGATTTATACACATACACAAAGGCAAAATAAGCAGTATATCTTACTATCTATTCACCAGAGATAACATAACAGAGACTGCAAAACCGTTGAGTAGAACTTCAATGATTTCAATGATGTGTCAATGTGTTATACATTAACAAGACAGCTCACTTAGAAATTGAGTGATGGTCATATTCTAGGAACAGAGGCATTTCAAGGTATTTGTATTGAATTAAAATTTTTACTCATGGGCTACAGAAATGGCTTAGTGGTTAAGAGCACTGGCTATTCTTCTAGAGGACCTGTATTTGATTCCTAGCACTGATATACATCTCACGATAATCTGTTACTACAGTTCCAAGGGATCCAATGCCCTCTTCTGGCCTCTATGGCCACCAGGTATACATGTGGTACCCAGAGATGCATACAGGCAAAACACCCATACACATAAAACTTTAAAAAAAAATCTTTAAATATCACTTGTCCCAGCACTTGAGCTGTGGAGACAGTCCAGTGCTATCCTTAGTTATATACTGAGTTTGAGTCTAGCCTGCACTACATAAAGTCCTGTATCAAAACATCAATACTAAAACAAGCAAATAAAAATAATTTGCTGTTAAATGTGTTCAGTGTGGATACAAGGATTTAAAAAAATATTAAATGAAGTTGTATGTAAAAAACCTTGTGTGCCCTTGAAATTATGACTATATTAATAACCCCACCCTGCCTTGGGAAAGAAGTCTTGAGAACATTTACATGTACAGCATAGTTCATTAGGTTTCTGAATGCCCTGCCTAGTTCTTTCAAAGCTTCTGGGTGGTTAAAGAGTAACACTAGGTCTGTTTCTCTTTCCCTGGGGGTTAAGGGGGTGGGGAGTAGGAGCTGCTTACACCTCAATATCCTGTTTGGGAATTGCCAACTTCCACACATAGAACTGTGACACCTCACTCAAGATAATTGCTGACTGTGACTCCCTTGTTCTGAATGTGATCTCTCAAAGTGCTTGCATCAGTGCCTGAGTTTATAGGGTAATTTGAAGAAAAGGAAGGAGGTTTGGCTATTTTAAGTTTCAAATATGTTTGATGATATACCAATGAGTTCTTAGAGTCTCTTTCATGCTTGGTTTAAATAGTGCTGTATCAGTGAGGCACACAAGTTGAATGTGTTTCTCTAGGAAGTAATAACAATCAGCTAGAAGTCAGACTGGCTGTTTGTCTTTGGAAGGTCTCTAACCTCTCCTTCATCAACATGTCCCTCTTTAGGAGCAGCCTTTTAGGGTTCTTGTATCCTATTCTCAGTACTCTATTAAAAAAATAGAAGGCTGAAAATACTCATACATGTATGACATTCATTCATTGTATGTTAGTTACTGTTTTATTATGAGGTGACACCATGATCAGTGAAAGTTTTAGAAGAAAGCATTTAAGTGGGAACTTGCTTACAGTTTCATAATTATGTCAAGAAGTGCAGTGACAGGCAATCATGGCACTGGAGCAATAGGTAGAGATCACATCTGATCCACATGTTGCAGGAAGAGATACTGGGTCTGACATGGGCTTGGGAAATCTCAAAAGCCCACCCCCAGAGACACACCTCCTCCAACAGGCCAAACCTTCCCCCAACAAGGTCACACCTACTTGTACTTCCCAAACAGCTCTACTAACTGGGGACCAGGCACTCAAACATATGAGTCTACTCTCATTTGAGCCACCAAGATAGGAAACTCTACGTCTATGAACAACCAATTTAACACGCAGATGGCACCATGTTAAAGTATTTGTAAGCAGTAAACAGAATATAAACGAAGTAAAATGAAAGAAAAAACATTGACACAGTATCCCTGGGCTAATGCCTTCATTTTCTCTGTCTGCCCTTTTAATTGATTCTGCCCCTAAAACTTGAGAGAGCAGTATAACCAAAAACACACCAGCCCTGCCCTCATTATACTGACTCTGTGATGGTAAATGTTTTTAGGTTTATTTGGGGTTGTTTATTCAAAGATAGAGCCTTACTATAGACAGGCTAGCTCAGAACTAATTACACTGTCTGCTTTCCAGAGCATCAAAGGCTACACAAAAAGCAGTGATGCGCCTAGCCTTTGATAGGAGTAGAAGAAAGGAAAATGACAGAGTCTAATACAAGTAAGGAAGTAAATTCTACAGATCTGCAACTGGATGTGGAAGATCAGTAGATGAGAAAACTAAGGCAGACTAGTCTCTAGGTCAGCTCCTGCATATTGCAGCACCTATGTTACAGTACATACTTCATTAAGTCTTGAAAACACACTTCAATAAGTGATTGAATGGGTAAATGAACAGATGAGTCAAGGTTAAGAATCCAGCTTTCCATGGTGGGGATGAATAAAAGAACATGGACGCTTCTTGATGAGAAGCACAACAGTGATCATTTATAATATGCAGCAAAGAACTGCTGTTTTATTGTTTAAACATCTACATGAATCCAGTTGTATTCTACATCAATAACACTAGAGCACTCAAGAGGTTAGCCAGGAGGACTTCTGTGAATTCAAAGTGAAACTGGCTACAGAGTAAGACCTTATCTCTATATAAATGACCCTAAATATATCTACAAACATATCAGCACATAAAATTTCTGGACTCATGAAAAACCCTACAGGCATTGACTGACTCCTTTGCTTGTTATATACCTTAACAATGCATTCAAGTACATTATCTGCTAGGATCGGTAAGCCATCTTAGACCATCCTGGATTGACAAACAAGACACTATACTCTTTCGTATCTCCAGTTGAATGTTAAACACAATCTCTAAAGAACCTTAGAGGATATGGACCATACCATGGCACAAATGTTGAGGTCGAAGGACAACATGGAGAAGTTGTTTCTCTTCTTCCACTGTGTTGATTCTGGGGAATGAACTCAGGTTAGTAGGCTGGGTGGTGAGCGCCTTAATCCAGAGTCTTCTTGATGACCCTTCAGGAATTTTAAGTCAGGCTCAATTACTGAGTTTAAAGCCAGGCTAGGCTATTGAAAGAGACCATGCCTCAGAAACTCAAAACAAGCAGGTCACAACTTGATTCAACCTCACAATGCCTTGAATCAGCAACAATAAACAATTTACTTTGTTAACTGGAAAAACTTCCAGGGTTCAAAGTAATTAGGTGATCCCCTAAACATTTAGCTCAATAGTTCCTAATAACAGTTGAGATCATTTTTATTATTTAGTAGTAATATAATCAATGACCCCAGATTAGTACTTCCTTGCTTATTTTACTTCCTAGTCTATTGTATCTGTGTTTTAAGACATGAGCATGTTTCTCAAAGATGCCTAAATGTACATCTCAATAGCTTAAAATTTTTCCATCTTTATCAAAATCATCTTAGAAAAAGAGATAGTTGAAGGAGTTTCAGTTATCTGATTCTCCTTCACAAAAAAAAAAAAAAAAAAAAAAAAAAAAACAACCTGATCAAATCGGCCTGTCCTTTGAAAATGTGAACTATGTTCTCTTCAAGGTCATACTTGAGAAATGTTTACATACAGATTGTTTGCTCTGTTTTTTGACACAGGACCTTACCTTGTTTAGGAAGGCTATGAACATTCTGTGTAGTCAAGGTTAACCTTGAACTTCTAATCCTCCTGCTTCTCCCTAAGAAGTTCTGGGATTACAGAACTACATTACCATGCCACTCTTGGTTTTTAATCTATCAAGGCAGAGGGTCTTGGCTGGGCAGTGGTGGTGCATGCCTTTAATCCCAACACTTGAGACACAGAGGCAAGCAGAATTCTGAGTTTGAGGCCAGCCTGGTCTACAGAGTGAATTCCAGGACAGCCAGGACTACACAGAGAAACCCTGTCTCAAAAAAAAAAAAAATACAAAATACAAAATACAAAACAAACAAACAAAAACAAAAGACAAAAACAAAAAAGAAGATACCTGTGAGGTTAGAGAGATAGCTAACAACAAGTTCTTGCTGCCTGTGAAGAGGAGTAGATTCATTATCTAGCATCTATTTAATGGATTGTTTTTGTAACTCCAGTTCCAGAGGATCATATGGCCTTATCTTCATTAGAGTTTTATTGATATGAAGAGACATCATGACCACAGCATATCTATAGTTCCAGAACTTGGGATATAGAGGTGGAAAGACCTGGAGTGCAGATTTCATCTTCAACCACAAAGGAAGCTGAAGGCCAGCCTATACTATAAAGTATAGCTTTTGAAACTAATAATTTTAGTATGATGGAATGAGATACCAATGGTTATTCCAAGAATTATTTGCTGAGAAGGTTTGGAGATTAAGTAGAGGCAGTGGCAGAATGGAACAGAGTAGTGATTCTTAATGGATGGAGAGAGACATCCTAACTTACATAAATACACACTTTAGAGATCTCTTAGCTCTCTTAGTCTATTAATTAGGGTGATTTATAAAAAATCCTTTTAAAAACCTAATATTTGTCAATTCTTGACCTTAGAGCATAAGCTATTAGTGTTCTGTTCAGGAACTTTTCCCCTGTGCCCATGTCCTCGAGGGTTTTCCCCAGTCTCTTTTCTATTAGTTTCAGTGTGTCTGGTTTTATGTGGAGGTCCTTGATCCACTTGGAGTTGAGCTTAGTACAAAGAGATAAGAATGGATCAATTTGTATTCTTCTACATGCTGACCTCCAGTTGAACCAGCACCATTTGTTGAAAAGGCAATCTTTTTTCTACTGGATGTTTTCATCTCCTTTGTCGAAGATCAAGTGACCATAGGTGTGTGGATTCATTTCTGGGTCTTCAATTCTATTCCATTGGTCCACTTGACAGTCACTGTGCCAATACCATGCAGTTTTTAACACTATTGCTCTGGAGTATTGCTTGGGGTCTGGGATACTGATTCGCCCAGAAGTACTTTTACTGTTGAGAATAGTTTTAGCTATCCTGGGCTTTTTGTTACTCCAGATGAATTTGAGAATTGCTTTTTCTAACTCTATGAAGAACTGAGTTGGGATTTTGATGGGGATTGTGTTGAATCTGTAGATTGCTTTTGGCAAGATGGCCATTTTAACTCTATTAATCCTGCCAATCCAAGAGCATGGAAGATTTTCCCATTTTCTGGGGTCTTCTTTGATTTCCTTCTTCAGAGACCTGAAGTTCTTATCATATGGATCTTTCACTTGTTTGGTTAGAGTCACACCAATATTGTTTGTGGCTATTGTGAAGGGTGTCATTTTCCTAACTTCTTTATCAGCCTGCTTATCCTTTGAGTATAGGAAGGCAACTGATTTGCTTGAGTTGATTTTATAACCACCCACTTTGCTGAAGTTGTTTATCAGCTGTAGGAGTTCTCTGGTGGAGTTTTTTGGGTCACTTAAGTATACTATCATATCATCTGCAAATAGTGATAATTTGACTTCTTCCTTTCCAATTTGTATCCCTTTGACCTCCTTATGTTGTCTAATTGCTCTAGCTAGAACTTCAAAAACTATAGTGAAAAGATGGAGAGAGAGGGCAGCCTTGTCTAGTCCCTGATTTTAGTGGGATTGCTTCAAGTTTCTCTCCATTTAGTTTGATGTTGGCTACTGGTTTGCTGTATATTGCTTTTACTATGTTTAGATATGGGCCTTGAATTCCTGTTCTTTTCAAAACTTTTAGCTTGAAAGGATGCTGAATTTTGTCAAATGCAGAATTGAAAAATGGGACCTCATAAAATTACAACGTTTCTGTAAGGCAAAGGACACTGTCAAAAGGACAAAACAGCAACCAACAGATTGGGAAAGGATCTCAACCAACCCTAAATCTTACAGAGGGCTAACATCCAATATATACAAAGAACTCAAGAAGTTAGACCCCAGAGAACCAAATAACCCTATAAAAAAGTGGGGTACAGAGCTAAACAAAGAATTTTCACATGAAGAACTTCGGATGGCCGAGAAGCACCTTAAGAAATGCTCAACATCATTAGTCATTAGGGAAATGCAAATAAAAACAACCCTGAGATTTCACCTCATACCAGTCAGAATGGCTAAGGTTAAAAGCTCAGGGGGCAGCAGGTGTTGGCCAGGATGTGGAAAAAGAGGAACACTCCTCCACTGCTGGTGGGATTGCAAGATGGTACAACCACTTTGGAAATCAGTCTGGGGGTTCCTCAGAAAACTGGACATGACACTTCCAGAGGACCCTGCTATACCTCTCCTGGGCATATACCCAGAGGATTCCCCAGCATGCAATACGACACATGCTCCACTATGCTCATATCAGCCTTAATTATAATAGCCAGAAGCTGGAAAGAACCCAGATGTCCCTCAATGGAGGAATGGATACAGAAAATGTGGTATATTTACACAATGGAATACTACTCAGCAATTAAAAACAATGAATTCATGAAATTCTTAGGCAAATAGTTGAAACTGGAAAATATCATCCTAAGTGATGTAACCCAATCACAAAAGAATACACATGGAATGTAGTTACTGATAAGTGGATATTAGCCCAGAAACTCTGAATTTTCAAGACACAATTAGCATATCAAATGATACCCAAGAAAAGGGAAGGAGAGGGCCCTGGTTCTGAAAAGAGTTGATCCAGCAGGACTGGAGAGATGGCTCAGCAGTTAAGAGCACCGACTGCTCTTCAGAAGGTCCTGAGTTCAAATCCCAGCAACCACATAGTGGCTCACAACCACCTGTAATGAGATCTGGAGCTCTCTTCTGGCCTATAGGAATGCATGCAGGCAGAATGCTATACACATATAATAAAGCTTTAGAAAAAAAAAAGAGTTGATCCAGCATTGTAGGGGAATACCAGGACAGAGAAATGAGAGGGGGTGATTGGGAAATGGGTGAAGGGAAGAGGGCTTATGAGACCGATGGGGAGGGGGGAACCTGGAAAGGGGAAAGCATTCAGAATGTAAACAAAGAATATAGAAAAAAAAAGTTCCATCTGAGATTCAAATGTTATCATCTTAAATAAGCTCTGATTTCCGACTCGCATTCCCACAAATAGTCACTTGAGAGAGACTACTTCTTTTCTGAGACTTGCAAATATTTACAGATGTTTGTAAACCAGGAAGCCAGCTGAGGGCTGACTTGCCCTGAGCATGACAGTAATGCCACCATGAGGGTTCTGAGTGACACAATCTGTATTTGCTTGGTTCACATCATTGAGAAATTCAAATCACTTACTCAAGGGTCTGTGACCTATCTGTGATTACAAAATTTCACTAGCAAGCTACAAACTTTTCCACTCAATGAAAAATGTATAATACAATGAAAAACAGTATAAAACAAAATACATAAAAATATACCTAAACACACTGAAACTCATAAACAAAATCTCAGAGTACATCATAAAACATTCTTGCAAAAAGAAAAAAACGGGGGGGGGGGGGGGTAGTTATTTACTACCAAGATCAAGTGATTTAGAAAACAGGGACATGTTTGATCTAGCTTTATGAAGAAATTTTGTGTTACATTGGAATGTTTCATGTGTTCTTAAACTCTTCCTGATAATTCCATAAAATACGATTTTATGAATGATCATTTTAGCCAGTCTACTACATAAGTAAGGCCTACACTAAGGCCATCCTACTGTAAATAAGTAGGAAGTTGCCTCTTAGTGACATTTTGTAGACCAAACCTTTTTTTCCTTTTATTGACCTCTTAACATTTTTAAAATTCAAATTTATATATGACACATATAGACATATAGTCACTCTACTTGAAACCTCCATTTTTATTTTCATTAGTACCTTCATAAAAGGTACTACAATTGTAGTAAGCTTGACACTAAAACTTTGGTCTTTGTCCCACCCTTGTATCACCTCTCTCACTGAATGGAATATATATTGGTTGTCATATCCTATCCCTTGACATCCTCCATCCCCAGGATCTTGACAGTACTTCTAAACTACCCTCCAATCTGTCTAGACTATCAATTGACTCTCACACATCGATTTCTATGAACTACTGATAAAACCAGCTTCATGATGTTGCCTCTTTTCTTTTTAGACTCTTCAAAGGTAATGCCTTGCTATAAATCAGAGACTGGTTAACTTTTCTGACCTCTCTGGCTAGTGTCAGATTGCTTCAGACCCAAATTTCTCACCTGCTACTTTTTCTTCATTATATTTTTTACTCAAGCTCACTGCCTTTCTTGAGAGTTGGACTGTATCATGACCCTTCTACTAAAGGGCCATGCCAATATCTCTTCTTCCCAGAACATCTCTCACATGCTTTTCACCTAATAAATTTTAGTTTGTAATAACGTCATTCAAGCACTTCTTCTCAGAAAACACTGCTCTGGCTTGACAAATTGGATCAGAGCCCTATGCCTTTAGTGACACAAATCATTAGTTTTGATCTGTATACTTCGCTGAACACTGTCTAAATGCTGGGAGCTCGGGGTCTAGTTCTTTTCACTGGCCTTTTCATGAACAATCAATAGAAAATCATTGGATTTCAGATGTATTCATGTATGAATGGAAGAAAGCAAACAACAGAGATGAAAGTTTGGGAAAGAGCATGAGAGCATTCAAAACATGTTTACTGAATTTCTAGCATCATAGAATGTAAAAGAATCAAAAGGTGGATATAGGTGTCAATACCTGTTATCCTAACACTTACAAAGCTTAGGCAGGAGGATAACTGTGGGTTCAAAACCAGCACAGGTTACTTAATGGGTTGGGTTTAAAGTCAGACTGGGCTGTAGAATAAGACCCTGCCTTGAAATATAAATAAATAAATAAATAAATAAATAAATAAACAACCTGCAAAAGAGATAACCCAGTGAATAACAGAGGACACTGTGTACAAATACGAGGCATTGTATACTTATAGAGGAGCTGAGTTCAGTTCCCAACATAGATATCAGGTGACTCACACAGCCTCCTGTAACTCCAGTACCAGAGAATCCAATATCCTCTTCAAACATCCAAAGGTACCTGTGCTTATCTGCATATAGACCAGTGATTCTCAACATTCCTAACACTGCAAACCTTTAATACAGCTCCTCTTGTTGTGGTGACCCCCCCACATACACACTGTAAAATTATTTTAGTTGCTACTTCATAATTGTAATTTTGATACTGTTATTAATTATAATGTAAATATCTGATATGCAGAATATCTGATATGCAACCCCTAAAGAGGTGGCAACCCACAGGTTAAGAACTGCTGATAATAGGCACATACATACTAAAAAGCAATCAATTAACTTGTCAAAAATTAAAACTAAATAACATTTTAAAAGCCATGAAGATTTTAAAAAGAGAAAATGATTCCTATCTGAGACATTTTTCAGAAAACGGGAGATAAAATGCTAGTGATAATACAAAAGAACTCTAAGCATCACATGAGGGTACCAAAGACATCTCAGAAGTACTGTTATTTTGAATAGCAGAAAGATACAAGCTCAGCGGGAGATTAGGTAGAACCAGCTACTTCACTTCAACTTGTTGACTCTATCTAGAGTATATCTCAAGAATCAAGTATATTTCCTAATAGGTGCTTATCACTGCCATAGAACATTATCATCTGGTCATAATACCATTAATCTCTTCATTAGTGTGTTAGACTACATGCAAACATCTCTGAAAACATGGCCTGTAGGTTCTTTTTCATGGATGGAGGGGGTGGGGGATCATTAAAATTTCACCTGAGAATCTAACCACTTATTTCTACCTTTCTCTCCCCGGCTGTATATAATTCTACTCAAGCTGCATTTGGTCTAGTGATCCCAGCAGGTAGTATAGTTGGAAAATTAACTGAAGATGGGAGTCCTCCTATGCCACGATAGGAAGACTTCAGACATGTTGGAATGAGAGATTTTTGTGATGAGGCTGCTTTGAGGTCACTCATATTCCTGTGAGTAGCATATGCTTACAAACCTATGCTTTGTAAGCAAGCCAAGTCAACTCACTGGTTTGCCAAGTTATTTGTGATAACAAAAGATGATCCTTTGTTCTGTCATTGAACTCTACCTGGGGTGAGCAGCCATTGGTTGTAATTTCCACACAGAAATTTCTCACAATGATCAAAAATTGGGAGATTGTGAGAAAGTAAATTATCATCCCTATCAATTGAGGATCACAACTGCTAATGATGCCAATGTGTTTATTTGTAAATACATCTACAGATAAAGGACTTGTATCCATAGTAAAGAGATGTTACAAATCCAATAACAAAGAGTCAAGGAAATGAATTTACAAAATGAGTGCGGGGGAGGGTGTGTCCCCAATGAAAAAGTTAGCAAAAGGACTAAAGGAGCTGAAGGAATTTGCAACCTCATAGGAAGAACAACAATATCAACCAACCAAAACCAGATGCCCCAGAGCTCCCAGGTACTAAGCCATCAACCAAGGGGTACACATGACTCTAGCTGCACATGTAGCAGAGGAGAGGTTCCTTGGTCTTATGAAGGCTCAATAGATGCCCAAATGCAAGGGTGGGGAGGTGGGAGTGGGGTGGGTGGAGGAACACCCTCATAGAATTAGAGTGAGGGAGGATGGGATGGGGGCTATTTTGGAGGAGGGAACCAGGAAAGGGGATAGCATTTGAAATGTAAATAAAGAATATACCAAAAAAAAAAAGAACTTGAGTAGACATCTTTACAAAGAATATATATACACACATATATGCATATATAATTATCTAATAACCTAAATGTATATATATAATTATATAATAACCTGATAAAAAATGACTGTTAGTAAAGGTGAATGTGATAGTGAGACACCTCTGAACACTTAATATGATGACTCTAGTCAAAATGACGGGCAATAACAAATGTTGGCAAACATGTAGTAACTGACTCCTTCATATAGTGTTTTGGGCATGTTAAAAAGATACAGCCACTTTGAAAAACAGTTCTTCAGAATTTTAAAATGTTAGACAAAACTGCCGTGTGACCTAGCACTTTCCTTCTGAAGCATCTAAAAGAAAGAAAAATGCTTTCCCAAAGACTTGTACATAATAGTTCATGGGTATACTATTTGTAACAAAAAAAGAAAACAATCCAAACACTGAGCAAGTGATAATGGATAAATAGAATATAACATGTCACTATAATCCTTCACAATACAATGCCTTGTCAACCAAAATCTAAACATGGTCCGATATGGATGAATCTTCTTCTAAGTGTTATGTTAAGTGAAAAAAGGCTGTCATACTGAGGGTGATTGCATTTATCAAGAGTATCTACAATAAGTGAACTTATAAAAAGACAATAAAGTTATATTAGTCATTCCCAGAGGCTGGAGAGAGGGCAAAAATGAAGAACAGCTACCAACAGATATGAGTTTCTTTCTTTAAATATTTTAATTTAATTAAAATATAATTAAATCATTTCCCTCTCTTTATCCTCCCTCCAAGTCCTTCTACATTCCCTCTAAATTCCAAGACCTCTTATTCTTTACTTATTGTTAAATTTATTTGCAAATAAATAAGGCAATTGAACCAGCTACATTTACATACTGATGTAGCTTGCATATGGCTTACCACTTGGTATTGGATAACCATCTAGGGGCCCATACCTGGAGAAAACAAATTCTCCTCTCAGTTTTTTTTTTTATTTGTCTGTAGCTCTTCATCCAAGGATGGAATCCCATGAGATTTGCCATGTCAACTGACATGTTTTTGTTCTGGTCTTGTTCAAGCAGCCATATTGATGAGATTTCATGCATGTATCTCCCCTATCAAATCCGGAAGACATAATTTTACAGTAGAGTTTCTGCCCTACTGGTTCCAGTAGCCTTTCCATCCCCATTCCCAAGGATGTTCCCTGAGCCTCAGACATAGGGACTATGTTGTAGATGTGTCATTTGGGACTAGGCAAGTTATTGTACAGGCTTTCTTTTGTGGGTGTTTTAAATGTTCCAAAGTTTGTTTGTAATTGTGGTTGCATATGTCGAAAAATATAATTTTGTAGCATAAGGAATATATCTCTATAAAATTGTGATACGAATAAACATAATAGATTAGTGTGATGGTTTGAAAATGCTTGCCCCACGGAGTGGCTATTAGAAGGTGTGGCCCTGTTGGAGTAGGTATTGCCTTGTCGGAGTAGGTATGTCACTGTAGGCGTGGGTTTTAAGACCCTCATCCTAGCTCCCTGGAAACCAATCTTTTCCTGTTTGCCTTCAGAACAAGATGGAGACCTCTCAGCTCCTCCTACCCCATGTCTACCTGGACATTGTCATGCTCTGGCCTTGATGATAATGGACTGAACTTCTGAACCCATAAGCCACCCCCAATTAAATGTTGTTAAGAGTTGCCTTGGTCACGATGTCTGTTCACAGCAGTAAAACCCTAAGACAATTAGTAAATGCTAATATTCTTACCATAGAGGAGTGGCCTGGAATGGAGAAGAAATTAAAACAAGGAAGGCTTCCTGGGAGAAATGGTGACAAACAGCCTTACCTGTCTGTACTAGAGTAAATGTTTCATAAAGCTTTGGCTACCAGATACATGAATATTAAAACTTAAATATCATGTTTGGTTTTTAGTGGAAAACATGCCTCCAGAAAACTCAAGCACTCAAGCATACAATTCCAAGATAATAAGCTTCAGGCAACTTCACGCTCACTGCCAGATCCCTCCTAAATGTCCTGTGTGGAGTCCAGCTACACCTGAGCTCACTCACTGACGTGTACATTTCTTCCTCTTTGAACTCACAAGAACCAGAATTGCCAGAAGTCAAAGATCTAAAACAAAGTTCTCTTCTCACAGGAAATTGCGTTTATACTAGAATCCACTCATTTGCCTGTTTTTTTTTTTTAATGTAACCAAAACAATCCATGTCTCCATACAGATGCTTGCTCACATACTCAAAACAGAAGCATCAAGTCACATACTAGCAACCTGAATATCTTCACAAAACAAGAAATCCTCTACACTCTGCCGACACATTCAAGGGTACCTAGTAAAAAAAAAGAAACAGGCTTTTTACTCAATGTATTCATGCAGAAGTCATAACAGGTATGAGAATTCTTCATCTCTTTATTAAATTCATTTGCAGAAAGTGAAAGATGTTAGGCTTTAGAAGTCATATTCACTGTTTGAGAAGCTCTCATTTTCTACACCCTCCGGGTTACTTATTAGTGTTAGTCACTCTCAAGACAATGGGCAGATAATAATGTGGAAACCATAGTGAAAACACAATAGAACACTAACGTAGAATTTGGTTGTAGCCTAGGAAACAAGAACCTTGCCAGGTACTTATCCTGTGTGTCACTGAGTCAAAAAGAAAATGACATAAGCGAGCTGTTTAAGAAAAAAAGAGAGAGAGAGACAGAGAGATTCTTTACCACAGATTACACATTAGTCTATGACTTTAAAACTGCTGGCAGAAGAAATGCCACGTCAAAGAGGATTTTGACTGTAAAATGACAGTAATCTATGGAATCTGAAGAAATGCATCTTAGCAAGAAAGACTCAATGACCTGTCCCTGTATAACACTGGAAAATTAGATTTTGCAACATCATGGTAGTTTGCTGAGTGAGAGTTGAGGTTAGTGCATAATGACAGAGTAGCAGAGTCAGGACACAGTGAGGATGAGGAAATGACCCCAGTGTCTCCCAGGACTCATTGAGCTAGACTCTAAATCCCCCTCCATTGCGGGCTCAGTCATCGTCTGCTCCCATTAATCTTCTCCAGGAGAAAGAGAGAGGAAAACCCGAGGTCCCAGAGGGACAATGTATTATCTAGATGTGTAACACACAACTGTAAACCCATCATCTACAAGAAGACAGGAACAGCAGAAGCCCGAGGTCATTCCTAGAAACTTAATGTAGTTCATGGCCAGCCAAAGCTAGAAATCTTATCCCAAAACAAAGCAAAACAACCTAATCAGGTAAATGCATATGTCCCATATCCTACTAAAACATGGGGATAACGGCCCCAGAAAATCCTGTTTTGCCCTTTTGTAGCCAGTCTTCCTGCCTTAGAACAGCCTTGCTCTGATTTTTATCACTCTAACTTGTTTCTTCTATTATATCTAGCTTGAAATAGGTGTTTTTATATCAGAATAGTATCACTCTATATGATGCTACTGTATTATCATAACTGTCTATAGTTTCTTTCTTCTAATGATTTAGCAATCATCCATTTTATTTTTATGCTTCTAGTCTTTCACTGAGGTCAATGTAAGCTATTTCCAGAATTAGGCTTTTCTAGCCAAATATATTATTAGTATTCATATCCAAACCTTTGTGGACACATACTATAATTTCTCTCGAATAAAACCTGAAGGATGAGATTTCTTGATCACAGGGAAAGATGTGTTTAAAATTTTCAGAACACTCAACTTTTAGAATTGATTTAAGAGTTAGGTAGGGAAATCTTGTCTGAAACAAAATAAACAAGATAGCTATGATGGCCCATGCTTGTAACCCAAACACTTGCAAGATAGAGACAAGAGGATTGCTGAGTTCAAGGCTAGCTAGAGCTACAGAGTAAAACTAAGAACAAAAACCAACCAACCAACCAATTATTTTAAAAATGAACTATTTTACATTCCCACCAAACAAAAGAAATTTCATTTGTTCTATGTTTTTATCAGCATGTAACATTTAAGTTTTTCTGTCATTTTTCTATTTAATTAATTAATTAATTAATTTTGAGAAGGAGACTCCTGTAGACCAGGCTAGTCTTGAATGCATTATGTTGGTGAGGCTAGCCTTGCACTACTAATTCTTCAGTCTTGGCCTCCAGAGTGCTGGAATTACAGGTTTGCATGTATGCCAGCACACCCAGTTTATTAGGAGCTGGTACTCAAATCAGGGCTAGCATCTCAGGAACTAAGTTGCATGCCCAACCCCGCCTTTTTACTTCAGCCATTTTAGTGTCTGTGCAGTGATTTCATATAAATACTCTAATATGGAGTTTCTAAAGACTAAAGGCAAGAACAAGTTTTCATGTGTGTGTTATCCCCTCATGGATCTTTCCTTGTGTAGTACAGACTGAAGCCTTTGGTTCGCATCTCTTTTCTTTTCTTTTTCTTTTTTCTTTTTCTTTTTTTTCTTTTCTACATTCTTTGTTTACATTCCAAAAGGTTTCCCCTTTCCGGGTTCCCCCCCTCCATAAGTCCCATAAGCCCCTCTGCTCATTCCCCAATCACCCCCCTCCCACTTCTCTGTCCTGGTAATCCCCTACAATGACTCATCAAGCCTTTTCAGGACCAGGGCCCGAATCATTTGATATGTTAATTGCGCTTTTCTTTATTATTGAAATGTAAAATTTGGGAGAGACTAAAACACTAGCATTCTTGGTGGAGAGTGTAGAAATTCTTTATATATTCTGAATACTAGTTCTTTAAAAAATATACATAGAAAGTATTTAGGGGGGGTGGACTTAAGTACTTACCTTCTTCAAACTGTCTCCTGCTAAGCAAAGTTTTAAGTACTCTCCTTCCTGCACTTCTATGGCTAGCTTTACTTGTCTCTTCTAAAACTGTGACACCTTCCTAGCAAACAATTGCAATTGTTTTCCTTTATTTCTTTGACCTAGGAGATCCATACTTGGCTTTTGCATTTCTGGCCATGGTTCAGTATCTGTGACTTGATAGAGGTCAAAATTCCTTTTCACATAGGGATATGCAGAATTACCCTGTAAAACAATTAAAGTCACAGACAGAACTGATTTTGTTTAAGTCTCTTGAATCAATTTTATATGCATTTTACAATTAGCTTGTCAACTTCCATTTTCAGAAAGTTTGCTTTAGAGCAATAGTGTTAAAAACTGCATGGTATTGGCACAGTGACAGGCAAGTGGACCAATGGAATAGAACTGAAGACCCAGAAATGAATACACACACTTATAATCACTTGATCTTCGACAAAGGAGATGAAAACATCCAGTGGAAAAAAGCTTGCCTTTTCAACAAATGGTGCTGGTTCAACTGGAGGTCAGCAGGCAGAAGAATACGAATTGATCCATTCTTATCTCCTTGTATTAAGCTCAACACCAAGTGGATCAAGGACCTCCACATAAAACCAGACACACTGAAACTAATAGAAAAGAAACTGGGGAAAACTCTTGAGGACATGGGCACAGGGGAAAAGTTCCTGAACAGACCACCAACAGCTTATGCTCTAAGATCAAGAATTGACAAATGGGACCTCATAACATTACAAAGTTTCTGTAAGGCAAAGGATACTGTCAAAAGGACAAAATGGCAACCAACAAATTGGGAAAAGATTTTCACCAACCCTACATCCGATAGAGGGCTAATATCCAATATATACAAAGAACTCAAGAAGTTAGATCCCAGGGAACCAAATAACCCTATTAAAAATGGGGTACAGATCTAAACAAAAAATTTTTACCTGAAGAAATTCAGATGGCTGAGAAGCACCTTAAGAAATGCTCAACATCATTAGTCATTAGGGAAATGCAAATCAAAACAACCCTGAGATTTCACCTCACACCAGTCAGAATGGCTAAGGTTAAAAACCCAGGAGACAGCAGGTGTTGGCCAGGATGTGGAGAAAGAGGAACACTCCTCCACTGCTGGAGGGGCTGTAAGATGGTACAACCACTTTGGAAATCAGTCTGGCTGTTCCTCAGAAAACTGGACATGACACTTCCTGAGGACTCTGCTATACCTCTCCTGGGCATATACCCAAAGGATTTCCTGGCATGCTATAAAGACACATGCTCCATTATGTTCATAGCAGCCTTATTTATAATAGCCAGAAGCTGGAAAGAACCCAGATGTCCCTCAATGGAAGAATGGATACAGAAAATGTGGTATATTTACACAATGGAATACTACTCAGCAATTAAAAACAATGAATTCACGAAATTTTTAGGCAAATGGTTGGATCTGGAAAATATCATCCTAAGTGAGGTAACCCAATCACAAAAGAATACACATGGAATGCAATCTCTGATAAGTGGATATTAATTAGCCTAGAAGCTCTGAATACCCAAGGCACAATTAGCATAACAAATGACTCTCATGAAGAAGTAAGGAGAGGGTACTGATCCTGGAAAGGCTTGATCTAGCATTAGAGAGGAGTATCAGGACAGAGAAAAAGAAAAGAGGTGATTGGAGAATGGGTGAAGAGAAGAAGGCTTATGGGACATATGGGGAGGGGGGAACTGGGAAACGGGAAATCATTTGGAATGTAAACAAAGAATATAGAAAATAAAAATATATAATTAAAAAAAAAGAAAAAGTTTGCTTTAAAAGAATCCCTTAAAGTTAAGACTGGAGACACAGGCTGGAGAGATGGCTCAGCTTTTAAGAGCTGACTGTTCTTCCAGAGGTCCTGAGTTCAATTCCCAACAACCACATGGTAGCTTATAACCGTCTGTAATGGGATCCAATATATGAACACTGGAACAGTGTACTCACATATATAGAATTAAAAAAAAAAATAGCCAGACAGTGGTGGCACACGCCTTTAATCCCAGCACTTGGGAGGCAGAGGCAGGCAGATTTCTGAGTTCGAGGCCAGCCTGGTCTACAGAATGAGTTCCAGGATAGCCAGGGCTACACAGAGAGACCCTGTCTAGAAAAACCAATAAATAAATAAATAAATAAATAATAAGAAAACAAAAAACAGGGGCTCTGCCAGAGTCTTACACATACAGAGGCAGATGCTAGTAGCCAACCATTGGACTGAGCATTGGAGGGAGGACTAGAGGAGCTGAAGGGGTTTACAGCCCCATGGGAAGAACAATGATGTTGGCCACCCAAACGCCAAGGATTCCTAGGGACTAAACCATCAACCAAGGGGTACACATTGTTGCAGACAAAAGTGTGGCAGAGGAATGCCTTGTTGGACGTCAGTTGGAGGAGAGGTCCTTGCTCCTGTGAAGGTTCAATAGATGCCCCAACAAAGGGACACTGAGGGAGGGAGGGAGGAGTGGGTCAGGTGCAGGGGCATATACTTGAGGGAGGAGGGAGGAGGAGAGGTTGGGGGGTTTTCAGGAGGAGGGAAACCAGGAAAAGTTTTAGCATTTGAAATATAAATGAAAAATATATCAATAAAGCAAAACAAAACAAAAAACAAAAAAAAAAAGGAAGGCTAAGCAGTTACTGCTTTGGCTCTTGTTTGAAAAAAAAAAAAGACTGGGGACAGTATACATGGATTTGGGAAACTTGGAGGCCACAGAATACCTTAACAACATTGAGTCTTTGCACATATTAAGGACTTTGTTAAGTTATCTCACTAATATTTTATTGCTTTAGTGCAGCAGTATTATGCAACTCCTGTACATTAATTACAAATATTTTGGAATGTGATGTAGATGCTACTTTTAGTGTTAGTTTTGAAAATTTTGGATCCAGAACAACAATTAATTTGTACATGGACCTTAATTAATACTAAAACACTGCCCGATTCACTGGTTATTGCCTGGGCATGGTGATACATGCCTATAATTATGAACTAGAAGATAGCCTGGGCTATGTAGTGATACCCTGTAGTCACAGACAAAATACTATGTAAAGATTCTCTTCCTGAAGAAGCAGCTATGCAGAGTATAGTCCATCTATGAGGGTGTACATGAAACAGGAAGTTGAACTGCCTGCGCAGGAACAGAAACAACAGGAGCAGAGCTTTTCATAAATGGAGCGCTGTTTGGTAAATGTAGGCCTCAAACCATCCTGGGAAGGTAGAGAGAGCTGGTAAATTGCAATAAACTTTAGAGTAAGAGAAGCAGTCTTTGAATTTGCTTCGAAGGACATGAGAAGAAATAAATGCTGTGTAGACGAGTCGGCCAAGCAGAGTTGAAGCTTGCTTAGTTGAAGCTTGCTTAGACCGAGAGACAAGTCAGAACGGCCTGTTTATTGATGCAAGAAGACGGAGGTCCTGAGGGCATAGGCGGTGAGGTGGTCCGGCCAACAGCAGAAAGTTGTCAGGAAAAGATAAAGTTTGGCTTCCCCAGTTCCCTTTCAAAGCAGGATGTTAACAGGACTGGTCTACTGTGTTTGCAGGTGAGCCAACTACAGGGCCAGTTCCAATTTTCTTAATGTTTATTTTTTTTCTGGGGACAGCAATAAGTCCTCTCAAAAGACACAGGCTCCTTACAGGAATCTGAGACCAAGGCTAGTCCTGTTTGCTTACCAGAATGGTTGTTCAACTCCAACTGCCCTTTGTGATTACACTCAAGATTCTTAGTATAAAACGCTCGGAAGACACACCTTTAAGGGTTCTTTCCAAAAGATTTCCTCTGAAGATAAAATAGGAATGTTTTCCCTCTGACCACCCTAAAGTAGAAAGAGGACCAATCAGAATACAATGCCTTGTCAACCGAAATCTAAACATGGTACAATATGGATGAATCTTTTAAGTGTTATGGTAAGTGAAATAAGGCTGTCATACTGAGTTTGATTGCATTTATCAGTCACTACCTGGTCCTTATATGTAACTCCCCTTAGATTTACACACAAGGACCGCTACTTGGCATGAGCACCTTTATAATATTTAGCTGATTTTTGCTTAATTTTGTTTCAAGACACTGTAAAAAGAACATGGAATCTTGTAGTAGCAGGCAACAGGACAGGAAGAAAGCACATCAAAACACGTCAAGTGTGTGGTACTGGGTGTAATACTGTGACTCTCTACATATATTTATATATTTTATATATATTTATATATATATATATATAATTTAATATATATATTTAATCATTTATGATTAAAATGATAAAAATTTATTATATACGATATAAATCATATATTTATGGTAAAGTTATCTAGACCAACAAACTCTCAGTAGCCAAGGATAATCTTGATCTCCCGCTTTAACCTCCCGAGTGCCTGTTTTTATGCAGGGCTGAGGATCTAGCCCAGCGCTTCCTGTATGCTAGGCAGGCACTCTGCCACCGGAGCTATATCCCCCATCATCATGAAAACATTAAGTCCAAGCCGGAGATATCGCCTTAGGATACACAGTACCAATCTAATGGCAATTCTTAATCTCCAATGAGTGAAAATAACTATGGCTTCTAGAGTTTAGGGTCCTGGAACCATGAAGCCAGTCGCAGGGATCCTCACAGGAGGCAAGGTAAAGGAAACGGGGAATATGAGAAATAGTGTCTCTCAGAAAAAAACAAAAAACAACAACAACAACAAACATGGGCCTTAATTCTCAAGGTTGGCGTAAGCTTTCTATGTGACCGGGAGCGCCTCGCCACCTCCTCTGGACTTCAGATTCCTCATCTACCAGTGAGGGCTTTATCAAATAACCTCAGCGTTTCCTCTCTAACTCCAAGAGGCAAGGCTTCAGCGCAGCTGGGCCCTGCATGCAAGTCTCACCTGTTTTATGAGTTACTATGATTTCTCAGCTGAGAGAACTTATTCACAGCACGTAGAAAACAGGGCAGCAGGGAACACTGTTCTTGATTAGTTGAGTGTCCTGGCTGCAAGAAGTTATACTTAGGTCATCAGCAAGAAACAATTAACAATCAGCCCTGGCCACCTGTCCAGTCTGGGAGCTGCGTTTGTTAGCCTAGCATGAGCTCTCTTTCCACAGAGGAAGGGGCATGGCAGTGTTTCCGTGTGGTTTTGAGGCAATTTTCTATTAACAGGATAATAAAAATAACACTGTTCAGGTAATAAGGCTTTTGTGAGGGGCATAGGCAATCTTCTGTGTTAAATCCAGCAAGTGCTCAGGTATTGAGCAAAGACCTATGTACTCTCGAAGGACAACAGCTCACCTTATCCATGTCACGCCCACAGCGGTGATGTCAACATGACGTCACTCATGCTCATTCACTCTTTGGTACACTCATACTCCAGGCAGGCCTTCAGCGCACTGCTAGCTTCCCTCAGCATTAAGACAGCTTCTCCCAGACACATTGCCTGGAGCCAGCCACACTGAAGGGATGAAGCAAGAAGAGATTATCAAAGGATCTGAGTGGAGGAGCCTCCCTTCTGCCCAGCCAGCTAAACTTGCAACCTCTGCTCACTCTAAAGTTAGGCTTAGCTGCAGATGGAGGCCTGCCTACTAGGGCAATCTGGTTCACAGCATGTTGAGCTGTTTGGATTTAGAAGTCCATGTAATAAATACATAGAACAGAAAAGGCCTGCCAAATATCTACCCCACTGCTTCTCTGTGTGCTCATTTGTTTCGAAACGGGGTCTAACATATCCCACGTTGGCCTTGAACTGTCTATTCAGTCAAGGATGACTTTGAACTTCTGGTCTCCTGCCTCCTCTACCTCTCAAGAGCTGGGATCATAGGTGTGCACTGCTGCACGCAGCTCTTTGGGATCTTTCATTAAACAGATGATGAAAGAAGTAGCAGTAGGGCAGAGAAGCAGAAAAAGAAGCTGATGTCGAAGAACAGAAGAGAATGAAATAAAGAAATAATAGCTGGTCATGGTGGTTCATTGGGATGTATATGAGAGAGTTCAGAGGGAGGAAGAAGCCTTGTAATTAAATTATATAGTTTTTGTTGTATTCTGTAACTGCCTGCAGCTACTACGAACTGGGTTGCTGGAACAGAAGCTGAGGGATGGATGGGGAAGGGGCGAAAAGAAAGAAGGCCAGGACAATATTTTACTGATCGAGGCCCCAATTTTAATGGCGGTCAGACCTTTTAACAGTTTGGGCAAGCCCTTCCCCCCCCAGAATCCGGGCTGGCTTCTGGCAGAAGTGGTCTAGCTTCTCCTGGTGGTCCTTGTCTCGACTGCTCAGGCAGCTGGGTGGGTCACCTGCTTAATTCAGGAATTAGTAAACTTGGAGGAACAATGAGCTGAACCTTCACTCTGAGCTTCTCCACCCTAAGATAAAAAGTCCTGCTGTAACCCACTTCCCTATTATGCCCTAACTTCAGATTCCTGCCCGAAGCCAGGGATTGTCCTTGGCCAATGTCAAGTTCCTATCATGTGGTATGACTCCCAATATGGCTCTGTACAAGTTTTGTAAATTAAATTACCAAAACAAATAACAAATAAATATAGCTCCATGGAAGTCACCCTGTGGGACAGCAGGTAAAGTAAGATGGAGAACTTTTAACGTTATGAGGCATTCTTTGAGAACTGTGGTTCCTCGCCACATGCTGGTGAGACAGACAGGTATGTCTCACTTACATAGGCAGAAAATAATGCTAACGTCAAAGGTGAAAAATCAGAAACCGGTTCAGAGGCATACAGCACGTCACCTGACTGCAGATAGCAGCGGTAGTAGGTGAGAGGCTTCGGGCTCACGGACTGCACTAGAGCCTGAGGCAGAGTTCATTCCTCAGGCTCCTACAAAAGGAATCAAATCACAGAAGGAATCCCAAAAGCCAAAGAATGTGCTTAGCCCTAAAAAAATTTTTTTCAGAGCATGGCAAATAATGAGAACTGAGGACTGGACCGGTGTCAGGCTGTGTCTGGAATCCTATTCTGTGTGGACAGACACGAAGGGAGGTGAGTAAGGCCCCGTAACTCTCAAGACAAACCGGCCATTTCTGCAGTCCCTCTGCCTCAGGGGAGTGCACGGAGAGCATCTGTGGAGAGATAAAGGTTAGAAAGCCACACTGCCAACAAACAGCTGCAGCACAGGGAAAAGAGAACAAATCACCAAGGGGTTAAGTGGCAGAAGAAAGACCTCTGGCCCGACTGCCACCCCCACCTCCACCCCCAAAAGAAAAACCTTTAATGAAATCATTCTTACTCCCACTGTGTTGCCCCCACTGTTGGGGAACTTGCTGTACAGATGAGGCTGATTTCCCTCTCCTCCTTCTCCTCCCCCTTAACATTTAAAAATATTTATTTTATATACATGAATGCTATGTCTTGACACACACTAGAAGAGGGTGATTCCCCCTTACAGATCATTGTGAGCCACCATGTGGGTGCTTCGGAGTCTCTCAAAGAGTAATCAGCGCTCCTAACTGTTGCACCTCCTCTCCAGTCCCTCTGTTTTCCCCTTCTACCATGTAGGATCCTGAAGGTAACTCTCAGGTTCTCAGGCCTGATGATAAGTGTCCTTACTGAACTGGGTCACCAGCCCCAAGGTAATAATAGGTCTAGGATAGATAGATGATAGACAGATGACAGATAGATAGATAGATAGATAGATAGATAGATAGATAGATAGATAGATAGATAGATAAGTAAAAAAGCAAGAACATGGCTGGGGAAATACTTTGGTTGGTAGAGTGTTTGCCTATATACATGAAGTCCTACCTAGCAATCCTCAGGACCATATGAAACCAGGCATGGTGATACATGCCTGTAATGCACGAGGAGATAGGAGCAGAAGAATCAAAGTCCCAGCTCATCCTTGATTCTATAAAACAAGTGAGGGCACAGCTTAGGATACCTGGGATCATATCTCCAAAATTAAACAATTGAAAGAAGGAAGGAAGGCAGGAAGGAAAGAAGAAGGACATAAAACGGAGTTTTGAGAATACTGCCAATACTTAAAGAGCAGGAAGATAAGAAAGAAGTAAGGGAAATGGGGCGGAGGGGGGCGGGGGGGGGGATACATTCTAAGTATATAAGAAGATCAAGAGAAATAAAACTTGTAATCACTAAAATTGTGATATTGTTTCTAAAAAAAAAAAAAAAAACCATTTTGGATCCGGATGGCAACCACAGGGACTTTATGACTGTCTTCACACCCACTCAGCACCTTGGAAATTTGGATGGTTTGACAATCTGGAGATTTTGCTGCTGCCCCAAGGACAGTTTGTCGTGCAGTCCCTGGTCCATTTAAACATGCTGTTTTCTTAGCAATTGTCTAGATCCCTGTTCCCAAATAGACTAGATGTCAAAAGCGTGTGTGGTTAGTTTTTTATCTTACCAGAGTCAGAGTGAGTCAAGAACGGCAGATACCATTAGCAGGAGCCAGTGCTCACAAGGAGATAAAGGGTGCCCCTGGGTGCGTCAGGGAGAGGCCATCCTTGTGTGATGGAACCAAGTCATCAGAGGATTCAATCAAAGAATAAAGAAACGCAGAAAGCAGGGAAACGGGTCAATCTAATAAGCAAATGAGGCTGATAAAGGAAAGGGGCAGGGGAGGAGGTGGGGTCATGGGGATCTTCTTTTTTTCTATTCTTTTCTTCTGTTTTCTTTTCTCCTTTCTGTGTTTTGCTTGATAATTGAATCATTTAAATATGTTTGCAATTAAGTGGAACTTAGTTCCACTTAACTCAAAAGGGAGGGAAACATACTGGGAAAGAGAGCAAAGTAGTAAAAAGATGCTTTAAATTTGAAAAATCAAGACAAGCATGGCAGCCCACACCTGAAATTCTATAGCTTGGGAGGTTGAAACAAAAAGACGGTCATGAGTGTGAACCTAGCCTAGGCTACAGGGAGAGACACTATCTCAAACAATTCACACACACACACACACACACACACACACACACACACACAGGGTTGGGGGAGGGGAGAGAAGGAGGGAGGGAGGGAGGAAGGGAGAAAGAGAGAGAGAGAGAGAGGGAGAGAGAGAGAATAACATTGGTAGAACTTCAAAAAATCTATTCTTCCAAAAAATCAAGCCAAATTATTAATATAACATGCTAAGTAACTTTCTTAAAAATCAAGTGTCCTAATATTTTACCTAAATTTACCTAAATATTACCTAATAGATTTTCCTAAATTTCTCTTAACATTATTTTTGTACTGTCAGTTTATTTATATTGTAAATAGGTCAATTAATAATACAACTTTGGCTTTTTTATTACCAGAAGTTATTTATAATCCTAAAAACGAAAGCATTCTTTTCATGTCTGATATATTCTTTACGTGTGAAAGCTTTCTTTAAAACAGATCGTAACTCAAAATGTGATAAATAAGCTGGAAAGAGCAGAGGGATTAATTTATGTTTGTATGTGTTATCACTCCCAAAGATGAAACAATGTATTCGTTGTTAAATAACTTTAGTTTATCTTGAGAAATCACTTTGAAATTAGTGGGCCCATTATTTCCAAGAAGTGAAACGCCAAGATGTGAAGATAGTACTCAGTTATTCAAATAGTTAGAAAACTACTTGAGTCAAGAATCCCAAAGGGTAAAATGGTCATGTTTTCGAGTCGAGTCGTTAGTTTTTGGAAGTAAAATGGTATTTGCATTTGTATATGGCAGATTCCTTAAGGACATTTCTTTTTTTTTCCCCCTGAAAAACAACAACAAAATAAGAAGTCAGCTTGCAATCACCTAACCATTTAGTCAGATTTCATCCTATGCTAATTGCCAAAACCAGTTGTGCCCAGAACTCAGACCATATTTCAGGAAGGCAATGAGCTTGCTGCTAATTAATCATAAATAAGTAGATTAACTAAGAAGGGAATTAATTGTTATCCACCTAACAAATATTTATTTGCTGTGTGTGGTGGTATGGCCTTTAACCTCAGAACCCAGGAGGCAGAGCCCAGCATGGTCTACCTAGCAAGTTTGAAAACAGCCAGAGCTACCTTGTTGCCAGAGGCCATCTTTGGCTGTTCCTCTTTCTTGGTTCTCTCTTGAAGGTAAGCTGAGGAGAAAAAAAAATGTCAGCTGTGGCAAGAGTCTTATGGTTGCTGTATAATAACAAAATGTTTACCTATCTTTGCTGCAGTAGCTGACCTTCCTGTCTGAATTCCTCTGAGACCAGAAGCTGCAGTCTCTGGCATTAAGGACCTCATTTTAAAACAGCAGAAGATTGCTAGAGCCTTTTCCCTTTTGTCCAGATGCTTCTCACTTGTCAGGCTGGGGAGAAGTTCAGAGCAACAAACCAGAAGAGAGTCATGAGATGGCATGAAAACTGGCCCTAACTGTTTCCAATGGAGATTTATGATGTGTGTGCATAAATCTGTATATGAATTTATGTGAGTTTGATCCATATATTTTATTGAATATTTTATTTATCTATATTTCAAATGTTATCCCCTTTACTGGTTTCCACCCCGGAAACCCTTTATCCCATCCGCCTTCCCCCTGCTTTCTATGAGGGTGTTCTCCTACCCACCCACTCACTCCTGCCTCCCCACCCTGGCATGCCCCCACAATGGGGCATCAAACCTTCACAGGACCTCTCTTCTCCTGGTTCAAGTCGTTGCTGATAAGCTTCAAAATGTGCCTTTTGAGATTAGAAATGAGGTATTTTCACAAAATAAATAAGAAACTGAAAGTGTATATGAACAGGACAAGTTCTTGTAACGAGTAGCGAAAATGAGATCTGAAGTTCTCACACCCTCATCCTGTTCCAGTTTCAGCATGAAGAAGGAAATAAATCAATGTTTTTTGTCCCCCACACAGGAGGAGGTAGCTATAAAAGGGAACTTCAAAATCAAGATAACACACACACACACACACACAAACACACACAGGCACACACACATACATGCACATACATGCACACATTTATCTGCCGTTCAGGGTAAAACTCACAGTTACAAGACAGCAAACCTTTGAAACTGTCACTCAAAGGCTGCAATCCAAGTAAAAGAGCTTAGTAAGTCCATGAAGGGGAAACTAGCTTCTCTAAGTTTATCAAATCTGAATTGTGGACACAGCACTCAGCCTGATGAATTATTCGCCCACTACCTTTTCCCCTTACTTTCTTGACTTTGAGTGGCGATCAGAGGACAATACTCAAGTCTTAGGGCTTGGCAGCAAGTAGTTGTACCCACTGAGCCATCTCACTGGCTCTCTTCCACTACTGTTAAGACATGGAAAAGTTCATTGTGACTGGTCTTTTCTATTTCTAAAGCCACTACTTAGTTCTACAGTCACATTTTCCTGTCTTCAGTCCAGGATATGTATAATTCCTGTCTCAGAAGTGTAAATATTTCCTGCATCACTTGAATGATATTATCTGGATAGAATTTTCCAAGGGTTGTCATTCTCTCATATATTTGAAATTTAAGTCCTATAACCTGCTCATCATGAGTAATTCTAATAAATATCTTTTTAAAAGTTACTGTGGCATTTCCACATGCATGTGCTTTGATTATACTCACCCCTCTATTGCTTCTTCTTATCCTCCTTCCTTCTGTCCTTTCCTGTTCCCCTTCCAAATCCCCTTTCACGCCCCTCTCTTTTGTTTGAATCCCCTCCCTCAGAGAATTCCACATATGGGAGAAAACATACTTATCTTTGTAGAACTAGTGTATTTTACTTAACATGATGATCTTCAAATTCAGTCATCTGTGAGCAACATATTATTCTTGTTTATGTCTAAGTGAAACACTATTGTGATACATATAATTCAGACACACACACACACACATACACACACACACACACACACACACACACACACGCACACACATCTATTTGTCTATCTTTCTGTCTTAGTGTATACACTGATGTGAAGAAACAAGATGATCAAGGCAATTCCTATAAAGGACAGCATTTAATTGAGTCTAGCTTGCAGGTTCAGAAGTTCAGTCCACTATTATCAAGGTGGGAAGCACGGTAGCAGCCTGGCAAACATGGTGCTGGAGAAGGAACTAAGAGTTCTACATGTTGCTCCAATTGCAACCAGGAGAGGACTGTCACCCAGGCAACTAGGAAGAAGATCTCAAAGCCCACCCTAACAGTGACACATTTCCTTCAATAAGGTCCCACTTATTCCAACTGTAAGACTCGAAAAACCGAGGGTGCCCCAGCACCCCACACCCCGGAAGGCGACACCCAAATCACTTGCGAGAAACGGTCTCCATACAATAGCATGAGGATTTCTTTATTTCCAGAATTCTGGGTTCCACAGCCATACCCCACGCAGGGATAAAGGACTGAGGACCCTGTGCAATTGAAGTCAGGGGTATTTAAAGGGGAAAAATCACAAGACGGGTTGGAGGCCACAATTCACAAGGCAAGGGGTGGAGGACAAAACATGCATGAAATGGGGAAGTACAGAACGAGGAAGTAAGGAAGGTTAGAGATTGTCTGGAGCAAACGTCCTTGGGGCATTGTATAGTTAAACATTGGAACTAGAACAGGGTGGGCTATCTTTCTCAAGTTGAAGGCAGAAAACAAGTTACTCTGTGCTGGGCTAGTTGTTTAGAGGTCTAAAAACATTGAGTTGGGGGTCTCTCACAACAAGACCACAGATCCTAATAGTGCCACTCCCTGGGCCAAGCATATTCAAATTACCACTATCTATCTATCTATCTATCTATCTATCTATCTATCTATCTTCCTACCTATAATATATATGAAATCAATTATATATGCATGTATATATCATATATATCCATTGATGTTCACCTTACTTGATTTTATAATTGGGCATTTGGATATTGCCATACATGCAGGTATCCTTATAACCACCTAATTAATAAATCTATGAAGTAGAAAATATATATTTCAAATTATTTGAGGAACCAGAAACCTATGTGACATTCCTAAAAATAGATCAGATTTTAAGGTACAAACAAAGTCTTAATAAGTAGTAATATAAAAAACTGAGATTGCATTTTTATCAAATTTCAATGAAATAAAACTAGATGTCAGTGTCAAGAGGAAACACTGAAAAAGGAAGTACTGAAAATAATCACACACACACATACACACAAAGTTGAACAATACACTTTAATCATCAAAAAGATTTATAGCATAATTTTAAAAATCTCAAGAATCAACTAGGTATGATGACTCATGCCTGTAATTCTAGCACACAAGGGACAGATGCTAGGAAGTTGCTGTCATCACAAGACCAATATAGCCTATGTCTTAGTTTGCTTTTTCAGTTGTTGTGATAAAACACCAAGACCAAAAGCAATATAAGGAAGAATTTATTTTGTCTTATGGCTCCAGAGAGATAAGAGTCCATTATGACAGGGCAGCGGAATGGCAGCAAGCAGCAGACATGGCAACAGGAAGCAGAGAGCTAATGTCTCCAAATGCAAGCAGGAAGCACAGAATGGAGGTGGGCAGGAAGTCAGACAAGGTCATACACTCTCTAAGCTCACCTTTAGTGACATACTTTCTCCAGCAAGACCTAAACCTCCCCCAAACAGTGGCTCCAAGCAGTAACCATACTTGAGCCTATGGGTAAAATTTCTTACTCAAACCACTACATTCTATTCCCTTGCCTTATGAGCTCATGATTACATCACAATTCATAATGCATTTAGTCCAACCTCAAAATTCCCCATAGACTTTCATGGTCTCAAAACAGTTTAAAAATCCAAAGTCTCTTTGATTGTAGCCCCCTATAAAATTAAAAAGCAAATCACATATTCTCAACATATAATGGCACATATGCATTGCCATTTCAAAAAGGGTGGTGGGGGAGGGCATAGTGAGGAAACTCTAGTCCAAAGCTAGACCAGAATAGCCAGGGAAGCACCAGCTCCAGTAGGTCCATACCCTATGCCAAAGAACTTAGATAGTTCTGCACCTCCAGTTTTGCTGCCTGCAACATAATTCCTCTCTTGATGTCTACAAGACCTCTCACAGTCTTGCAGGGACTCCTCCACTGCATGTTGCCTGGACTCTCTGAAATGATGGAGAGAAAATATATGACCCTTTTCACACGTGAGGCTTTAATTTAGCTAAATCCTGCTATGATGTAGGTGTCAGGGTGCTGTGGTTCCAGCCTTCCCTTCCTCCCTTTCAGGATGTCCAGACTCTGCTGCACACTGGGCTGGAGGATGAAGTGGAGACCGGAATGGTCAGGATCCCTGTCCTGCTGGGAGTGAGTGCTGGTAGAGGGTGTGTGTGTGTGTGTGTGTGTGTGTGTGTGTGTGTGTGTGTGTGTGAGTGAGAGAGAGAGAGAGAGAGAGAGAGAGAGAGAGACTTTTCTCTGAGTTACAGCTTTTAGTGTTATAGGTCTTTTAGGGGAAGGCCTTCTCTCAAGATGACACAATGACACATCTCTTAGATGATCACAGCTGTGTGCATACATTTATAAGGGTGGGCTTGTATGCATACACTTTATTTGGGGCAAACCAGAGGTATATATGGACCTTAGAGAATGTGAAAGGGGTTCTTCTTAGGGTGAGGTCTCACTGGCTAGAATTTAAAATATTAAGAATACCTCCTTTAGATGGAGAGGCATTCCAGGAATCCCAGGTCCATGCTGGGCCAGTTCTTACTGGGAAAAGAGGAAGGGGAAAAGAAAAAGTTGAACTGGAAGGTCTGCCAAGGACTGCTTGACCTTTCCCGTATAGAGGATGTGCAGGGTCAGAATCCCCAGACAAGGTTAGAGAAGCCCTGCTGGTCAAGGGAGTCTTCTGTTTTGTGCGGAGCTCAAAGAAACTATCTAGGAATGGCAGATTTCGACCTTAATTAGCAAAGTTTCCCCACAGCCAGCATTATATGTATAACACTGCCATGTTCAACTATGCAATGTTCTCTGGCTCCTATGAGCCATGTTTTCAGGAGTTATTTTATTTAGTTGTTCCTAGAAACAGAAAATTCTTTAGGCTCTCTTTCAAAAGTTGGAAACTTAGCTGGGTGAGGTTATACCCTTAACGTTATTCTAATGCAGAACAGGGCTCATCTTAATGGCACAAAAATCCTTAATAATTACAGCCTCTCTTCCAACACTTTTTTCTTTGTGAACTGCATATATATTTCTTCTTCTTCCTCATTTGCTCTCTTTCATCTAGATCCTCATAAGCATCAACAACAATACTGTGTAATATATTTATCATTATTTTTACTTGAAGTTTCCCATCTTCAAAAAAAGAAAGTCTGTTACTTTTCAATTTTCCCTTGGGAAACTTATTAGGACAAAGTAAAAGGAAGCTGATCAGGTTTATTTGCCAAAATATGGCTTCTTGGTTGCTGTTATCTTTGCTTTTCTCTGAAACTTCTTCTCCCAAGCTTCTATACTCAGCTTCGTTGGTGGTACCACTGCCTGCTTGAATCCTACTAATATACCTGTTTACGCTCTGATTACACCATTCATTACTTTTCTAGTCCAATGTTCCAAAGCCTTCTCCATTCCTCTAAAGGATAGCATGGTCAGGTTCTTCACAGTCTCTGCTGGTAGCAAGTTTTGTCTTAGTTTGCTTTACTGTTGCAGTGATGAAACACATGACCACATCACATGACCAAAGGCAACCCAAGGAAGAGGGAGTTTATTTCCACTTAGAGCTTCGGAGACTGAAAAGTCCATCATGCAAAGGCAGAGGAGGACAGCAAGCAGGGAGGACACAGGACAGGGATAGGAAGCTAGAGATCGCATTTTTAACCACGAACATGGAGGGAGGAAAGGAGTCTGGAAAGAGAGAGACAGAGACAGAGAAACAGAGACAGAGACACACACGGAGACACACACACACATACACAGAGAGAGATACAGAGATACAGAGAGACAGAGAGACAGAGAGACAGAGACAGAGACAGAGGCAGAGAGAGAAGAAGAAGAAATGGGAAGTTGACCAAAGCTATATACTCTCAAAGCACACTCCCAGTGGCATACTTCCTTCAACAAGGCCTTATCTCCTAAATCTCCCATAAATAGTGCCATCAAATGGGGCCCAGCATGAACATCTGAGCCTATGTAGAACATTTCTTATTCAATCCATCATAGGAACCCTGTCTCCATCAAGGAATTTTATAGATATAAAGTATAAAATGCCTACATTAAAACTGGGAAGCCAGAAGCTAAAGAGATAGTAGTTATAAGCACGTATTGCTTTTATAGAGGACTTAAGTTTGTTTCTCAGCACCCACATTGAGTGGTTCAAAGCTTCTTGTAACTCCAGATCCAGGGTATCCAATGCCCTCTTTGGACTTTCAAGAGAAGCCTTGAGCATAATGCTATACATATAGACACACATATACATAATCACAAATACGTTTTTTAAAAGAAGCCAGGTGTGGTAGTGTAATAATTAGCATTTAAGGAACAGGAGAATTAGATTATACTCAGGTAGATATTGAGTTTGAAGACAATTCCACCTACACAAAAAAACCCCTGTATTTTAAAATAAATAAGTAACAGGCAAGATTTTAAATAAGCAGTGGTATGCCTCGACATCTTAAGATAAAAAAGCAAATCACAAAATTAGTACAAGGAAAAGTTAATACAACATTAAACAGCATGCAATATATTTAACATTAACATTATTTTGTTTTGAAATTTCCTTTGTTTCAAAAATTTAGTCCATTACTTTTTAGTTTCACATCAGGAAACTTCTAGTGACAAGGGCAGAAGGCAGTCAGATTCTTTGCTGAAATATCTCAGAAATGAACAATCTCTATCCCAGCTGCTCTTAAAGTCCTTGCTTCCCGGCCGGGCAGTGGTGGCGCACGCCTGTAATCCCAGCACTCTGGGAGGCAGAAGCAGGCAGATTTCTGAGTTCAAGGCCAGTCTGGTCTACAGAGTGAGTACCAGGACAGCCAGGGCTATACAGAGAAACCCTGTCTCCAAAAAACCAAATCCAAAAAACCAAAAAAAAAAAAAAAAGCCCTTGCTTCCCCTCTGGTCTCTTAAGCTAGGTCTTCACAGTCTTTGTTGGTGGTGCTACCATCTTCCAGGCTTCTACTAGAATACTTCTAAAGGCTCAACAATGGCAAAGCCAGCTGAAAAAAATGCAATGGAAACTAAAAGAACAATACAAAGTATAGAAAATAAAGAGTTGATCTTTGAATACATTCGAATATATTATTTGAGAACCTCAAACCAGTATATGCTGTATTTTCATCAAATTCACCCCCACTTTCTTGCCTCTAACTTTTCCCATGCTCACCTCACCACCATTTCATGCAACCAACTTTATGCACTTTTTTTTCATTTTAATTCAATGAGTCTCCATAATGATATTAGTATATGTATGGATATGGGGTCAGTCACTGGAGCATGACAACCTACCAGGACCTGTCTCAACTAAGGGTGTGATTACATGAGTCTTTCCCTGATCTGTGCTGGAATTTTGACTAACTTGAATTTGTGTGTGTGTGTGTGTGTGTGTGTGTGTGTAGTTATACCATCTGTGAATTCTAGTATACAAAAGTCCTATCATGTACAACAGCAGCTCTCCTGTCTCAATGTTGTGTAAAAATTGTTCCCCATCACCTCTAATAAAGAGCTGATCAGCCTATAGCTGGGAGGAGAGTTAAGACAGGATTGAAGGTCCCAGCAAGGCAATCCCAGGGGAAGCAAGGAGTGAGTCCAGAGCGTTGCCATGAGGCAGTCACCATGAGGACACGGATGGAGCAGGATCAGTCAGAGCAAGACTAAGCTAGCAAGCAATGGGACACACATAGCCAGAAAGTAAGCCAATAGAGCAGGTCAGCATAGCTGGGTTAGAATAGCTCAGTATCTGTCCAGGTAGAGTATAAGAATGATAACGTATCTGTGCATATGCAAACCCCTTATACAAGGTTGGTACAATAGCTTCATGGCACCCAGGTACATCCTCTTGTATACTTGAAATCATTCCTTATAATACCTCAGCAATGTAAATGCTAGTAAAATGTTACTGAACTGTATTTCTTTTTTAAGGACAAAAAAATGGCCATGTTTTACATAAGGTAATGTTTTTTCATGCAGTTAGGTTTTCTCTACTACTAGATAGGCTGAACAGACTCCAACACCAAACTGCACAATCATGGAGATGTCTGGACTAACCTGGAGAACCTCTATGAATACCTTTGTACCAGATTCAGCAATGGTTCCCAAGTTATTTATGAGGTCAGCCTTGGTCATACCAGTGCCCATGTCCACTAAAGTCAGCGTGTGCTACTGAGGGATAGGGATGATGGCAATTTGCATCTCTTTCTGTCTGTCCAACCTGGAAGGGTCCCTTAGGCTCCCATACCAAATCTTGTCCCAAGCCTCAGAAGCATTAGAGATCAACTCCAGAAGGAAAATTTTCTTGTTTGACGAATAGAAAGTATTGATGATGAGGGATATGAGCTGAGTGATTTCTTTCTGAAAGGCAAAGATCTCCACCTCTTCCTCTCCATGGTACACTGCCTCAGGTGTCTTGATAGGAAAGCCAAGTAGTAGTACAGAGCAGGGGGTGCTTAGACCATGTCCCATTCTCACAGCAAGCTTGGGCTGTGCAGGGGTTACTCAAAAGAGCAGACACGCACACTTCCAATTAGAAGTTCGGTACAAAATGTAATGAAACAACCAGAAGACTGCACCAGTGCTTGAAGAGCTTCTGGCTATGTCGCCAGGCTGAGTTGAGGTCAAGAGTTGCCCCCTTTGGAGCCAAGGTGGAACAGAACATGAGAGAGACTTGTACAGGGATGCCCTGCTTTATGCAGACTTAGTGCCCTGAAGCCATCTTCCCTGATGGACTCCGACAAACTAGCCAAGGGAGACCAGACTGTCCTTGGAATAGACCCACGTGTATGTCAGTTCTCCTCACATTTATGTGCAGGGTCATAAGGCTCTTTGTTCAAGCTTGGAAGACAATAGCCCTGAGAGGCACAGAATTCTCTCCCGAACCCTACCCTAAAGTTCCAGGGTTCAAAAGGATTCCTGGTGTCTACCATCGAGTTTTTATTTGCAGTACCTGAGATATCGATGATGATATATTGGGGATGATATCTTTGGCAAAGGTTGGTAATCTTCAAAGGGAATTGTGCAGTCCAATAGTCATTATAAAGCATGAATCCACTAGAGAGATGGCTCAGCGGTTAAGAGCACTGACTGCTCTTTCAGAGGTCCTGAGTTCAATTCCCAGAAACCACATGGTGGCTCACAACCATCTGTAATGAAATCTGATGCCCTCTTCTGGTATGTCTGAAGACAGCCACAGTGTACTCATATACAAAAATAAATTTAAGCCGGGCGGTGGTGGCACATGCCTGTAATCCCAGCACTCTGGGAGGCAGAGGCAGGCGGATTTCTGAATTCGAGGCCAGCCTGGTCTACAGAGTGAGTTCCAAGACAGCTAGGGCTACACAGAGAAACCCTGTCTCGGAAAAACCAAATCCAAAAAAAAAAAAAGCATGAATCCAAGAAACAGGGAAATCGAAGTATTTGTAGATCATTCGTGTTAAGAGAACACTTTTTTTTTGTAGAAGTTATCACATGTCATTGAGCTTGGTTTATCAATAGTGAAATAGTATTGCCCGCAAACCGCCTTATTTCATTTTTTCATACAGCTGAATCATATTCTTTAGTGGATATGTATCACATTTTGTTATTGATGTGTTGGCTAAAAGATGTTTAGGTTGCTTTCATTTCCTAGCTATTGTGAATAGAATAACTTTGAACCTGGCTGAGCAAGTATCTCTGGGGTAGGATGTTGGGTCCTTTAGACCTACACCAAGGAGGAGTTTGCAATCGCACCAACAGTGAATGAGGATACCCTTTCCTCCACATCCTCTTCAGGATCTGTTGTCAGTAGTTTCATTGATTATTACCCTTCAGGTGACCCTCAGATGGGAGTACATTTCTTAGAGGAACTGTAGACATCAGGAAAGTAAAAAGGGACCATTGCTAGGCTCAGAAGTTTGGGGAGCAATAGAGAGACCAGTAGGATACCATGGATCTGATGAGGGAAATGGAAAATGGGGGGTCTCTAGTTAGAGGAGGGAAATATAGAAGAATAAAATAACAGTAAGCATGTCTCAAAAAGTCATAAGGAATAATGCTATTAGCAAAAACCACTAATACATGCACATTGTGTATAAATAAACATATATCATTTAAATTAAATGCTCTAATTTGAACTGACACTGCTCCCTCAAAAAGCCAAAGGCCAACTTACAAAAGCTCCAATACCTAGCATAAGATTTCCTCTTCTGAGTTGATCCGGGTTTTCCAAGAGACTCCAAAACATTTCTGGCTATCAATATTGCCCTTGTTTTTTCGACACAGAACAACAAAGGTTCCTTATTGTAGAAACACCACGGACTTCAGACATAGGGTCCAGGGACCCCTGAGCTGATCTGACCTATAAGCCTCCTCCCTGAGGGTTAGATTTTATGGTTCTCAATGGCACCTTGGAAGCTTCCAAAAGAATCAACCATCAGTCTTCTCAAGAAATGATGCCTACTAGTCACAGCAATGATCAACATGGCAATATATAACCCATACCTTGGCAGTAACCAACAGCTCTCTAATTCGACTTAAGACCCACTCAACAAGAGGAAAATCTTGCCTGGTAATGGAAACCTATCTGTAGACTTAGATTTTTCTCTAAACCTACTTTTTAGGGTTCTTGAACACTTCAGCCTCCCTTCTAGTTCAACAATGGAAAAAGAAGGTTTATAAGAAAGGGGTTTTTGTTGCCTGGTTTAGAAATAGTTCTCTGGGTCAATTCCACTCTTCATTGTCAGGATACCAGCAGTCCAGTCCAATAGCAAACACCAAACATGAATCAGTAGCAGTGCTTATCCCACAGAAACTGCAAGCCCTGCCCAACTTCCCCCCCCCCCACACACACACACACACGCACACTGAATCAGCATGAGTCAGCAGAATCAGCCAGAATACCAAGAGGTTTTTGGCACATTTCTTTCTGCAAAGTGAAGACCAGAGAAAACAAGGAAGACCAATAAAGTGTTTCAGGAGACGCCAAGGGGCCAGACATGTTAAGCCTTGGATAGGACTGTGTATTACTCCCAGTGACACAGGATGATCAAGATTTTTTTATTGAGGAATAACTTAGCACAATAATCACCCATTACAAGCACAGAATTCAGAGTTTGTCACACATCTGGGAACACTTCTGTCCATCACAGGAAGTCCCTGCTGTCCATTCTACAATCCTTTCTTCATTTTGTCTTTCCTTTTCTCCTTTTATTTTTCCCTCTTTTATTTATTTCTTTATTGATTGATTAAGAGGTTTGTGTTTGTTTTAAAACAGGGTCTCACTCTGAATTCCTGGATAGCCTGGGACTCAGAAATTCATTGTATAGCCCAAGCTGGCCACCAGCTCAAGGAGATCCTCCTACACAAATCTGTTTAGTGGCAGGATTACATAAGTGCATGATTGCACAATGTAAGTTACCAAGCCAACCTCTGTAACAATCAATGTCCACTACCACCTGTCTTTCTTTGTGACGTTTTATAAACACTTCTTCAAAGTTATGATAGACTGAAAGGTTTATATCTTGTCTGCTATGTTTCTTGTGTGACTGCTCCATGACAAATGACAGAAGTCAATGAAACTATAATCAGTCTCGGTGGTGGTATCTTACAAGTGTGTTTTTGTAAACTGAGGCATGGGGGTGGAGATGAGTCACTGCAGCTATACAATTAGTCAGTCCCTGGAAGGAAAGGAATCATGCAGGACATGATGCTGAGTGCTGAGGCTTCATGCCCTTGTTCTGTGTTACCACTCACTGTTTAGACTTTCCCTCCTATCACAGTTCTCCCCAATGGAAAGAGCCCAGGGGAGGAAATCCCTGTGTTTGTCGACTCATTTTGGAAAAGAAAGCTTTGTATGTTTGTGTTTGATAACACTGTTATAGTTACTAAACCATCGGCTCATGTGTCTGGAATCCTGTGGAATTCCAATGTGCATTAACAGCCTGTTCTGCTCTGTCTTCTCTTCCGGTCAGATTGCTCTTAGATAGCAGAAGTTAGCCAGTGACTTCCCTTGTGCTCCAGTCTAGTCCACATGGAATTCCAGCATCAGTGGGTGTGAAAGGATAACTTCATTTTAAGTCCCTGTAAGCTGTTTTTCAAATTCCCACATAGACATCCAAGAGGACCCACCAGAGAAAAAAATATCAAAAACTAGGAAAGGGTTAGAACTGGTCACTTCAGCAAAATTCTCTTACTAAGATCTAAAGTCTGGACTTTATTGTTCCCTCTGTCAACATTTATGTCATCTCTGGTGGACTCTCATCCCCAGGGGAGAGTAGGCTTTTTGACGGCTATGGCAGATGACTAGTAGAACCAGTGAGTCTTACTGCTAGGCAAGGGTATCTCAAATTTGAATAGAAAGCAAGGAAAATATAAAGTGTAAATTTCAATAAACTATTTTATTTATAAATTTATGTATTTTATGTGTGTATGGATATACATGCACACCACAACCTATATGCGGAGCTCAGAGAACAATCATGAGGAATTGGTTCTCTCCTTATACCTTTGGACCCCAGGAATTAAATTCAAGTTGAACATCAGCTTTGACAGTAAGTACCTCTTCCTCCTTACCATCTTGATGACCTTCAATGCTTTATTTAAGTAACTGATTAATTAATTTTCACTCTCTTGTTTCTGTTTCTTGGATGGTTTTGAAGTTTTACAAGGTAACACAAGATATTTTTAAATCTTGATGTTATTAGGTCTATTTTCAAGTAGCTCATAAAAATGGTCAAGCTATATTAACCTCACAGCCAGAGAGCAACTGTGGTATTTTGAATGAAAGTGGCCCCCATAGGTCCAAAGGGAGTGACACTAAATTTGACCTTGTTTGAATTGGTGTGGCCTTGTTGGAGGAAGTGTGTTTCCTTTACTTCTTCAGCCTGCTGGTTGTAGAACTCTCAGCTCCTCCTCTAGATGCCAGTCTATTGCCATGATGATAATGAACTTAATCTCTAAAAATGTAATCCAGATCCAACTAAATGTTTTCCTTGCTAAGAATAGACATTGCCATGGTTTGTCTTCAGAGCAACAGAAACCCTAACTAAAAACAACATAATTATTAAGCTTTCTGGTCCAAACAGAATAAGTCCAATTCCCCATCCCTTTGAGACAAGGTCTCACTTTGTAACCCTGATGACATGGTACTTGCTATGTAGACCAGTTGGCCTAAAACTCACTAAGATCTGACTGTTGCTGTCTTCTAAGAACTGGGATTAAAGGGGTACATAGAATTGAGGGCTTATAATACATTTTTACACAGCTATACTTGTGTGTGAAATGCCAGAATAAGGCATCAGATGTACTGAAGCTCAAGTTACTGATGGTTTTGAGCTGCCCATGTGTTATTAGAAAGCAAATTCCTAGAAGAATAGCAAGCCGTCATTAGTACTAAAAGTCATCTATCCAGCCCCTGTACACTTAATTTATATAACTAGAAATTCAATGCACTGGTTTGCTCTAAGATGCAGTGCTCCATTATCTCAGAGCTTCCCTTTCCAATGACAGTGTCTATTTACTGTACAAAACAGGCAAGTGAATGCCTAGACCATGGGGCATGGCCTCAGATAAATCTGCACTATCTGTATGCAACTTGCCAGTTAAATTTGCAGTAATGCCCTCACACAGACATGTAGGCAGGCAAAAATACCAAAGTGCATAAAATAAAAATAAATATGTTTTATATAAAACAGGAATTATAAATGAAGACAGATGGGAAGAAGAGTAAGAACCCTTCGTGGGACCTAAACCTGTTGTCCGACTGACTTCTTTACCAAACTTCAAAGCACTAGACACTGAGTTGGAAAAGTTCCCCCTTTGCAAAAATAAAGTCAAATCCAGCCTTACTTTACAACTAAGAAGGCAACATCAATACCAAAACCTCTGAACTAAAAGTTGGTGTTCACCAAGTTGATGACTGTGGTTAAGAAAAGGTCTACCTCCACAAAGCCCGGAAGTAAGGAGATATGATGAGCAACACTGGGTAGGAATGTTTCATTATCGTACTGAGTGAGAGAAAATAGATTAGGTCTGACTTCTGAAAGGACTTACAAGTATATGAGGTGGTATGTAAATACCTCTGGTTGCTCAACACCTACAGGAGACTTGGGTATTTAAAGCTACACCACATGAAAGCTGTGGGAAGGTCAGAATCTCTGCAGGGCTCTGTGAAAGTGGTAATGAGCACACAGCATACTTAAATAGGAGAACGTACACACATTGGCCAATGCACACCAAGGCAATCCATTAGACCATCATGAGAGGGAAGAGGCTAGAATATGGAGAACTGTAAACAGCAATAATCATCTGTCTTAGCCAGGGTTTCTGTTGCTGCAACAAAATGTTGCAACCAAAAGCAGTTGGAGAGGAAAGGATTCACTTATGTCACAAAGAACATCAGGACAGGAACTCAAACAGGGCAGGGACCTGGAGGCAGGAGCTGATGCAGAGGCCATAATGGGGTGTTGCTTACTAGCTTGCTCGCCTTAGTTTGCTCCCACTGTTTTCTTATAAGACCCAGGACCATGAGCCTAGGGTTGGCTCTACCCACAATGGGCTGCTACCTCCGCCATCAATTAGTAATTAACAAAATGCCTTACAACTGGACTTTTCTCCAATGAGGTTCCCTCCTTACAGATGACTCTGGCTTGTGTCTAGCTGACTACCCAGCACAACACTATCCTTAGGAAAAACAAATGGACCCAGTAGATAGATCTACCTTATCTCGAAAGCCACAATCCCCATGAAAGCAGCATAATAATGGAAGTCTTCTGCTTTCTCCATCTCTTAGTGTGAATAGGAGATTCCACGTGGAACATCTCCTATTCTTGTAGGAGAAGCAGGATGTGGTTACAGAAGTCTTGAGTCGACAGGAGTGTCTGAAGCCTCTTCCAGTGGCAAACAGTTACCTTCTGGATATCATCTTCTCAGCCACAGTGTCTTCCAAAATCTTTTCAGAAGGAAGACTGGGAAAATAAACAATGTCCAAAACAGACAGAGCCTGGGAAGAAGGTACAAAGTTCTTGGTCCAAATGAACAAAGTCAAATGTGAATTATGAGATTTCCAGGCTCAGGGCCATGAGGCTGCACACAATGAACCCACCACAGGGTTTCATGGTCTTCAAGACCTTTTATTCAGTCCCTAGTGAAGAAACTGGGCAGAGTAGAATAGTGTCAATAAGTGTCATTTTTAATTCTTAAGCCCGTAGAACATGGAACTTTAAAACTGTCCCAGTAGAGTTGATAACTATTACCAACCCACTGTACTTGGGTCATGAGGTGGTGTCAGCATAAGGTGTCTTTTTAAAGCTTGAAATAAGTGTTGTCCAATGAAATGCACTCATTCAAAGTACATGATGATTGTGTGCTCTTGTGATCCTAGGACTGGTGAGAAAGGTTAGCATTTTAAAGCCATTTGTGACTTTATGTAGCCTGGGCTACATAAGGCCTTGCATAAATGGGAAGAGGGAGATACAATGGTAATCTGGTCACTTAGAAGCAGAGGCAGGTTGATTTATGAGTTCAAAGCCAGCCAGGGCTAAAGAGTAAGCCCAGGGAATCTTAGATTACAGCATGAGACCAGGTCTCAAAAGCAAACAAAAAACTAAAAAGAACTTCAATTAAAATATAAAAAACAACTGAGTATGGGAGTATATGCCTATAATCCTAAAATTAAAAAAAGTTACAGGAGAGTTGTGAGTTTGAGGCTAATCTGGGATATACAATGAGACTTCGCATTACTTACATAAATGTATAAGTAAAGAAGTCATTTCCCTGGTCATTGATTTTTGTTCTTATATTTTTCACTCAGCATTTTAAACATGGCACTACTGGATAACTTATTTGACCTTTCATCATTTATTATAAATATAAAATTGCACGTTCTTTATTTTTTTATACAGGGTTTCTCTGTGTAGCCCTGGTGGTCCTGGAACTCACTCTGTAGAACAGGCTGGGCTTGAACTCAGAAATCTGCCTGCCTCTGCATCTGCTTCCCAAGTACTCAGGTTAAAGGCATGAGCCATAATGACTAGTAAATTATTCTTTCTTATGTACTGATATGTATAGGCCCTCCCTATATAAATCTTCATAAGTGAACTATTTCTCAGTACCTCTTGCAGATGTCATTGTGCCTCTTGAACCAGCAGAACAACTTAAGCCAATAAACTAGTATTTACCTAACTTTTATTAGTTCACTTGTGATTAGGTGGTTTTTGTTGTTGTTTGTTTGTTTGTTTGTTTGTTTTGAAAAGTCATGTTTTTAGGGTTGGAGAGATGACTTAGCAGGTAAAAAAGCAGTGCTCTTGCACAAAGGCCTGTGTGTGGTCCCCATCACCCACTTGGCAGCCTACAACCATCCATTACTCCAGTTTCAGGGGAGCCAATACCCTCTTCTGGCCTCCCTGAGTATATGGAACGCATAGAATGAATACACATACACATATGCAAGCAAATACTCATTCGCATAAAATAAAAACAAAATAAACTAGATTCTACCAAGCTGGAAATTAACACTAACTTGGAGATCCTTGTACTGTTTATCTTCTCTGTCAGGATATCCAAATTCTTCTCATCTCTTTGTGCAGGACCACTTGACAAACCTCAAACATGGCACTGATCCTGTATCCTGCAGCATGTTGGGATTACAGGACTGTACCAAGATGCCTGGCTTCAATTTTGTTTTTGAGATGGTTTTGCTGTGTAGCCAAGTCTGGACTTAAGTCTAATGATCTTCCCACGTCAGCCTCTCCAGTTCTGATTTTCCTGGGATTTTCAGATGTTCTCAATACTACTTACACTGTCAAGGACTATAGGAACTGAAGGGTTTGCAGCCCCATAGGAAGAACAACAATATCAACCAACCAGACCCCACTAGAGCTCCCAGGAACTAAACCAAACCAAACAAAGACTACACATGGAGGGATCCATGGCTCCAACTGGATATGTAGCAAAGGATTGCCTTATCTGGCATCACTGGGAGGGAAGCCCCTTGGTCCAGTCATGACTTTTCCATTTGAGTCCCCACACTCAGTCCAATGTTTGACTGTGTACAACAGTCAGGATCTAGCAGAGACTCTCAGGAGACAGCTGTATCAGGTTCCTATTGGCAAGCACTTCTTGGCATCCACAATAGTGACTGGGTTTGTGTCTGCATATGGGATGGATTCCTTGGTGGGACAGTCTCTGGATGTCCTTTTCTTCAGTTCCTGCTCCACCTTTGTCCCTGTATTTCCTTGATTATTTTGTTCCACCTTCTAAATAGGACTGAAGCATCTGCTCTTTGGTCCTCCTTCCTCTTGAGCTTCATGTGGTCTGTGAGTTGTATAGTGGGTATTCCACGATCTTTGCGTAATATCCACTTATCAGTGAGTATGTACCATGTGTGTTCTTTTGTGACTGAGTTGCCTCACTCAGGATATTTTATGGATCCATCCATTTGCCTGTGAATCTCATGAAGTCATTGTGTTTAATAGCTGAGTAGTACTTCAGTGTGTAAATAAACCACATTTTCTGTATCCATTACTCTGTTGAGAGACATCTGGGTTGTTTCTACCTTCTGGCTATTATAAATATGGCTGCTATGAAAATAGTAAAGCAAAGTGTCCTTATTACATGTTAGAGCATCTTCTGCGTATATGCCCAGGAGTATAGCTAGGTCCTCCAGTAGTCCAATTTTCTGAGGAACCACCAGACTGATTTCCAGAATGGTTGTGCCAGCTTTCAATCCCACCAGCAATGGAGAAGTGTTCCTCTTTCTCCACTTCCTCATCAGCATCTGCTAGCACCTGAGTTTTTTATCTTAGCCAGTCTGACTGGTGTGAGGTGGAATCTCAGGGTCATTTTGATTTGCATTTCACTGATGACTAAGGATGTTTAACATTTCTTTAGGTGCTTCTTGGCCATTTCAGTTTCCTCAGTTGAGAATTCTCTGTTTAGCTCTGTTCCCCATTTTTTAATAGGGTTGTTTGGTTCTCTGAAGTCTAACTTCTTGAGTTTTTTATATACATTGGCTATTACCCCTCTATCAGGCGTAGGATTGGTAAAGATCTTTTCCCAATCTGTTGGTTGCTGTTTTGTCCTCTTAACAGTATCCTTTGCCTTACAGAAGCTTTGAAATTTTTTTTTCTGGCCCAATATATTTGAAGTTCTGTAGGCTTCTTGTATATTTATGGCCATCTCTTTCTTTATGTTAGAAAAGTTTTTTGTCCTCTAGTTCCTGGATGTTTTGGGTTAGGAGCTTTTTGAATTTTGCATTTTCTTTGAGTGTTGTGTCAATGTTTTCTATAGTATCTTCAGCACCTGAGATTCTCTCTTCTATCTCTTGTATTCTATTGGTGATGCTTGCATCTCCAACTCCTGATTTCTTTCCTAGATGTTCTGGCTCCAGGGTTGTCTCCCTTTGTGATTTCTTTATTGTTTCTATTTCCACTTTTAGATCCTGGATGGTTTTGTTCAGTTCTTTCACCTGTTTGCTTGTGTTTTCCTGTAATTCTTGAAGGGATTTTTGTCTTTCCTCTTTAAGGGCTTCTAGCTGTTAAAATGTGTTCTCCTGTATTTTTAAGGGAGTTATTTATATCCTAAAAGTCCTCTATCATCATCATGATATGCGATTTTAAATCAGTTTTACCTTTCTTGGTGTGTTGGGGTATCCAGGGCTCCCTGTGGTGGGAGAACTGGGTTTGTTGCTTACGTTCTTGCCATTGCCTCTTGCCATCTGGTTATCTCTGGTGTTAACTGGAGTTCTTGTCTCTGACTGTGGCTTTTCCCTCCAGCAAGCCTGTGTGTCAGTACTCCTGGGAGACCAGTTCTCTCTGGGAGGAATTTGTGTCTGGAGAGCTATGGCACAGTGTCAGCTCCAAGGTGCAGAGGGAAGCAGAAAGGATCCTGTCCCTGGCTGTTCCTTGGTTCCTGTGTCCTGATGGCTTTGGGTGAATCCCTCTTGGGCCAGGAATTTGAACAGAAGTGGTGGTCTTACTTGTGCTCACAGGTGTGTCAGCACTCCTGGGAGGCCAGCTACCTTCCTGAAGGATTTGGGCATGGGGAGCTGTGGTTCAGCGTCAGCTCTGGATGCAGAGGAAAACCAGAAGGATCCTGTCCCAGACTACTCTTCGGTTCCTGTGTCCTGAGGGCTCTGTGTGGGCCCCAGGGAGCAGAATCGGTGGTCTTACTTGTGCTCATATGTATGTCACATGTATGTCAGCACTCCTGGGAGACCAGCTCTTTCCCTGTGGGATTTGGGTACGGAGAGCACAGGGTCAGCTCCAGGGCACAGATGGAAACCAGAAGCAGTGTTGCATTTGTTAATGGGACTTTATCTCTCTTCTGTGTTGAGGATGCAAAATTTTCCCTCACTGTCAAAGAAAGAAGTTGGAATGTGCACCTCGAGATACAATGCATTTCCTGCATGACTCCTGGATGGATTTGGCCCACAGGAGGCACTGGCAGAACTACAAAAGGCACAAGGGCAGTTTTCCTCTCATGTGTCTTCCCTGCCAAACTGCCCCAAGCTGATTGAATTCCTTCAATGAAAGTCATGATCCTTTTAAGCAGCCACCTGCACATAGTCTCTTTCATTAGATACCAATAATGCCATTCACCATTTCCTACTTCATCTAAGCCTGTAGGCGGTGAAGTCTTATCACAACATTGTGCTCTCCCTTTTAGCTTTTCTAAAACGTTGCTTAGAGTTTAGAAGTAGTCTTTATGTTTTCTCCTGAAAGTAATTTATGTTTTACCAGTATCCCACTGATGTGAGGGTTCATCCTTATGTCCCCAGCAACAATTTCTGCATGAAGTTAGCTTGCAGATACCAGGGTGTGTGTTTTGGAGTATATGATATGTGTGCAGAGTATATGGTATGTATGCGGGGGTGGGAGGGGTAGGAGGGGAGAAATAGGGGAGCCCCTTTCCATATAACTGATGTTGCAGTTGAAATTCAACTAAGTTAGACTCCAGAAAACCGAACTATTTGTTTCCTAAATGGATCCGAAATTCTGAACCTAAGAAATGGGATCTGACAGACCAGCTGATCAGGTACACACATTCTGCTTCTTCAGAACCAATTTTGAGACTATACATCCTTTGGAGGGGTGTCCTTTGCTTCTTCTTGCCAGAAGTTTCCAACAGAGTAAATCTTAGTAGCCAAAAACCTTCTATAGACCCAGAGTTCAGTGTGTTGGTTAGTCAGTAAGCTATGATACTGGATAAAAAACAATCATTCTTAAGTTGTAGCTAGGTGTGATTACATGCACCTTTAACCCCAGCACTCAGGAGGCTTAGATAGGAGGATCACCCTATATCTGAGATCAGCCTCAGCTATATGAGGAGTCCCAGGCCCACTAAGACTACAATAGTAAGGCCTGTTTAAACAAACAAATTAATCAACAGTAATTATTTTTCTAACACATCAGTTAATATAATAAAATCATATAATTAATCTGGGCCAGGGGTGGCCAAAACAAGACTAAGGGTGGAAGTTTTGTTATTGAATTGATATTAACATGGCTGGAATGGAAAGGTTCTGGAATGGTGGAGGTGCAGCAGTTTAGACTGGCCAGTGGCCATCTCCGTGTCTGTATCTGGAAATAAGCACAGCTACCATCTCTGAACACTTTATTACATATCAGCCACTGGACATTTTAGTGATATTAACTCATTTAATTTTCACAAAATGTGGGCACTGTCTCTGTCAACTCCAGCTCTGCTTCTAAATGAACGGAAACAAAGATATAAGTAATTTAATAACATGAAGCATCTGCCCGGAGCCTGTGCTCTTAACTATACCAGGTGACCTTTGCCACTGGAGCACCCTCACAGTGGATGTGTCATCTTTAGGGTTTGTCAGCTTTAAGTCTCTATTCCCTTCCTGAGATCGAAGAGTAGAAAGCTTCCCCCTTGACTTCCATGTTCTGATTTCTCAGATCACTGATATATAATACTTTGCCCATGAGTTCACTGTACTCTTTCCTGTCCCCTGTCTCTCTTGGAGTCATTTCATTGTAATGCCTGACCATTGACATAACACACGACCACTGGTACTTGTGTTTATTTTAAACTGACAGCATCAGTGCTCATATTCAGTGCTTACCCTGTCTGGATATCACTTCAGAAAATGCCTCTAGACAACATTCCAGCTCTAAATACCTCATCAATTACAGAGCTGGGCATGGAGAAATTACAAACTACCGCTGAAACCTCAAAGTTAAAATTTCATAGTTGACACAATGGCTGTCATGCCAGCACCCAAATATATTGCCTTTTGGGGTTCAGGAGGGCTGGGAACAGTGTCTCATTCTGTAACACAGGCCTAGAGCTCTCAATCCTTCTGCCTTCATATGTGGACAGTGGACTGACACATGGGCTACATGTGGACACCAATACCAAGCCCAACACATTATTTCCTTTGTATCTCCCAAAGCATTCCCATTTTCCCCAATCTCTCCCACCTATGATACCTTCTTTCTATTATTTGATCTGATTGATTCTTGTATTATGTCCTCATTTCTATGAGAACACCTGCATGAGACTCTCATTGGCTCAGTGAAGAAAGGCTGCTGTCTTCTCAATTTTAGTTTGCTATCTTTGAGGTCATCTTTGACCCAAAGCTAAATAAGCACTGAAGAAAGTGGCAGCATAACATCTAGGGAGGTGAAGGCAGCCTCACTGCCAATGAGATCCGTGTGTGCTCCAAACTAGAAAACAAAGAACAGGATTGTGGTGGGTGACTTTTTTTTAAAACTAATTTAGTTACTCTTTAGGGACTGAATTAAAAATAGGCCCTAGATTAAAAATAACTCAGTTCTCCTGTTTTAATTGAACCAGCATTTTCACAAATGTCACAGCTGGAACAGCAGCACTCAGGACCTCAGTGCTTCATGGAAAATTCAAATAATTGGCCAGGTCATACTGGTCTGCCTGATCATACTGAAGATAAAGCATGCTTAAATTTTAACAGATGCCTCGGTTGAACACATGTGTCAACAAAGGTTTTCATTGATTTCTGAATGATTGATTGACATGGAAATTTCTTTAGATGTGGGGTCAAGGTTGAACCATCAGGAAAGCAAAGGTAGCACATGTTACTTTGAATATTTAAACTAGAAGTTCGTTCACAGGATGATGGCTCCTTGTTGAGGCCTGTAAAGAAACATTCATTGTAATTGCTAAAGGAAAAGAGTTCTTTGAGATCCATCAGGAATTATACAGGGGAGTTAACACCCTTGCTGTCTGTGACTCCATTTTATTTGAAGTATGAATTGTTTGAGAGGTGATGTCAATTTGTTTCAAGCAGTTTTGTTAACCAGAAGTTTTTATTAGTTCATTGAGTGATTTGTCCCAAATTATAGTTTACATTTGTTGAGTTATGATATTTAATAGCACTTTGATTGATAGATAAATGTTTTGGGGCACCTACTTTGTGTTAGCAATTTATGACGGAGACTAAGCATGAATGAACAACTAACTCAGCTTGTCGGAGGTCACATAAGAAGTGTCTGGCCTATACTTAGCTGTAACACACTGTGCGTGTTTGAGAACAATGAATAAGCAAATAGTATAAACTAGTTATTAATGCTAACCCCTCCAAAAAAATTAAAATTAGCTTCTATCTAAAAATCTGATGATATTTTTTCTGATTTTTTTTAAAGGACATTTAACAGTGTCACACATCTGGACTCTGGGAGCCTGAAGCTGGAAGATTACAAGTTGGAAAACAGTCAGAGATACATAGGGAAACCCTGTCTCAAAATAAATAAGTGAATGAATGAATAAACAAACAAATACTATTAAAACATTTTATTGAATTCCTAAGCTCTGTGGCTGCAAAACCTAGTAAATAAATCACTTTCAGGAAAACCCATAATCCTGTCTTGATTTTCTTGCCACAGAATACTTCTAAAAATTCTTTTTATTGGGCCACAGAGAACCTTCAAGAAAAGTCATTTCATGTAACATTTCTAAGATCCTCTACTTGGAATTAACAAAATGATTTTTAATCCTTATTTTTCACTATGAATCTCTGAGATTCATGAGAGCCAAACATCAATACATTCATTCTCTCTGTCTTTCTCTCTACTTAATCTCTCTCTATTTTTCTTTTTTTTGTTCCTTCCTTCTTTCCTTCTCTTTCTTCTCTACCTTCTTCTCTCTGACTCTCTTCTCCATTTCTCTCCTTGCCTCTCTTCTCTTTTCCCCTAAGTACTACTCCCTGTGTACCCTAGGCTGTCATCAATCTGTGGTCCTTAGCCTCCTTATCATGATAATTACAGCCTCAAACCATCACTCCCAGTTTTACCAAGACTTTTTTCTAAAGTTCTTCACGTCTCCTCAATTTACAGCCAAGCTTTCAAACCAATTTTTAAACCAATGTTAAAAAGAGAGATGTGGCAGGGAAGGGTAAAATAGGAAGGGAAGGGAAACAGAAGAAAGGAAAGAAGGAAGGGAGGGAGGGAGGAAAGAAGGGATGGAGGGAGAAAGGGAGGAAGGGAGGGAGGGCCATTCACTTGGGGTGTGCTGTGAAACTCAGGATACCTGTGTGTGCTCACATATGTAGGTATTACTATGAACCATGGTAGCTTATCATGCGTGACTCTTATAAGATGGAAACTTGAAACATCATTTCCCAGTCATTTTTCTTTGACCTACCAACTAGTTCAGTGACCAGTATCCCATAGACAATTAATGTTTTTTACTGAGTGAATAGATGAATGAATTGCCACAGTTAATTATTATTGCTATTTGTTGGAGTTTTGTTTTGTTTTGTTTTTTGTTTTGCAATAAGGTGTTACTATGTAATCCTGGTACATATGTACATTTGTATGAGGGAAAGTATTAGAAACCATCCTGGATACACAGGGAACCCACGTCTCAGGATAATAAATGTATAAATAGTAAATGGCATTTTGAATAGTTAGCCTGGACCTCACTATGTAGACCAGACTAGTTGATCATGTAGAAATCCCCTCACCTCTGTTTCCTGAGTGTCTGGATCACCTCCTGTTCTTAAACATCTTCCCCTTTTCTTTGGCATTGTCCTAATCTAACCTAATCCTGACCAAGTTCATCTATGCTTACAATAAATTACCCACATATCTTGTAACATGTGTCTGCTGCTCATGGAGGCCAGAAGAGGGTATCTGAATGGATCCCCCAGAACTGAAGTTATAGATAATTGTAAGCTGCCATGTGAGTGCTGGGATTCAAGCCCAGGTCCTCTGTAAAAACAACACGTGCTCTTAACTGCAGAACCATCTTTCAAGCGCTCGAGTTTTGTTTATTTTTTTAAAACAATTTTTGAGTTCCTGTGTATTTTTTTGTAGATTTCCAATATTTTCTGTCATACATTTACCAAATTCTTTATGGTTGTTTATAACACAGAAAATGAATATTTTTGTTTTAAGTACTTTCTTATTACATCTACATGTATGAATCCAGGCTGAACCTAGATTACAATATTTATGTCCACAAAGCATACATTCAAAGTCAGGAACAACATAGATCCTGGGCTACCAAAACTTAATGGGTTCAGTACATGGCAACCTGTGTTCAAGTGCCCTCTCTGCTGTAAGAGCTAGTAAGGATAGAGAACACCAAGGAAACAGTGTCTTCTAGAAAGAACAGGATTGATGCATACAGGCACTCACAGAGACTGCAGCACCATGCCCAGGGGCTGTACATGTCCAAGACAGATGGGATTCCAGCACTCAGAGGGGGATGGTGATATGATCCCCCCAATCCCTAATCAAGAAGTTATTGCCTATTGACAACTGTTCATAGAGAAAAATTGTCTTTCTCCAGTGTAGTCTCACTAGGTACATAAACCACATTCAAGGCAAAACCCCAGTCCTAGCTATAGATTGTAGAAGGCCAACTCAAAACAAACTTAATAGTATTTTGAGAGGTTTTTGTTGTTTCGTGTGGTTGGTTGGTTGGGTAGCTAATTCCTTACTTCTCAAAGAACTTTGCTTGCCCTTCTGATGTCCTTGCTCATGATTCTTCATGCTGATGACCCATGGATACAGGAAAACAACAACAATGAGATGCCCAACAAACAACCAGCATGTGGATTTCCCACAAGAATGACACAGACACACCAAAGGCTGAGATGCCAGAGATTTGTCCTGCCATCCATTCATGGAATATGATGAGTACAGCTGTCTTACAAAGCCAGATATGATTTTAGATAAACTAACAGCCATACTTGGGGGGATATGTGACATTATTTAAAAGCCCATTGGATGATGATACTTTAATTCTCTAGCTCTGAGTATCTTCCCTGTCTCCTTTAGACCAGACATGTAGATCCTGTCTTCTGATTGCTGAAAGGGCAGTGCCTGTGCTCTTGTTCAGTTATTAAGAAGTTATAGAAAAATTTAAACCATCTACAATCCTTATGATTGAAAGTCCAAAGGCTCAGAGGGATAAACTGAGGATAAGAAAGATAGGGAATTATGGTATCATAGGGAAAATAGGTTGAGAGAGGGAAGCAGCTCTTCTCTGGGGGATCTAATCTACTTTTGTAAAACTGAAATATTTTTCATACAATATATTCTGATCCTATTTTCCCCTCTCTTATTTCCTCCTCCTAGGTCCTCCTCACCTTCCCACCCACCCAGCTCCCTGCCTTCTTTCTTCAATTAAAAATAAACAGGAAGTTAGAAATCAAAACAGTTCTGAACAAAAAAAAAAAAGGAAAAAGAAAATGCTCATTAAGCACACACACATGTAGAGACACATGCACATACCTAAAATCCATGAAAACACAAAATCGGAAACCAGAATATAAAAACAAAGACCAGTACAGTAAAAATTTCAGATGAAGCATAATGAAACAAAAACCGCCAACCAACTAAACACATACACACACACACACACACACACACACACACACACACACACAAACTCTCAAAATACTATTAAGTTTGTTTTGAGTTGGCCTTCTGCAGTCTATAGCTAGGCATGGGGCTTTGCCTTGAATGTGGTTTATGTACCTAGTGAGACTACACTGGAGAAAGCTAGTTTTTCTCTATGAACAGTTGTCAATAGGCAATAACTTATTGAGTAGGGATTGGGAGGGATCATATCACCATCCCCCTCTGAGTGCGGGAATCCCATCTGTCTTGGACCTGTATAGCCCCTGGGCATGGTGCTGCAGTTTCTGTGAGGTCCTGTATGCATCGATCCTGTTCTTTCTAGAAGACTCCATTTCCTTGGTGTTCTTCATCCTTACTAGCTCTTACAGTCTTTCTGTATCCTCTTCTGCAGAGTCTCCTGATCCCTGAGGGCAAAAGTTTGATGAAGATAATCCCATTTAGGAATAGGTGTTCCAAAGTCTTTTACCCTCTTCTTGTTATCTGGTTGTGGGTCTCTGTATTTGTTTCCCACTCCCACAGGTAGAAATTCTCTGGTGATATAGCAGAGCAAGATATTGATAATGGGTTATAGCAGAATGTCATTAGAAATCATTATATGGCTATACTTATTTAGCAGTATAATCATTTTTGGTTTTCTCTTAGATCAATGGCCTATCTAATCTCAGGTTCTTGGCTACCTAAGCATGTCAGGCATGTGTTGCATTTCATAGATGGACCTTAAATCCAATTGGCTGGTTGGGTATTCCTACAAGTTTTGTGCCACACTACACAGGGAGGTAGGTCAGCATTGTAGATTAGGGATTTAATAGCTGGGTTGGTGTTTATCTTGTTCCTCTGGTGATATGGAGAGTATCTTCTACCTCTATGAACACTATTCAATAGGGGTAACGGCTCTAGTTAGACACTGGCTCAGCTTTTGTGTGTCCAAAGATATGTTGGTATTGCCTTTAACAACTTTTTCAAACATATTCATAAAATATTTAATGATATAGCACATTTAGGGCTAGGGATAGAGTTAGTTGGCTGAGAGTTAGATTAGTATGACAGAAGCCCTATGTTTCAACACCCAGCACCAAGTGAAACCTGACCTGATGCCTAGCATATACTTATAATCCTAGTACTAGGTGAAGGTTATCCTTTACTACAACATGAGTTGGAGGACAGACTATAAGAGACCCTGTCTAAATAACTAATAGGATATCCCATATGTCTAAGAATGTACCTCAGTAGTAGGACACTTGCCTGAAGACCTGGGTCAAGACCCTGGGTTTGGTGCCTAGATCAAAATATAAATAAATAAATTAAATGACATGTAAAAGGAAATAATACAATGGAACCACAAGAGCAGAAAGGAATGTACTCTATCATACCAAAAAGGATTTTATTTTGAGAAAATTGATTTTTAGTTTGCAGCAAGTTGTCTTTTTAGAAATAATACCCCATATGGGGCTGAAGAGATGGCACAGCATTGGCTGTTCTTCCAGAGGACCTATTCAATTCTGAGCACCCACATGACAGCTCACAACCATCTGTATCTTCAGTTTCAGGGGAATCTGACACCTTCTGGCCTCTGAGAAAGTGCTGTATACATGGCACAGACAGACATACATGAAGGCGAAACACTGAACACATAAGATAAAAATAAGTAAATCTGAAAAAAAAGGAGACATATGCTGGAAGTCTGAGTGTGTGTGTGTGTGTGTGTGTGTGTGTGTGTGTGTGTGTGTGTGAGATTGTTTTGCTGTGTGTGTGTGTGTGCTGATACTGGATCTTTCTTTAAACCTCAGAAGTATTTTGGTCTGTTAAGTGTGAATGTTGTTTTTCTTTCAAGTGTTTAATACTGGCCGTTCATCAGTCTAAACCTACCAAATCTCATTAGTTTATCTAGGACTCATCTCTAGGCATAGGTGAGATTTGCCATACTTAACAGTCAAAATTTTAACTTTTCTGAAACTCTTTTCATATAAAGCCACCAGTATGGCAACTTTAGTAAGCCTGGTAGAATCTTAGATTCATCAGGATGACGAACTTTTTTTCTCCTGATGAGAATAACTCCTTTTACAATATTTCCTGTTGCATTTTGTAGAAATATAAATTGAGACATTTCCTAGGCTGTCTCAAACTATCCTTCTCAGGGATCCTCCTGTCTAAATCTTCCAAGTGCAGAGACTTCTTGAGTGCAGTACCACACTGGGCTAGGAACTAATTTTCCAGGAAATTTTTACCGAGGCATGTCTTTTTATAACAAGAATACACGTCGTGTATCCATAAATGTTGTTCATAAGTCAGTTAAATCTTGGCAAGTACAAAATCGTGGAAGTGGTTGATGAACATCTGGTTGGGGAACAAAAATCTTGTAATAGCCAAATATTTGAAAACCCCTCAAGCCCTTAAAATGGTAGACATCCACACAGATACACATACACACAGTTACACTCAAGGACAAGGCATTGGTTTATATTCTGTAGTACAAATGGAAAAAAAGTAAAATGCCCAGTTTGGGCTTCTACTCTTGCATGGAGATACTAATTTGAATGCTCTTCATTAGTTAAATATTTAGAATCTGATGTCTTTAGGAACCCACAGTTTTGTATACCAAAGCAAGTAGTGAAAACTGAGGTTTCTACTGAGTCATTTGTTATTAGCTTAAAATCTAAGGATGGATGTTTCTGTCCACAATTGAGTCAGCTTGTCTCTGTTTATTTGTTACTATTTTATCTTTGTGGTTATAGTTGTAAAAATAATGCTGTAAAAACCAATTTGTTTCTAGTTCTTTTGTATCTACTACCTAATATTAATTAGGAAGAATATATGACATGTTTTGTGGGGGTTTTTTTTAAAGATTTATTTCATTTGTGAGAGAGTGTGTGTGTGTGTGTGTGTCTGTCTGTCACATACATTCAGGTGCCCTCAGAGGCTAGAAGAAGGCTTCAGATTCTGATAACTGGTTACAGATGCCTGTGAACAGTGCAATGTAGGTTTGGGGCATGAAACTGGGGTCCCTGGAAGAGAAATCAACACTCTAAAGCACTGAGTCACCCATCTCTCTATCCCTAGAAGCTTTGTGTGGTAGTTTAAATAAGAATGGTACACATGGGCTCATATATTTGAATGCTTAGAGAATGAAAGGGATTAGGAGGTATGACCTTTTTGGAGAAAGCATCTCGGTGGAGGTGGGCTTTGGTGTTTCAAAAACTCAAGCCAGTCCTAGTGTCTCTTTCTGCTGTCTTCAGATCCAAATATAGAATTCTCAGGTATCATGTCCGCATGCCCCCATGGTCCCCCTACCATGGGGATAATAGACTAAACCTCCGTGAGCCAGCCCTGAGTAAATGCTTTCCTTTATAAGAGTTTCTATGGTCATGTATCTCTTTGCAGCAATAGAATACTAATTAAGGTACATTGCTTTTTTTAAAAAAATTATCTACTAAAATCATTTTAGTAATGTCCTGTAGAATTTATATTGTTTCCTCCATTTGCTAGATATGAGTTAAAAGAAAATTCAAGGTTTTAATGACTTTCTCAAGAGTCTTCCATCTTTAAACTCAATAACAATTTATCTTTGTATCTATTATAGATGTTCTGTTTTGTGTCAGAAATGTGAGAGTAGCAGTTTTATTCTTTTCTGCTTTAACAGGCACAGCAGACTTTGACTTTATCATTAAAGCCTGACTACTTTATGTGACTACCAATCACAAATTGTAGAAATATAAATTGAGGCATTTCCTAGGCTGGTCTCAAACTACTCTTCACTTCTAAAACACCTTGAGAGGAGTAAGATTTTTTTGCCATGATTTTCCAAGGAGTCTTGAAATGTTTGAAGAGCTTTGGCTACCTTAGCTTTCTCAATGAGTAATAATTGTTGTGGTTATCCCTAAATTGAAGTCCACATAATTCCAGCAGCTGAGAACAGAGCCCGTTCACACTCCAATCACACACACTAGTCTCTCCAATCTCAAGAACTGGCATGAAGCTGGCAGTATTTCTTTACAAAATGGATTTTTAGTATGTGTTGGTTTCTAACATCATGGTGTTTGTAAATGTTAATAAACTTCCGACAAGAGAAGTAGAAGTGGAAAGTTTGATTTGTTAAACCTTTTACCATTCTTCTTGGTTACCATAGACCTAATTCCCTGAGGCATGTAGTCCCTGGGTGTTTAGCAGTTAATGAATATAAATAGTAGCAAGTCAGTAATTTTCAAAGCCATAATTGTTCTCTCCTGAATGCTCATCTAATGGAAAGAAAATTAAAAAGAACTGACGTAGCAGAAATACTACTTATTAACTAAGGTCAAATTTGAGTTTTAAAGCCTTACTAATTTGTACAATCCTAGAACATTATATGTTGATTTGCCTAATCTATTGATTGCCAGTAGATTTTATCTGGATTTTTTCTTTACTTTTTTTTTCAGTTAAAACATATCATTTTATGTATACACCACAACTTACAGTGGCACATGCCTGTAATCCTAGCACTTGGGGACATAGAAGTAGGGAGATTTGGAGTCGAAGGTTGTTTTACCAAGTGGGCTACATCATGAGATGTCTCACTATTCCCTCTTTCTCACTTTTTCTCTCTTTCTCTCTCTCTCTCATACACACACATACACCTTCATACACACAGAAAGACACAGACACACATATATACATGCACAGATACACATACATACACCACATACACAAACCACACACACACACATACACCTTCATACACACAGAAAGACACAGACACACATATATTCATGCACAGACACATAAATACACCACATACACAAAACACACACTGACACACACACACACACACACACAGAGAGAGAGAGAGAGAGAGAGAGAGAGAGAGAGAGAGAGAGCATGTGTTATAATACCCTTTAGTCCTTTTTGGTCTGTTGGAGTTTCTTCTTTCCATGTTTGCAATAGCCATGACCAAGTTAAAAGGCACCAGTAAAGCATTTGGTTACGTTCTTCATCTTGGTTGCTTGGCTTCTTTCCCCTTTGTTAAATAGGGGTAGTGGGTGTGAGGAGACTATCCTAGAGGCAAAATGGCACTCGTCACCCTGTACTATCAGAGATATGTCACCTGTGAGACTCACACTGACCATTTGCTTACACTAGTGCCTGCAAGGTTTCCTCATCCTCAAGTAACCTCATTCCCTCCCATACTTTTGAAAAACCTACCCAAGAACGTGTGCTTAATTTTCCTGTAACAATGCGAGGCCATAGAAATTAAGTTGCCAGACTTGGCTTTGAGTTATGAATTTATGTGTCAAGATCATTTCCTCTAATTTGACAGGCCATTTCTTTATCTGTATAGAGAGAAACTTTGACTTAAGATACGAGTCAAAAAGAGAGGCTATGGACAGGTTCAAAATTATACAGTTTATTTAAGTTGTTTTCTCATGTAGCCCAGGATTGCCCCAAACTCATAGTAATCCTTCTGCCGTAGCCTCCTGAGCACTTGGATTAATGGGTAAAATACCATTCCTAGCTAAACCCAAGGTTTTGAAGATAGTTTTAGTACAGTATGTTCACATAAAATTGTAGGCAGAGTGGTTCATGTCTACACATATAGAGACACATAGAGTTCTGGGTTAGTCCTGTTTCAAATCAAGAAGTAACTTAAAATACAATGTGAAATCAGGGAGATATTTTAGAATTATAGAGAGGAAACAGAAAGTAATAGATGATGTAAAGTGAAAAAAAAAACCTCTTAGGAGCTTACTTCAAATTTTATTGAGTATAAAATTATATTACTTTCTAGTATTTCATTTTATTCATTTTTACTTTTTTTAAAAAATGTGTACAAGTGTTTTGCCTACATGTGTGTGGGTACCACTGTGTGCTTGGTGCCTTCAGAGGATAAAAGAGAGTGTCAGATCCCCTGGAACCAAAGTCACAGATAGTGGTGAGCCTCCCAATGCATTCTGGGAACAGAACGCAGATCCTCTGAAAGAGCAGCAAGTTCTATTCACCATCTTAACCAGCCCTCCTCCCACATCTTTTTGCTAACAGCAATCACATTTTGGAAGAAATAATAACATCTATAAACTTGTATGTTGCATATCACTCGAGCTTGCATTCATTAATTCCTTATCTATTCAATTCATATTGACTGGACATACATGAGGTGAACAGGAAAGAGTCTTGTTTGGCAAGTTATTTTTCCTAGATAAGCCTCTTGCTGGGCCTGAAAATGCCTTTAAAAGAAAGCCTTCTTTGTAATCCATATGACACTGGCTTATTACTAATATAAAACTAACTTCTTATATAAAAGTTCAAAAGCAGAGGTTTACTCTCATCTATAGAGAAGCTAAGGAAGGATGTAGAGGCAGACTCATAGACAAGAGATGAGTAGAGATGAGCTATAGAGATGGATCGATGGGTAAGAAAGAACATTTTTTCCACAATGGGAGAGTGTGAGCACCCATGGACAATGCTGGGTGTGGTCATACATGCCTGTGATTTCGGTCTTGTGAGGATCTGAGACAGGAGGATCACTGAGACTTACTAGTCATCAATCTAGTTCCAGGTTCTGTGGTGACTCAGTACCAAAGAAACACAGTGGAGAATGATACAGCAGAACACCCACATGGGTACACACACATGAGCATACACCATATACACAAACACTGTAGACAAAACACACATGCACACAGAGATAATTAATAATACTTTAATAAGTCCTATAAACAAAGGCTATAGAACTAGTTGTCATTAATAATATATTACTTTCATCAAAATTAAAGTAACCCAGGCAGGTGAGATGGTTCACTTGCCGCCAAACCAGATGACCCACAATGTAGGAGGAAAGAACTTACTCCTGCCAACTGTCCTCTGACCTCCATGTGTGCTGTGGAACACATACAACTATATATATGTATGTATGTATGTATAATTTATATAAGATAAATAAAATGTAATAAAATAAGGTAACCTATGATTATCATTAATTCAGGTAATTATCAGTTAACAGTATTTTAGAATTACTAATTTACTCAATGTTATCTTATAACTATTTTTATAAATCATTTCACTTTAAAAGATCTTGCTATTGCTTATCCAAGTTTTTCAGATGTAGAGAACCGAGCTATGCACATCTCCATAAAAAGTTTAGGAAAATTACAAGCTGCCCATTGATAAAGTCTCATTGGAGTGGGCATAGCTGACTAATGCCAACTTCTAACTAATTTGCTTAGCTAGCTTTGGGCTGTTCTTTGCCCTCAGGAAACTGCCACACCTAGATATTCCACTAGGAAGGTATTCGTTTTGGATTGTTCTAACAAGCTGCTCTGAATCGGAAGTAACCAAATGAGGCAAAAACTAGAGTTTTGTCATCAATGGATGAATCACAATACTCGCTTGACTTGGCTACTCCCTGATATAATCCACCCTGTGTGTGTGTGTGTGTGTGTGTGTGTGTGTGTGTTTAATCTGGAAAGGTTGAACTTCTGGCACAATTCGTAGACAATTCAATTAAGTTATGTTTGGTAAATATTGTCCCTATTCTGTTATTCCTTACCAGATATTGCATAAGAGACTGTGGCAATCACCCTCAGATAAGTAGAAAAACTATTTCAAAACATGAGGATGAACACAAAATGGTAGATTTGCTAGTGCGCATCTTGCAAGCATCTTACTCCAGCTCTGTGCAATCAGGATGGTAGCAGGAGGCAGATTCTAAGGTCAGCCCTTAGAGTCAACTGAATTTAAGCAGTAGAGATATCACAGCTGTCTTACCCAGTGCTAGGCCAAATGATTAGTGCTTAACCTTCATCCTCCCTGAGCTGTGTTCCACCCTCCCTCTGCCTGTTGTTAACCACATTTCCCTGGTCTTCTCTCCATGTATGTGACCCAATTCCATTAATAGTGATGTACCCAGGGCCCAGTCTTTGAATGATTTCTCCTTTCTTTCATCTCTCAATCCATCATTTTGCATCCAGTTTCCTGATCTTCTGTCTCATCCATATGTTGAGAATTATTTATACGACTTCCAAATTCTATTTCTAGTGCAATCTTCTCCATATATCCAGAACTATTCATTTAAAAAGTCATACTTAAGTTCCCTACTTCAAGAGCCAGTAGACACTGTACAATTTATTCTTAAGTAACTTATGCCCAGGCATCATGGTCCATCATATAAACCTAGCATTTGGGAAACAGAAGTAGGACAACAATGAGTTGAAGGACATCCTTGCCTATAAAGGCCAGTCTGGGCTACATATTGAGATGCTGTTTAAATCCCCCCATCTCCATCAAAATGAAGTTCTTATATTGAACAATAACATCTGCCTTCTATGTATTTTTCTTTTCAATGTCTGTTTATATGATAACTCCATATTTCAGATTGCTTAGAATGTAAACATAACTTTGATGTTGATGTAACATTTGATCCCTTCTCTTCATCTTCCATTTCATATAAGTTCATTTACAAATGAACTTATTTATATGTACTCCTCTTTTAACCCAGGTGTCCCTCAACAGAGGAATGGATACAAAAAATGTGGTATATTTACACAATAGAGTACTATTCAGCCATTAGAAACAATGAATTCATAAAATTCTTAGACAAATGGATGGAGCTGGAGAACATCATACTAAATGAGGTAACCCAGTCTCAAAAGAGTAATCATGGTATGCACTCACTGATAAGTGGATATTAGCCTAGAAACTTTGAATAGCCAAGAAATAATCTGCATATTAAATGATGTCCAAGAAGAATGGAGGAGTGGCCCCTAGTTCTGGAAAGACTCAGTGCAACAGTATAGGGGAATACCAGAAGAGGAAAGTGGGAAGGGGTAGATGGGGGAACAGGGGGAGGAAAGAAGGCTTATGGGACTTTCGGGGAGTGGGGAGCCAGAAAAGGGGAAATCATTTGAAATGTAAATAAAGAATACGTTGAACTAAAAAAAAGACAACACGGCATGTATTTTTCTCAACTGCAAAATTGACCTTTTTGAGAGGAAAGGCGGGGACTGTTTCCCCATAACTCACTGACGTTGACTTGCATAGAAACAACAATGAAGCTAATTTTGTCCCAAGAGTGCCCATTTATGTGAGTCCCTCAAGACCGGCTGCTTTGCTACAGTTCAAATTAGTAAAAGCATCGGGTGGTAAAAGTGTCAGAGCTTCTGAGAGGAAGTAAATAAAAAATGTTCCCTCTAAAAAATAAATTATGTACTCCTCTTTTACGATGTTGCCCTACTGGAGTTATTGTCAACATTACCAGTAACCATGGACACCTTTTCTTCTTTTCTTTCCTTTTTTTCTCTTCTTTTCTCTTCTTTCTTCTTATTCTTCATCTTCTTCCCTTCTTGAGATAAAGTCTTACTGTGTTACCCTGGCTAGTCTGGAATTCCCTGTAGACCAGGCTTGCCTCCCTCACAGAGATCTTGCATTGACTTTCTGACCCTGAGATGAAAGGTTATTTCCCCCGTGCACAAGCATAATTACTTTTATAGTTTATCTGTATTATTCTAATGGCTTCTTAATTTACCTGCTCACTTGTGTCCTTCTCTCTGACTTTTGCTGGTCAATCACATGCTTGGAGTCATCACTGTGTTCTGTTGCTATGGCTTGCCATTTCATTAAGAGAAAATGCAAAGCCCCTCAACCTAAGCTCCTTCCACCTTCTCTCCTTTGTTCACACAGCTTTAGCTAGCATGGTCTCTAGGCTGTTCCTGAAATTCGAGAAAACCCAACTATTGATTTGGTTCTGTGTGGGTGAAGGAGAAAAGAGAGTAGGTTCACACCTAAATTTGGAACTTGGGCAAATGGTAGAACAGGCACAGATGATCTGCTCTGCATTCAGTAGGAAAGAGCCGATGAGCATAGTTATAAAAAGCATTGAACTGAGTCTTTGTAATATCTATGGCACAGTCAGTTTAGATGTGGTTTTGGAGCTAAGAAGGACACCTCTGTTATACATCTACATGGGGCTGAGCCATCATTGCTTAGTAACAAAGCTATGAAACTGGAGGTACAGAATACTTCATTTAGCAATAGCTTGGCTATGAACTCCTTATAAATCACGAAATAGACAAGGCTCTTCATCTGTGGTCTCTGTATCCAGGACTTCAACCAACCACAGATGACAATCTTAGAAAGCCAGGACTTGACCATCATCCTCCAGTCACGTTGTAAATCACTGTCCGAATGTCTCTCCTTTTCACTAGTAAGATGGCTCTGAGTTTCAGACATCAGCTCTTCATGCAATTCATTCGAAGATCAAGAGCAGCCCTCAAACAGTGTCCTCCCTGTAACTTACTTGGGTCATAATTCTCTCCTAAAACAATTTCGTGAATTAGTCTTTGTCATGAAGGGATGAATCAATAATAATTGCATGACCTGCTAGTCCTGCTAAGCTTCTTTTTATTTTAGCCCAGAAGAGCTTTCATTGGTACAAAGGAGTGTAATAGCTTCCCTCGAATATGTTTTCAATTGGTATTTGAAAAGAAAAACTCTGGATTTTTTTAAGGCTAAGTTATTTTTATGTTTGTGTGGTTAAGTTATGCTAGTTTATAAAACCTAAGTATGCACATCTCTGAGTTTTTAAAAGACAGGTTTGTTGTTTTTTGTTGTTTCTGTTTTTTGTTTCGTTTTTTTTTTGTTTGTTTTTTTGTTTTTGCCACAAAACCCAGGCTTGCCTCAAACTTATTATGTAGACCAGGATGGCTTCTAACTCATGGCCATCCTGCTTCCTTAGCCTCCCAAGTGATACAGGTAAAAGCAACCTCATAGAAGTGAGGTGATATTGCTACTTTGGAAACCTCAAGAAGACAGTGATTCAACATGAAGGGTTGACATAAAATGGGGATAAATATGACATTATTCGGTTTAGGCAGTAAAAACAAGACATGAGAGATATTTGGTGACAGTACTGGAGCACTGCTGTGCTTAGACTAGTCCAAGTGTTTTCAAGAGAAACAGACAGAGGGACAACAGCATGATTCTGTGAAGTGTCATGGGATGGAAAAGAAAGCAGAAGATAAATAAGACTGTGAACAGAACGCTCTTCTGGCAGATGAAAATCTGACCTTAGTGTATCTAACTATGGACAGAATAGTGGGAGATGGGAGAAGGAAGCGAGCTTCCTGTAAAGGAACAGAGGCAGGAACTCAAGGACACCGAAAATGTCAGGTGGTTGTCTCTTCCATTAATACAAAAGGAAAACATATAATCAAGGAAACATAAATATATTAGAAGTTTGAGTTTGTTTTTTGCCTAGTGAATACATGATAAGCAGGCAAAAGAAGTCAAGTTAGCAGGGCATTTCCCACACTTGGTCCTAAAGGTCAATATCCTGAAAGTTTATTAATACTACACATGAAAATATCCAGAATGTGGGCGTGGTGGTGCACACCATAATCCCAGCAATGGAGAAGGTAACAGACCTAGAATTCCAAGCCAACCAAATGATAGTCCCATGTGCCCCTCCTGTAAATACCCAAACCCCGTGAGATGTTGATATTCTGGCAATGCCGAAGCATCTCAGATATCTCTGACTATTTTTTAATCACAGGTCATTGATTTAGTATTTAATGTTAAGGGAAGCTTGCTAGCCAGGCATGAGGCATATATCTGAGACCCCAACACTTATGAGGCTGACACAGGAAGTTTACCCAGGAATTTGAGGTCAGCTTGGCCTAGGTAGTGAATTATACACCAGTGCTACATTGTAAGAGCCTGTCTCAAACAAAAGAAAAAAGAAAAGGAAAAAAAAGGGCAAGCAAACCAAGCCAAAGCAAAATAATTTTTAAAAGTTAATGTGTTTCTTTTAAATATGTTACATTTCCTTGAATTCTCCTGTGTAGAATTTTCTTTTACACTCCCACACACAGAGGACTGTTTGAACAATGGAGGGCCAGTGGTATCCGATAATAGTTGAGGATGACAGTTCACTAATGACCCTCAGAAGTTTTAACAAAAACATTATGAGACTTCCATACTAAGATGAGAATTTCCTGAGTTAATTTTTCATATGCAATAAACAAATTATTCCATCCGTGCCTGTGATTTAAGAAACTTCACCTTCTAGAAAAAAGTGGATGTCAGAGCTAGAGAAGGATTCTGAAGGCTGGATCACCCAGGTGCAGCACATTGTTGTGAATCACCTTAGGGTGTTCATCTGAGTCATCACTGACCCCAAGTCACATTGTGCCGAGGTAGGAACAACAGTCTCTAGGCAACTAGAAGACAGGGGAGTGGGTGGTGGGAAAAGTGTGAAAAGTGAAGAAGCTTCTGCCTAGTCAAGACAAGCCATGCTCCCTAAAAAGCCCTTGGGAAATTCACTGAAGCAGGCCCTATTACATCCTGAATTGAAACTTCAGTCAAGTGTTAGAGTCGATGCAGATTGTTGGATTTAATTATTAGGTGTGCCCCCTTCCAATACTGGAATCAGCAAGAATTCTAGAGTTCATTCTTTCACCTTTTCACTTGCTCATGCATCACTGATTCGACAAACATTTATTAAATGCCCATTTTGTATCAGGAGCCAAGAATTCAGACAAATGTGGGCATCTTTTGTTCAAGCACTTCACAGTCTGGCATGACACTTTATATTCCAGTGTGAGTGACCTTAATTGGATGGCTTCCATCAAATTAATCATTGCTATTCAAAGATTCATTCTTCTAAGTATATGTAATTAATAAACACCTCCCAATGTTCTTTTCTCCTTTATTTAAAAATCAGCTTGAAAGGGCAAAGGTAGAGTATGGGTTTTAGCATAGAGGTCTTCTTCCAATATTTGTGTAATTAAGTAAAGACATTACATTAAAAAAAAAAGAAGTACATAATCAGGCACAGGATTACAGAGTAATCCCAGCACACACAGGCAGAGACACTGAAAGGTGGAAGCCAGTCTAGGCTACACAGTGAGATCATATTGGAAGAAGATAAAGAGGAAGAGAAGAAGAAAAAAAGAGATAGAATGAAACAAAAGCCAACAGACGGAGGCAGATGCCAATGGAGGATGTACTAATGAATTACTTCAGGTATGTAGCAAACATCTTAAATAAGATTTATAACAGACAGAAAAATATGCACAGAAAAACACTAAATTTATGACCTTAGGCAGATTCAAAGATTGAAAAAGTATTTCCCATCACCTTGGTAGACTAGCTTACTTCTAGAATTGCTTTCTCTTAAATATGAAGGGTATTTGTGTAAAATAATTAGTACAAGTTAAATACACATACTTAACATCTTGTTTTGTAAGCTAAGTTAATGTGATGGCTAATCATAGTTGCCAACTTGATTACATCTGTAATCAACTAAAATTCAAGTGGCTGGGCGTGGCTCTTTTGAGGGGTTTTGCTGATTGGATCATTTGAAGTTGAAAGATGCACCGTAAACCTTCTGGTGGCAGCCCACATGAAAGGACATAGAAGAAGGAAGCTTTACTTTTTATCTGCTTGCCTTCCCTCTACCTCAAAGTTTATCCTGCTACTGAGGCATTTCTTCACTGGTATTAGAACCTCCTTCTTCAAGATTCCAATGGAGACTAGAGTCTAGCTCCTCTCTAAGAAACTTCCAGGACTCCAGCACCAGAGTGGGACTAATAAGAGTACCAATTTTATGACCTTTCTGTCAGAAGACAGCTATCATTGAATTACTCAGACCATAGCCTGTAAAGAAGTCTTTTAAAACACACATGCACACACACACCAGTTCTGTTCAAGTACTCTTACTAATATGATTACCTTGATTATTTTTATATTTCTAAAATTCCAATAACCACTTACATTTTCCATGGTTGCAATGGCCACACCTAATTAGTTATGAGCAAATCAATCAAAGAATGGTCATGTTCCTCCTACCTGCATTCTCATGAATCCACCTCATAGCACAATCACCTCGCCATCATCTTCTTTGTTCATTATTTGTCCGTTCACTTGTTTAAACATTACCAAGCTCTAAGTGCATCCAGGCAGAATGCTGAACATACCTCGTTTTCAACAAGCTTATACTCAACAGAGGATTTTACCCAAAAATCCATGCATCACATATGAGAAGTCAGGAAAGAGATGTATGTGTGGCTTATAGAGTGAGCTGAGAATCCTGTTGTGGGTAACAGGAACAGAGAAAATGGGGAAAATATTATCTAGGAGGGCCTGGAGCTGAATTTAAACAGAGACGGATGAAAGACAAATATGGGCCTGAGACAAGAATATTGTGAAAAGATTAAGCATTCCATGTTGGCAAGAATATGATAGAAAGTTCTGGAAGATGAACGTAGGCCAGGAAATAATTATCTGAACACTAGATAATCATATTTTGAATCTAAGCAGTAGATAAAGAATAATAAATAATTAAAGAGAAAAAATCCTATCCCACATTCAACCATATAAATCTAGACACAGCTGGGAATTAAGGAAGTAGAGAGTCTCTAGTCCTCTAAGTATAAACCACCTTTCCCACCTCTGCCCGCCACCCACTGGTTTTATACCATGCAAACCAGAAATAAAGGAACTGTCACAAATCACTCAAAATATGCTATGTTAGGTGTGGTTGGGAGGGGCTTCTAAAGTTTTCTCAGCTTGCCAGAAATACATTCATACTCCAATTATTAAATCATTTCTGAACCTACATGACAAGACTCGTCTCCATGATTCAGTCTATGCGTCATGATATCCCTTGGCATGACCAGTGCTAGAGGGTGGGTAATTTAATATTTCTATCAATACAGGTTATGCTGCACAAATAGATGGTCTATCACGCAGGCAGAGAAAAATGATTTAAATCCTTACTTGTTGACTAGGCCTAATTTCTATGCGGTAAAACAGGCAATACTAAGAACCCGTTATTGAGTGCTTAGTATCTGTCAGTGGCTCCATATGTTAAAACTCTCAACCCTCAGGCAGATCCTTCTGTTAGCAATCCATCTTTTTTTTTTTCTATTTGCTTTTTAAGCCATGGAAAACACAAAGATAAACCCCTACGACTATGTATTATGAAGTCAATTTTCTCTTCTCCTCATTGTTGTTTTGGTTTAGATTGCGTCTTTTAAGAGAGGGTATGGCCTAGCCCAAGTTGTCCCATCCATTTACTATGTAACCCAAGATTGGCTTGAGCTTCTGATTCTCCTGCCTCCAGCTCCCAAATGCTAGGATATCAGGCTGTGTCACCCACTGCGCCCAACACCCCTACCAGTTTTATGTGATGTTCATCCAGTATAGAGCTGACTCTAAAATCCCCATTTGGCTCATTAATACATCTTTTATGCCCCCAAATGCTACCATAATCGTATTAAATATCAGATATTCAAATGTTTCCATCCAAAGCAGCATATAATTTTAATTACTTGAGTGTAAAATGTTGATGTTTTGCTTCTAGCTAGAATTCTTTAAGGATAAAGGTGGAAAACTATGGTATAACCCTTTACTTTGAACAAGGAGGTTTGGAGTGGTTCTTTGTTGACGAAAATGCAATTTATTTTCTCTTGCTGCTATTTTCCTTATATGTTATTTTTTTCCTTTTGCTTTACTGCTTGAAACATATGTCTATATAATGTTTGTCTAGTTTTAAAATAAGGGTGACTTTTTCTTTAAATTTCTGTTGATTCTTTGTTAATTTCACATCTTGTACCTAAAACCCACTCATCTCCCCAGTCTCTTGTACTTGCCTTCCACCCTTGCAACCTACCCTCCAAAAGAAAAAGAAAAACTCATTGTGGGAGCTGAAGTGTTTCAGTGTGTCCCACAATAGACATTTTATCCACACTTCTTTGTTTGCAAATGTTTATTGCAATGGGTCTGGTTTGAGGACTCTGTCTTCTGCTTCCTTATTAGTGCTAGATCCTCACTGGAACTACTCTTGGATAACATGTTGTTGGCCTGTGCCATGGAGATCCCGCAGGTTTGGATCTGTAGGATTGGATCGTTCTCTGCCCCAGCAGTATATATGGATATACATTAGGGTGGACACACTCAAAGCTCTGGGCCTTGGTCTGGGTAGTATCTGAGCTGGTCAGCCTGCCAACTCTCTAGCACCCATACCACCAGGGTGAGCTCTTCAGTACTGACCCAGCTAACCTAGCCAACATTCAACACTGCAACCAACAAGAGAGAGAGCCAGCTCTCTAGATCTTGTGCCTCAGCCCTGGCTCATCCACAACCCTCCCAACCAGGGCCAGCTCTACTGGGCTGCCCAGGTGAAGTGCAGAGGCCAAGTGCTCTTCCACTCTCATGTCCCCAGGGCCAGCCCTCCCACTAGCTGCAGGTGGTGAGAGCGGGAGGAAATCTCTTCCTCACCCAAGGCAGGGCCAGCTCTCCCATGTTTACACCCTGGAGTCAGCTCACCTGCAACTCCTGCACATAGGGCCAGCTCTATGGTGTGCTTCTTGGGTGAGGTGTGTGTCTGCTCTCCAAAGTACTGCAGCTGGAGAGGGATGAGGTCAGCTCTCCCTTGATGCCTAGGTGAGGGGTAGAGACAGTTCTGCACAGCCCTCAGACATCAATATGGCCCCAGGTAGCAGCCCACATCTGAAATATCCACCTGACCTTCAGCAGTAACAGACCCCTGCTGCTGCACAGTCAAAGATCCAGACATGACCCTTGGTGGGAGCACAAGCCTCGTGGCCTTAGGTGGCATTCCCAGCTACTCAACATCAGGCTGCTCCTCACTACCGCCTATCTCTTGTTCTGCCTCTCTTCATGGTACACACATCCTTCTGCCTCTCTTTCTCTTCCATCTCTACACCATTGACTTGCTCATCTTAGTTGTGCCTGGGGTCTGGGGGTGTCTGAGATCATCTCAGGAGTGCTCTCAGAATTGAATCACCAGGCAGGGGTCATCTTAGACTTGCACCCTGCAGGAGCTGTGAGGCACAATGGCTCAGGCCTTCAGTCTCAGCATGATGACGCAGAGGATCACAATGAGTGTGAAGCCAGCCTGATCTACATATTGAGTCTGGACTAAAGGCTATCAAAAGAGAGCTTACATAAAAAGAAGGATAACCAAACCAAACCAAAGAAAGAAAGAAATGAACAAGCCAAAACAGGAGGATCCAAAGTTCTGTGCTAGCCTGGGCTACTAAGTTGAGTTCAAGGTCAATTTAGATAATTTTTGATAACTTGTCTCAAAATAAAGGTGAAAAAAAGACTGGGCCATAGCACCATGGTAAAGTACTTGTCCAGCATATGTAGAGTCCTAGAGTTAGTACTCAGATATGTGTATGTGTATACACACACACACACACACACACACACACACACAATTTATCCTGTTCTCTGATTTTATTTGGAATATTCAGTGAGATTACTAACATAATGGTTAAATGTTCTTATAGAAAGATGCTACTCTAAAATTAAGAGCCATGATATTGTCAGGCATGGTGGCTCATTCCAATATCTGAGCACTTGGGGTGCAGAAGCAGGAGACTCACTGAGAGTTCAAGTCCAGCATGGGCTACATGGTGAACTTGAAGATGACTTGACTTAAAATGTGAAACACTGTCTCAAAAAAAAAGCATAAAATGAAACTCAGCATCTGAAAAAAATATGTTTCATATATCTGACTTGGAAGCAGCATATGTTATGAAACTTCTTCAAAGTTTTCCACAAACTGAAAGTGAATTTTCTTCCTGCAACCTAGTCTGCTGCTTAAGGGATACATTATCATAAATAATATTTGTCATTTTCGTCCTCCCCTGGTTCATGCAATCCTAGCACCTTCCTTACCTATTCATCTTTACTCCTGTGACTTTGCTGTTGAAACAGTCTATGCTCACAAACCCTTTTCTGGGTCATTACTCATCTCTCGTACCATCTTCTTTCAGTTCTTCCTGGTCACTGCTACAAAGTTAATTGCCACAATACACCATTACATTAGTCTCTAGTATAAACTACTAACTACATATGGTTGATATATGGCAAACAGCTGTGAATCTCAGCACTCAGGAGGCTGATGCAGGAGGATCAAGAGAGGGTTTGATGCAGACCCACTAGGACTACAAGTGGAGTTTCAGCCTATATAGCTTGATCTTGTCAATAAACACCATCAAACAAAAAAATTTCTTCTCAATAAACAAAACTTTTATCAGTGCATCTATGGATGGACCAGGGATATATCTTAATTGGTAGGTTATTTGTCAAAGTTCTCAGTTCAATCTCCAAAGCAGAAACATTAATGAAGCAGAGACAGGAGACTTGGGAAAGTTCAGAGTCGTTCCTGACTTTGTTTAGGGTAGCGTAGCCTGAGACAGTCACAAAAAAAAAAAAAAAAAAAAAAAAAAAAAGGTATCAAAAAGGAGGAGGTGGGGGCACTGAAGAAAAACACAATTTGACATTTTAATTGAATTTCTAAAGGATGAATATAGTTGCATTAGTTGGAGGTAGGTAAAAGGGCACGGGATGATGTCAAGCAAATGTCTCATGGATGTATCATAGACCAGTGAACAAACTGGAAATTTACATTTGTAAGACTTTTATTACGTGGGTTTTTTTTTCTTAATGTCAAAGAAAAGTTAAGAGAGAAATTCTTCTCGCTCTTGGCCAACTTCCCCCCAAAAATGTGAAATGCTAATTCCGAGGAAGGATACTGAGACACAATGCATTAAAGACAAATTTCCATTTAAGATTGGGCATAGTTTAGTTATTGCAATGACTTCTTAAGGGCTTCAAAAGCATTCAAAAGCATACCCTTATTAAGCCAAGTCAGTGGGGGTGTACTGCTGTAATCCCAGGACTCAGGAGGCAGAGGCAAATATATTATTGCCAGTTCAAGGCCAGGCTGGTCCACAAAGTAAATCCTATGCCACCCAGGAAGATATACCAAGACCTTGCCAAAAAACAAAAATGAAACAAAACAAAAACAAAAACTCAAACAAACCCTAAAAGGAAATAGGAGTTTCATGAGATAAATATTCAATAACCAAGTTTCTTTTCATGAGCACCATCTTATAAATAAGCAAGTGTGTGTGTTTGTAGAGACTTGAGAAGTCATAGATTCTCAAGTCTCCACAAATCGCTAAAAGTGGTGATCAGCTCGTATGATCCCAGCATTCAGGAGCCTGAGACAGGAGAATTGCCATGAGTTTGTGGCCAGGCCAGGGATGAGTACCAAACCAGCCTGAACTTCTCCTAAGCAACCACACAAAATTATTCTGAACAGAAATACAAGGATACAAAGACCAAAAATCCTTAAGAAACGTCCAGTGGGAGCAGCGGAATGGCAGGAAGTGAGACAAAAGGCAATACCACCGCAACTCTACCACAATGAAGAAATCTAAATAGTGTATGAGCAAATCTACGGGGCATGGGTGTCAGTTACCGCCACCGCCACCCCATTCACTACTAGTCTGGCTTTGGAGTTTCCTTTATTGAGACAGAGTCATACTATGGAGTTCAGGCTGGCCTCAGATTCAAGATCTTCCTGCCTCAACCTCTCCAGTGCTGTGATTATGGTGGATGCTGCCATGCCCAGTAAAATCTCTAAATGTCCTCTTCATACTTAGTAAAAATGAGAACATGTCAGAGGAATAAATTTATAACTAACAGTACATGATTTTATTAATGAAATGATTTTCAAACACATTCTCAAGATCTGGAATTTTCCATTTTCAAGTTTTCACCATGTTCAGATAAGGGTGGAAAATCACAGACCAGCCTCTTCGTAGAGATAATGAATTATCACTCAAAATGGGTAAAGTAAGGGCTACTTTCACCTATAGTTAATTTGTGTGAATTATTCATTTACTAAAGAGTAAGCATTCTGTGTCTATAAGAATGGTACCAAATCCTAAGGATAAAATATGAAATATATATATAAAGCAGAGATCTAGCTTACTCTTGTAGCAAAGTCTAGTGAATGCTGTACTTCCCAAATAGAGTATTTTCATGTGTTTAACTATAAGTATTCAATGTTTCAGTTTCTTACTGACATTTATAAAAGCAACGGCTGGGTATGAAGCACAAACCTATCATCTCAGGTCTTGGAAGGTATAGGCAGAAAGATCAAAAGTTCAAAGTCATTTTTGGCTACATAGTAAAGGTTGAAGCCAGCCTAAGCTATAGAAATAAACTTATAAACAAACAAGCACTACATTAAAGAAACAAATTACTTAATACAAGCCAGGTATAAGAATCTGGTCTCTACGAATTCAATAGTAATGCCATGTCAGGTACACAGATTAACTGTTGCTACATGCCTGTGATCCTGGGACTCAGGAGAATAAAGTAGTTTGGGAGCCTAGGGATATGTGTAGAGACAGCCTTTCTCAAAGGCTAAAAATTAAAAAAATAATCACAAACCTAGTAGTCATGAAATCCACATTTTTTTCAAGTTCACATGTGACTAAAAGTTATTGACAATCAAGTTAAAAGGGATATGGAATAAATTTTGGAACTCTTGTGGCCAAATGGAAAAATTGTAACACTGCTTAGAGAATTTTTTTCTATAATATTAAATAAATATTCCAAGTGGTCCTCTGTCTTATACGGAGTGAATACCATCCTAGAAGAAATATCCTCAGCCAGACACCAAAGAACATGCCTGTAAACCTAGAACTAGGAAAGCAGAATTTCCACAAGTTTGAGGCAAACCTAGGCTGAAGAGTAAGAACATGTCTCCAGCCAACCAACCAGCCAACAAAGAAAACAAACAAGACAAATGTATGGAGTGTTTTCTTGTACTGATAAGAGGTGTGCACCAAGGCTTTGGCAAGAATCCTTTACTTACTCAGTTAACTACTACTTTGTGATAGGGAAGTAAGAGATAAAAGATAAATGAATTAAAATTGCAAATAAAGAGATGGACCAAATATTTGAATCCAATCTTTGAATTGAAGTTAAAAAGTCATAAATCCAGGTCTTCAGTGTATTTCTTACTCCATTTGAATTCTTTTTTTTTTTTTTTTAGGATTTTTTTTATTCGATATAATTTATTTACATTTCAAATGATTTCCCCTTTTCTAGCCCCCCCCCACTCCATTTGAATTCTTATAACAGTATCACAGAGACCCAAACAACAGTATATTAGCTTGTGTGCTTTCCACTGATGTGGTAAATATGACAAAATGCAACATGAAGAGGAAAAGGTTTACAATTTATAGTCCATTATAAAGTAAAGTCAGGACAGGAACTCAAAGCAGGAACCTAGAGGCAAGAACTGAAGCAGAGACCGCCAAGGAATAATGCTTATTGTTCTTTCTCTGGCCTGCTTTCTTATATACCCCAGGACCACCCGCCCAGGTGTAGCACTATACCCAGTGAGGTGGGCCTTCCTACATCAGTCATTAATCAAGAAAATTCCCAGTATATGGAGTATGACAGAAGCATTTTCTCAATTGATATTTTCTTCTCAGATGACTCTAGCTTCTGTCAAGTTGAGAAAACTAACCAGGACAAATAGCAGTTTATGTCTTCTACTTCTGGATATCGAGAAGCCCCTGATCAATATTCAGCATGTAGACTTTAGATTCTAGAGGGTGACTGACTGTTCATAAATGGTATCTTCTCTGGGAAAAATGAATCAGAAATCTCTCTCTCTCTCTCTCTCTCTCTCTCTCTCTCTCTCTCTCTCTCTCTCTTATTTATTTCCTGTGTATGTGTGCTTGTGTGTCTGTAAATAGCACACATTGCCATTGTCTATGTGTAAACACACACAGTGAGAGGGCAACTATCCGGGTCTCCTTCCACCATGTGTATTCCATGGGTCAAATCCCTGGGTTGCCAGGTCTGGTGGCAAGGCTCTTTATCAGCTAAGGTGGTTCCCCGAGCTCTTGTGTTTCTCTCACCAGACCTCTAGTCTTATCAGCAGAGTCTTCATGAAATAACCCACTAAGGTCTTATTACCTTCAACATGCAGGATGGAGCATAAGTCGTTGCTGTATAAATGTGAATGAGGATTAGCAATAAGACTAGATATCCAGAATAAGGAGTCTGTATGTATCTGTGCAGTACATTTTTGCTTCAGAGTACCTTCTAGAGTCTTTATTTCAGGCACTGAAATAAAGACTTGAATGATCCTCAGTGTTGCAAGGTTTTGCTTCCCTCTGACCATTCACCAATACCAATCTGGCCAGGTCAAACATTATTTGAGAAAAAAAAAAGCACAGATATTCCTGATATGCACTAGGTAGTTTCCACATAAAAGTTAATATTCAAAACATTCCTTTATAGGAATGATCATTTAACCAAAATAAGATGGATTATGATTAATAGTTAACTTCTTTCTTAAATTTCTTAAGATAACAAAACCCTTGTGATTGTGAGAAGATTCACAGCCCTCAGGAGGCAGAGGCAGGTGGATCCCTGTGAGTTCAAGGTGAGTTCCAAGCCAGTCATGGCCCCACAATGGCACTCTGTTCGCACCCACATGCCCCAATATATGAGAACTGAAAAATCAAAATAAAAAGTATACACTACTCAAGAGTCAGTTAAAGACCTGGCAGAGCCAACACAAAGCCAGCTCTTTTACCAGTTATGATGATACATTCACACTTCCAGTCCCAATGCTGAGAAGCTAGAAACAGAAAAAGCATCAAAAGTTAAGGCCAACTAGTGACATCCTAGTGAGTTCCAAGCTAGCCAGTGAGATCCTGTCTTAACTACCCACCCTGGAAACAATTTCTCACCATCTAAAACAATAATAGCAAACACACAGATTTTATAAAGGTAATAATAAACAAATCTCATACACAATGGAAATTACTTTTTGTTTGAGTTTGATCTTTTAAAGCAGGGTCTTACTCTATGGCACTGGCTGGCTCTCAACTCCTAGAAGTCCAGGCTGGCCTAATATTTTTGCTAATCTTAATGCCTCCCAAGTGCTGGAATTAACAGATGTGTGCCACTAAGAGGAGCATAGAGGTGATACTTTTTAAGAGTTATGTTGATTATTTTTAATTATGTGCAGATGTGTGTGGCTGCATGTAGGTATTTGTGCACGAATGCCAGTGACCACAAAAGCCAAAGGTGTCAGATCCCCTGGAGCTGGAGTTACAAATGGTCACAGAAAGTTGTATACAGTGTTGGTGAGGTAATTATTCTTGGTTGTCGATTAAATCTAGAGTTAACTAAAACTCAAGTGGCTAACCACACCTGTCAGGATTTTTTCTTAATTAAATCATTTGACGTGTGAAGACTCAACGTGTGAAGACTCAACGTTGGTTCATATCTTTTGAGGTAAGAAAATCCACCTTTAATGTAGGCCACACCTCCTGATGAGAACCTATAAAGGGGACTTGGAGGAAGGAAGTTTTCACTCCTTGCCAGCTTGCCCTTGCTCTAGCTGGGAACTTCATTTCTTCACTGTCATTAGAGCCTACTTCTTCAGGGCCCCTTTCTATACTAAAGAGCAGCTACGACAACCAGCCTCGTGGATTGAACAACTACTGGATTCTTGGACCTTTTGTTGGTAGAAAGGCATTGTTGGACTAGCTGGACCACAGCCTGAATGTCGGCACTGTAATATATGCTCTGTGTGTGTGTGTGTGTGTGTGTGTTCATTCTATCAATTCTGTTCCTCTAGAGAACCTTGACAAACATAGTTGGTAAGAATATTTGGAGCTTAAAAAAGAAGTCTTTTTAAACATTTCATAGCTCTAAACTTCATAAGCAGGTTAGAGTCTTAGAAATGTTGGTAAAACCAGCTTTCTTTAGAGAGGATGCTAACTCCTTTAAGACTATTAAACTGATCCTTTCACCAAACAGGTCCCAAATATAAATCAGTCTCCTCCTCTCTTCCCTCTCCTCCTTCTCCCTCTCCTCCCCCTCCTTCTCCTTCTCCCTTTCCCTCCATCTCTGAGACAAGGTTCCACTGTTTAGCACTTACTGGCCTGGAATTTGCAGAGATCTGCTTGTCCCAACCCCTTGAGTGCTATAATTGAAGGAGGGTGGCACCACACCAGACTGTTTTCTTTTTGAAAGATTTATTACATTATTTACTTATGTGTTTGTGTATCTGTGTGCAAGAATTTGCATGCGTGTGTCTGACCAAGCCAAAGGAGTGTCAGATACTGTGGAGCTGAGGTTACAGTCAATTGTGTGCCAGCCAAGGTAGGTACTGGGAATGGAACTTACATCCTCCAAAGAAGCAGCAAGCACTCCTAATCACCTAGCCAAAAGATGGTAATCTTGGTCAAAGAGGTACCTCTGTCAGATTCTATAGCGCTGGTACTTTAACAGGGAATGTAAAATGTTTACTGCCCACTCCCTGTCCAACTCACTTCCTTCTGCATTCACTATCTAGGAAGGATGTGGTTTCTGCTTTTGATTGGCAGCTAATGTTGCCATAGATAAAACATCCTCACCCACCTCTCCTTATTTCAGCACACAATGGGAATTTTAAATTACTGTTTTGTTTTATATATATTTGTGCTTGGCTCTTTGAAAGGGAATGGTATATGGTCATTTGTTGCTTTGGATGTGGATATGGTTGTTATTTCCCCCCCCCCCTGTGTGTGTGTGTGTGTGTGTGTGTGTGTGATTTGTTTGTTTGTTTGCTTGTTTGTTGTCTGAGACAGAGTTTCTCTGCGTATCCCTGGCTGTCCTGGAACTCACTCTGTAGACCAAACTGACCTCAAACTCAGAGATCTGCCTGTCTCTGCCTCTCAAGTGCTGGTATTAAAGATGTGCACCACTACTGCCTATTTGTGTTGTATTTTTAGGACTAAGTCTTACTGTAGGTATCCAGGATATCCTAGAACTCTGAATGATCTTGATTCAACCTTCTACATTCTGGGTTACAGGTATACACTGTCTCATCTGGTTAGTTGGCCAGTATGTAGTGAAATGCAAAGATCTACTTAAATGGTCCTTTACATAGTTTGCTTCTCAGTAACATCCTTAAAAATATTTGTTGGGCCGGGGTGGTGGTGGCGCACGCCTTTAATCCCAACCCTTGGGAAGCAGAGGCAGGCGGATTTCTGAGTTCGAGGCCAGCCTGGTCTACAGAGTGAGTTCCAGGATAGCCAGGGCTATACAGAGAAACACTGTCTCGAAAAAAAAAAAACAAAAAAAGAAAAAAGAAAAAAAGAAATACTTGTTCGTGAAAGATGGGAAACTGAACTAAACTCTAAACTAAACTAAACTGTGTGTGTGCACACAAGTGTTCGGTTTATCTATTTTTTTTTTTATTTTGTATTGCTTTGCTTAGACAGGGTCTTAACTAACTAGCATTGTCCACCCTATGATGTTGAAGATGATTTTGATCTTCTGATTCTTCTGCCTCCACTGACTGAGGCCTAGGATAGTAGGAATGTACTACCATGTATGATTTAGATGGTGCCAAAGACCAGACACCAGCTGTGTACACCAGGCAGGCGCTCAACCAGCCGATCTGTATGTTCAGCTCTTGATTCTATTCCTGTGCTAGAGTGATGCCTGTGTGAATGGAATTATGTAGTAGGAGCCATGTTCTTTGGGTTTATCATTTTGTTCAATAGCAATGTCTTTCTCATGTCTTCCCAATGAATGAGATTTAGCCAAGTGCAGATTTCATGGGCTTATGGACCCATGTAACACCTGTCAACTTATATTCACACTGCCTTCCATATCATGTCCTCTGATTATCACTATAAGCCTCATATGGAAATTCTTATCTCATGCATCATCTATGCTTCCCAAGGGAGGAAAGCTAAAATCCAGACTTATAAACAGATCGGCGAAGTTAAGATGTTAGAGTTAAGACTCTCCTGACCCAGGAGCCAGAGCTGCTTACATCACACAAGCAAACCCATCTTCCTGAGGGCAGACCCATATCACCCTAGAAACAGAACTTGAGCAAAACATTTAAAAACATGTTTTTGAATAATTGCAGATACAGATGTTATATCAAAGAAGACTTTCAAGATCTATAAAAACCCAATTCTTACCCTGTACCCCAAAGCCACTACTTCTAGCACCTTAAAGAAATAAATGTTTGTATACAACAAAAATGCTGAGAAATGACTGCGTAGTGAAGAAACTGGCCCAACCTGAGACTCAGTGAACTAGACAGTAACGAAGAGGGCAGAGGTGGAAAAGACTTGCTCAGTACCAGCCATCACATGGAGAGCTTCAAAAACCTGGTTTCTATAAACGTGATTAGTCGGAAGGAAACTCAGTCAACACTGATAACAACTGCTCACCACAGCACTAGAAGATAGATGCTATTTTTTCCTAAAAGCTAAGGAAGACTACCAGAGAGTCAGACTCCAATCAAAGTCTGCCTGGAGCTTTGCAATCTGCTATACTATATCCACAGGTTTGTTTTGTCTTTGACAGTGGCATGTTGTCACTGAAACTGTCTTTTACGGTTGCAATTATGGCAATGACGTGCTTCTCAATCGTAAATTCTTGGTTCTTATTAATGTAACACAAGATGAGTAGAGTGGAAATATACAGCACTGTGGCGAACACGGGATATCTTTTTAAGGGCCATCATTGTTTACTTATTTCTCAAGCCTGGACTTCCAAATACAGACCATTGAACTGAAGTGAATCATCTCTTCTCTAATGGTCTTACTGCAGATGTAGCTTACAAACATAAGATTCTACAGCTCAACTTCTTCCAGTAAGATCATCTCTATATGCAGAGGAAGCTTACCTTATGTAATCACAGAAGTGTGTAGTTGTAAATTATAGACAATCCACATTGCAGAGTATCCATTATTTTACATACAACTTGACTGCTGTGAGGAACATTTATAACACTGAACTTCAATAGATAGTTTAAGATCTATATGGGGATTAATGACTCTAGCCGTTGTTCATTTCACTCATTTATTCATTTACTCACATAAACATAGTGAAAACATTATGTTAACGATATAATGGTAAGGAAAGGTCCTTACAAATCCAGCACTGATGTGGCTAAGGTAGGAAGGTAGCTGTGTATTTGAAGCCAGCTCTGGATACCTACAGAATTTTGTGTTAGGCCGAGGAGGGTCTTTTGATGAAGCACAAATTCTAGTTGTCGAGAAGTTCCCTGCATAAGTATTCACATAATAAGCATAAAGTACAACTGCCATGGGACTGTTAAGAAGACAGACAGGGGCTAACAGATGCTCTAGCCAGTAAGAGAACCTGGCCAGTAGCTCTTGAGAGAACCTGGGTTTGGCTCTCAGCACCTACATGATAGCAGAATTTTTTATAATTCCAGCTCCAGGGGATCTAGTATACTTTTAGCTTCCTCAGGTATCTGACAGGCATATAGTGTATGTACATACATGCAGGCACTCATATATACATACATACATACATACATAAATACATACATACATAAAAAATAAGTGTATCCTTTAAAAGGAAAAAAGGAAAAAATATACAATGACCTCGGAGTTACAATTAAGATTCTTTAAGTTTTTGATACAGATACCTAAAGGGTGAAAATTCTTTATTTTGTAATAAATAAATAAATAAATAAATAAATAAATAAATGGTAGCAATGAGTGCGGGGAGGTTGCTCAGTTGTTAAGATCACATGCTGATCTTGCAGAAGAACCTGGGATCACCTCCCAGCATTGAAGTAGTGGCTACAAGCTTCCATCTGGATGCTGGGACATAACAGATCCTCTATAAGAGAAACAAACATGTATTCTTAGTCCCTGAGCTATCTGTCCAGCTCCTTGTTTCACGTTTAGACACAGAGTCTCACCCTGAAGCCGACACTGGCCTGAAACTCCTGATCAACCTCCTGACTCAGACTCCCAAGTGTTATGATTATAATACTTTTTTTCTCCTGTTATCCCAAGAGCTATCTGTAAGCATTAAAGCATTTTAAGCCAAAGATGGCTTGCCATTTTTTTATTGAAAATAATTGCTTGGGATGAAATGGCAAACAGACAGGAAGGTCAAAGAGAAGGTGTAACAAAGAGGCATCATGGCTTGATCCAGGTAGTATAGAGAAAAGAAATTACACAAATGCAATAGTTGAAAGTAAAATGATGAAAATACCATGCTATAATTCACTGAAAAGGAAACCAAAGACAAGCCGATTAGATGAGGGAGAAGGAAAGAGGGAGAAGGGAGGAGGGGATTTGGCACGAGATCTATTTTGGACATGCTGCATATGACTTATCACTGAAATGTTCAAAGGACATAATGCACCCCTTCAGATATTGACATTGGAGCTCAGATAAGACATCCACAAATAGAAACACGAATGCTTGTATCATTTGGGTACAGGAAGAAGAGAATTCAAGACAAGAAAGCAAAAGGTTATTTTGGAGGAAAAAAATAAAATAAAATGGTAGAGAGAAAGAAGAAAGCATAAATAGAAATACTGGGAGATGGGGAGAAATTTCATAGCAGTGTTGCATAAAAAAGTCAGGCAAGGGAGGGCAACTTGGAAGAAGAGTGCTCGTCTAGAAGGTGAGGACTTAGGCTTGATATCCAGCAATGAAAATAGAAAGCACAGTTACCAGTAACGCTTACTGCTGATAAATTAAATGCCAGGCTACTTTTTTATCCTGTTTCTGTGATAAAAACATTCCGACAAAAGCAATCAATGGAGATGGGAGTTATTTCAGCTCACAGTCCAAGAGTCTTGTCTATGAAAGCACAGGAGTTGGAGCAGCAGGTCATGTGGCATCCATACTCAGAATTCAGAGGGACATGGATTTCTGAGTGCAGCTTACTTTCTCTTTTCTATATGGATCCTAGACCTCATCCCAGGGAATGATGTCATCCACAGTGGTCAGGTGTTTCCACTTCAGTTAACTCAGTCAAGATTGTCTCCTCATAAGTATGCTCAGAGACCCAACTTCAAGGTGACTTTATAACTTATCAAGTGAATAGTCGAGATTAATCACCACAAGATCTATATTGGAAGTGTGAGGCCTGCCTGAGACATGAGTTTATATCTAAGAAAGAAAAGAGAAAGAAGGTGGAGGGAGGGAGGGAGAGAGGGAAGAAGGGAGAACTAAAGCACAGGATGACAGATGGTTCATTTCATGTACCAACTTGCCTGGGCCAAGGGATGCCCTGATAGCTGGGTGTGTCTGGGAGGGTATTCCTGGAAGAGCTTAAGATCTGGGTCATCAGGCTGAGTTAAGAACAGTTGCCTTCATTATTTGAGTGAACATCATCCAGTCCATTGACAACCCACCTAGAAAATGTAGAGGAAAGACCTCCTCTCTCCTTCATGAGCTGGGACTTCTGCTGTTTGGACACTGGAGGTCTTGGAAAGTCTCCATCTTTGATTTTGTTTTTCTGATGGACTATGGGACCTCTGTTCAGTGAGTTGACAGTGTAATGCCTTAATATGTGGTGACCAGCTGTGACAAGAGCAAGGTTGTCTCTGTGCTGAACCTAAGTGAGCAGCTTCCTCTCTTCCCAGTTTAATTTTCCATATTTCCAGAAACTTCCAACTGTCTATGTAGTTCTGCTGTCCTGGAACTCTCTGTGTAAACTTGAATTCACAAAGACCCTCCTGTTTATTCCACCAGAATGCCTGGATCAAAGATATGTACCACCACATGAGATTCCTGTGTACCATCTCACACAGGATGTATTGTAGAATTTTTCAACTCCTATACTTTTCATTAACTGATTCCCATAATCTCTCTCTCCATGGATGAAGTGATTCTCTCCATCCATTTGTCCTTGGATCTCCATGTGAGCTTGCACACTCAAAATATTCACAAACACACACAGTAGAGGGGATATATTTTAACAAAATAACTTCAATGATATTTAACTTATCTCCACCCTATGGAGAGGGGGAAAGCCACCACTACTAATTTTTAAGAACCTTCCACTTCATTTTTTCAAACCAATCTAGCATGCTCTGTGTTTGAGCTTCTGGTGTTGTCAAACATTAGAACCTTCCACACTGAATAAAGAAATTTCCTCTCCTAAGATCAGTGGCTTAGAGACATTTGATTTCTCTGACCCCTTTGCAACTAGGGTTTAGCACAAAACCCAGGCTCCACCAGTCAGATGTGGTCACTATGCAGTGAAAATCAGCCAGCCATTCAGGATCAGAGCTTATGCCCAGCAGCCTCATGGATAACCTATTTGTATTCACTTCTGGTCTCCTGCGACAACAGAGGCCACAGCTCTGAGGTACCATGGGGCTCTGTTGGATGCATTGACAGTAATGTCTAAAAGTGCAGTGATTGGCAGTGGCAAGAACACAGAGGTGTCCTCTGGGGAGGGTTCTAAGTCTGTTACCTCCTCCCAGTTTACTCTTTTGTATTCCCACAAACTTCCAAATGTCTTCATGAATCCCTGCCTTCCTTTCTTTCTTCCCCCTCTCTACTTCTTTCCCCTCCTTCCCTCCCTCTTTTCTTCTTCTTCTTCTTCTTCTTCTTCTTCTTCTTCTTCTTCTTCTTCTTCTTCTTCTTCTTCTTCTTCTTCTTCTTCTTCTTCTTCTTCTTCTTCTTCTTCTTCTTCTTTTGGACAGGGTTCTACAGTATAGTCCTAGCTAGCCTCCAACTCAATATATAGCCCAGTGATCCTTTGAACCCAAAGTGGTGGGATTCTAAGTGAGGGTGACACCTGTACTGGATAGTTTTATGTCAATTTGATACAAGAGTCATCAGAGAGGTGGTAGCCTCACTTGAGAACATGGGTCTATAAAGTCAGGTTGTAGGTAGGCCTATAAGGTATTTTCTTAATCAGTGACAGATGGGGAAGGACCAACCATTGTGGGTAGTACCACTCCTGATCTGGTGATCCTGGGTTCTATAAGAAAACAAGATGAGTACGCCATTAGGAGCAAGCTGGTAAGCAGTACCCCTCCATGGCCTCTGCATCGGCTCCTGTCTCCATGTTCCTGCCCTGTTTGATTTCCTCTCCTGACATACTTCAATGATGAACAGTAAATGAATGTAAGCCTTTCCTCCTCAACTTGCTGTGGTCATACAGTTTCATCACAGTAACAGTAATCCTAGGGCACACCCTTGGTGAGAATCCATTTTCATTAGCTGGAAATGGTTTTTTGTTTCCTCTAAATGAGAATTCAGGCTAGCACACAATCAAACTGTAGTAGCAAATGCTGACAAAGAGATGATCTAAAACTACAGTCCCAAGGCTGAGGCAGGAGGAGTACAATGAGTTCAAGGCCATATTGATCAACATAGAATCAAGTAAATGTGGGTACATAACAAACCCATGTCTCAAACAAAGAAAACTCATGTAACCCAGACAGAGCCTTCTTCCCCAAAACTATCAATGTTAGTGGACAATAGCTTAGGATAGAATGACACTAAAAAAAAATAAACAAAAATCAATTCACAATAACTCATAGGGGTTTTCCCAAAGAAGAGCTTTCAGTATTAAGAAATCTACTGGTATAATGAACATAATTAAAAGGTCAGAGGAAATAAGCCATTTAATCATCAGCAATGCCAAAAGAAATTAACATTAACTGTCTTCTATAGTTTCTAGACAGCTGGAAAGAGAGGGTCTTTCTCAGATAGCTCATTTCAAGACCTAATTGCATCATCCTTATAGGGATGCTACAGTGACTTTTCCATTAACATCAAGAATAGATTAAACACATATACCTACTACCTTAATGTCAGGTAGTGTTCGGGCGCCAGTATGTAGCCGCCAGCGGCTACATGTGAACCAGGTTACCTGTTGAAAGAATCTTGGGGAACAGGGACACAGACAAGGGATTTGAGTCAAGCCTAGGATTCTGGTCAAGACTGCTTTTAATAAATTGAAGACAGGTTTTATAGACATTTGGGGGATCGGCCAACCCCCCAGAAGTCGGTAGCTTCAAAGGCGGTGCTGTGAATCTTCTGGCTCCAGGTCTCAGCGGGTCGTCTGCCTTCTGCCTGGAAGCTCAGGTGAACGCCGGCCTGGGGGCGGTGTCGATAGCCGAGGTGTGGAGTCCCTTTGTTTGTAGAACAAAGGCCGGAGGTAGCCATCGGAAGAGTTGGGTGCCCGCTAGCCAACTAGTTGCAGGGGGGGAAGGGTACAAGGTAGTTTCCTAAAATCTGAATAATTAAGCAAAGAAAAAAATGAACCCTATATCAGGCTCATGTCTCTAATCTCAGCACTTAGGAAGTGAAGGAAGGGTCAGAGTTCAGGGTCATCTGCCACTACCCAGAATCGAATGTCAGCCTAGTACATTTCCCAACTTAGAAAGAAAGAAAGAAAGAAAAAAGAAAGAAAGCAAGAAAAAAGAGAGAAAGAAAGAAAGAAAGAAAGAAAGAAAGAAAGAAGGAAGGAAGGAAGGAAGGAAGGAAGGAAGGAAGGAAGGAAGGAAAGCGGGAGGGAAGGAGGGAGGACCAGAAGTAGGCAGAAGTACCTAAGCCATGGTGGTGGCTCACATTTGTAATGACAGCACTCTGAAGCCTGAGACAGAATGGTCTTGTCCTTTGGTTTTAGCTCAGTGATGAAGGTTTTGTACTTGTCTGCCTCAAATTTCAGTTTGACTTTAGGCAAACTGTATGACTTTTTTATGTGTTTGTGTCTTTATCTGTAAGTATCTGGTAAAATGGGAGTGTTGGGGAAGGACTGTGACATATGTCCTTGGTAGGAAGAAACAGGAGAATCTGGAATTCAAGGTCACACTTGGCTGTATGGTGAGATGGATGCCAGAATGAGCTACAGGAGACTGCCTCGGATTTTAGGAAGGAAGAAAGGAAGGAAGGAAGGAAGGAAGGAAGGAAGGAAGGAAGGAAGGAAGGAAAGAAGGAAGGATTAGAATAGAATATTTGATCATTGAAAAAATCTTGGGGTCTGCCTGTTAGCATATGAGGATCAGGAACCCGGGTCATTCTTAGCTATACAACAAGATCAAGGCCAGCCTGGGCTGCAGGAAACCGTGTGTCATAAAGAAAAAAAAAAACATGACATAGTAGTGCAGTCTTTATTCCCAGCTCTCAGGAGGCAGAGACTGGTGGCCCACTGGAGTTTAAAACCAGCTTTGTCTACGTGTAGGCCAGTGAGATAGTCATGGCGAGACCCTGACTTTACAAAAGCCAGTCCTGGACAGGATACTGGTACATGGCTATAATCCCCTCACTGGTGCCTTTAGTCTCCCCAGCATGCCTTCCTGCAGCAGAAGATATTCATCAGTGCTGTAATTTAATGAAGAAGACAGTGAACAAAGGCACTGCAATAAACACTTGATACCAGCTATTTTTTCTATATTAGCAATTGGTGTAAGGGTGACCGTGCCAAAGAAAAAGGGGTTTAAATGCTTTCACTGTCATTCTGTCCCTCTGTCCTTCCCTTCCTCCCTCCCCATTCCTTCTTGTCAAGCAATATGAAGAAGGAATAATATTTTAGGACATAGGTTGTTATATTAGCTTACTCCATGTTGGCTGGAAGACCCTGCCTCAAGGGGTTAAGGTGCAGAGAAGTAAAGCAGGCCTCCTGATGTCCTCCCCTGGCCTTGGCATGCACATCCGTGAGTGCTAGCACCTGTACACATATACCATTCATATGGCACACACATACACATACACACACATATGCACACATATACACATACATACATATGCACACATATACATACACATACACACATACATGCACATACACACATGCACATACATATACACACATACAAACACACACATATGCACACATATACACACATACATTCACATACACACATATACACACATACAAAAATATATACACACATAAACATATACAGATATATATATACACATATACACATATACACATTCATGCACATATACAAATGCACACACATATATGCACATATACACACATACATATATACATATACCTATACACATACACATAGACACACACATAGACACACATACATACATGTGTACCCATATATACCCATATACATACATATACACATACATACACTCATACACACACACACACACACACACACACACACACAGAAACACTGGAGTCCAGCATGATGGCTCAGCATGAAGAAGCACTTGCTGTGTGTTAATCCTGACAATCTGAGTTTAATCTCAAAGCCCACACAAATGAGAAAAGAGAGAACTTACTCCATTTCATAGAAGTTGTCCTCTGACCTCTACATACAGGCCAAGAACCATGCTCCACTCCCCTTCACAACAATAGCAGTTAAAAAAGAAATATAAACTGTACAAAAGATTTAGCTGAATGTATGAGGATTGCTTTAGATTAAATTTTGGAAACATTTTATTTCCACATGTCTTCAAAATTAAATGCATTAAATGTGCCTATTAAGTTATTTTTATTACTTTTAATTTACTTTTTTTTATTTTTTATTTTTTTATTTTTTTATTTTTTGGTTTTTCGAGACAGGGTTTCTCTGTGTAGCCCTGGCTGTCCTGGAACTCACTCTGTAGACCAGGATGGCCTTGAACTCAGAAATTTGCCTGCCTCTGCCTCCCAAGTGTTGGGATTAAAGGCATGCACCACCACTGCCTGGCATTACTTTTAATTTTTAAAATGTTTTGTTGTCATTGTTGGTTCAGTTTTTGAGGCAGGGTCTCCTATAGCCCAGGCTGTCCTGGAACTACTTATGTTGTTGAGAATGGCCTTGAATTCTTTATCTTCCTGCTTCCTCCAACCCCTAAAGGCTGAGATGCCAGACACACGTCAGCACACCAGGCTTCAAAATTATTTCTTAAGTGAAAATATTTGATAAGAAACTTAAAAGTGGGAGGTTGACATCTTCTCTAAATAAAATTTTTCCATTCATTGCTAAAATAAATGACATTCAACGCTTATAAGTGAAAACAGCTGATTTGCACAGCCAGCTTTTATTTAAATGTCAATGGAAGAACCTAAATTTAAAAGCATAGCTTGGTGCTCTTGTGGGAGCAGGAGCTGTCTCTGACTCTTTTACCTGTTTTGGGGACTCTTTTCCTTTTATGGAGTTGCCTTATCCAGCCTTGATATGAGGATATGTGCCTGGTCTTATTGTAGCTTGTTAGGGCGTGTGTGGGTGATATCCCCTGCAGACCTGCTCTTTTTTAAAAGAGAAGCAGAGGAGAAGTGGATCTGGGGTAAGAGATGAGGTGGGGGTGGGTGGGTCTTGGAGGAGAAGAGGGAGGAAAACTACATTCAGGATGTAGTAAATAAGAGAAGAATGGATAGATAGATAGATAGATAGATAGATAGATAGATAGATAGATAGATAGATAAGTAGACAGATGATAGATGGATAGATAGATGATAGAGATGACAGACAGACAGACAGACAGACAGATAGGCAGAAGCAATGTTTGCAAGCCTGTGCATGGCACCCAAATGAAATCATGATGAACCACATTAAGCCATGTTCTGGTTAACCAAGATTAAAATCTTGGCAATGATAATCCCTGAAGAAGGTACTTTTCCCCCTCTAATAACCATCAGCCCGAAGACTGATCTGAGAGTATTTTAAGAATCCAGATGTGCATGGGCTGCCAGTGTGGTGTCTACTAACCGCAGTTCTGGTTACTTGTCCTCATCACATGGCTGAGTATTTATTTAGCTCTATAGAGCCCAGGGCAAAGTGGGTACAAGAGAGAAAAGTAGATATTCAAAGAGTAAGAAGCAACTCTGAGGCGTTACCTGTTGGATCCTGCCATTGATGGCCTTGCAGCCTTGGTGTTCTACTCATCTGCCTCCTTTGAAGCCTGGATGTCACTGTAGTATGGCAGTATGTGGCTCCAGTTGCCTCTCCTTGTGGTCAATGGCTCAGGCACCTTTCTCTGAGAATAGATGCTTGATGGCTTGGACCTCAAGATAGAACAGAGAACAGCAGAGCACCCAAAGGATGTTTTCTCTGTCTCCATCGTCTCCAGGCTGAGGCCTTTACTCTCTACAGTGACAGTCCGGAGCACAGTGAGAAAGGAGTCAACAGGTGCTGTGGCAGATGAAGTAATTAAACCCATCATTGTCATGACTCTAGGCTGCTGTGTGATGGTTGGCTCTGTTAGGCCGCAAGGCCCCATGCTTGGAGCAAGGGAGGTGGACACAGGGCTCAAAAGCAGCTTGAAGTATGGAATTAGCAGAGAAATTGTGTAGAATGTGATTTAAAAGATAAAGTCAGATTTAAAAGATGATAACTGAGGACCAGGGATGAAAATATGAATGAAATCTGCAAAGCAGCACACATGTGACCTCAAGACTTGGGCATGGAGGAACATAACATGCCTACAAGCAGAAGGACACTGTAGATTTAGATTTCTCTCCAGACTTCAAAGCCGGCCTCAGAAGTGACTTATCTTTACAACTTTGAGCAAATGAGGAAACTGAGGCCTAACCCGTGTAAGCACTTGTCCAAAGTGACAACATCATGCACTTCTTCATCCGAGGCCATGCCACATGCTTCAGTTGAAATGCCTCCTCCTGTAAACCACACAGGTATAAAGATGGGTCCTTGATGCAAACAGGACCTAAGTCAAAGGAGCCACAGCAGATGCAGCAACACACCCCTGTAATCCCCACACTTGGGAGGCTGAGGCAGGAGACTCGGGAATTCAAGCCAGTCTGGACTAACCAGACCCCCATTGTCATTGTCACTAAACAAAACAACAAAATTGAGGTACACAAATAAGACACCCTTGGCAAGACAAAAGGAGGGAAAGTACTCCATTTTACATATGAGAATTAGGCATCCTTAGCAATTGTATTTATCTGTTCGGTGTTTATTATTTCTTTGTGTACACAGTTATAGGTATGTGTGTGTGCAATTTGTGGGAGATGGTTTTCAAACTTCCTCCTTGTGGGTTTCAGAATCAAACTCAAGTCACAAGGTTGGTAGAAAGCACCTTCACCGTTTAACTGGCCCATTTTTAGTATGAAATAGAACTCATCCCTCAACGTGTATTTACAGGCCAATATATTTATCTTTATTCATTTACAAGTGTTAATGTAGTAGGCTATTAAACTGTAGTTATGCCATCTCATAAAATTATTCCTAAGAAAACTTCAAGTGCTAAAGCTATCTCGGGTAAAACTGGCCACTCTGGACAAGTCTAAAATTCCCATGTAATGTGATCCAGAGCTGAAGATTAACTATCTGACCATTTCATTGTTTTCAGTCCACTTCTATAAATGAGGTTTGCTTGTTGGCAGATGTCCGGAGCAGTCTTTCTATATACATCATAACTGCAGTCTTTCCTGTTAATCTTGCTTGGGACAGTCCTGCCAGTGGTTAATAAAGGCTCCATTTAACATATTCAGGACTCTCTCAGTTTTTCTCTTCAGGTACCCCATGACATTATTTAATTGCTTGCCCCCTAGTTTAATTTGTCTTTTAATTATGTTGATTTTGTGCACTTGAACGTGTAAAAATGTTTAGCATTTCCTCTTCCCCCACACTCATGAAGATGAGACCCTAGTTCTCTTCTATTCTCCACAAAACCCTAGGACATTTAAATGGACATATATTGTGTTTTGTTTTGTTTTGTTTTGTTTTGTTTTGTTTTGTAAAGAGGATAAGTTGAGTTTTTAGTATGGTAGGATGGGGGGAGGGGATTAGACATGTGGTCTTTGAGATTCCCGTGAGAGGATAGAAGAGATGCTTTGAAGTGGCCCTGATGCCATGGAAGGGATGCAAACCTGGGAGACTAGAAAGCTGATTCGAGAAGAAGGGAGAAGGTGGCTTCACTGGCAAGTCCTTTGTGGATGCCACAAGAGGGCTAGGAGGAGTTAATTTCCTCAAGTGTCAGCCCTTAGGGCAGAATGAGGCTCTGGCTGAAAAGGAAATGGACTTCCCATCTGTGCTCAGAGCACAAGCAGCTGACACCGTTTAGAACCACTGCATTCCACCTTGAAGATTGTCTCCAGTGATTGGGAAGAGCCAGCAAGGAAACACGCAGTGCCTTGAGCAAAGGCATTTCCTTACAGCAGTACAGACACAGAGATGGGATCAATAACAAAGAACAGCCAAAGTCAGAAGCCATCATTCATAGGTTGAAGTTAATTTTAGAATAAAGATTATTTGGTTCATATTCCTTTCTTCATAAGCTCACATGTTAGCCCTTTGTGAAGAAATGCTTCCTTCTAAGCTAAAATCAGCATGCCCAAATCACTTACATGTTGTGCCCAGTTCTACTCCATTAGTACTTCTGTTAGCATCATACAAGTGACCATGTCTATTCCAAGATATCGTAGGATTCAATTTCAGTTAATTTTATGTAGCCTACAATGCTGAATTTCTGCTCAAATCCATTAGTGGAACAATAAGCCTGAGTCAAAATATTTTATATACGTGTATATATAAAATGAATATATGTATACACATATAAATAAATTATATAAACATATATAATTATTATTTATATATAATTATTATATATAATTAACATTTATTATATAATAAATTATATAAACATTATTGCAACATAAAAAAAAGATTATTTGGGGTCTAGAAATAAAGAGTAGTGAGATTGTCTCGTACCTACTCACCTTCAGCCTCCTAGCAATAGCTTCTGCCTGATATAGTGTTGTCCTCAATGAACACACACACACTGGGACCCAAATCCATCGTACATACTAGGGTTTATTCAACAGTTGAAAATACCATTTGTCAAATATGTGATGATTTCTCCCAAGTGGTATGTTGAAATCCTGTAGTATACTACTGCCTCTCATATTGGTGTCTGAAGTTCTCAAGAAAAAAAAAAGGGGGTGTGCCATATTGTGTTTGATTCTACAAGGATTAATGCAGATTAGAACTTCCCAATTGAGCAGTAGAATCTCCCAGGTTGTCTAGGAGATTTTAGTCCCTTTAATTAGCCATTCATTGTCCATCCTTGTGGGTACCACCCTAACATCCCTTTGAGTGTCATATAAAACCTTTTCAAATGTGTTCTTAGCAGACCCCCAGTTTCCATCAATTACAAAGCTAGGAGTATCATTTAGTCACATCTAAAACCTACAGTTTCCCTTGCCTTTGCCTTGCCTTGCCTTGCCTTGCCTTGCCTTGCCTTGCCTTGCCTTGCCTTGCCTAAGCCACCTACCTTTGGACCCCCACAATTAAGTAAGAGCCTCGATTTCTAACTCTCTTTGTAATAGTTTCATGTACCTGCATCCATAGTACAGGGTATTCAAGGGTAACCTGAGTCCCTGTTAGTATAGGGCCAGGTCACTCATATCGGACTTAGAACAAACAATCCCTTTTCCCCTTTAAGGTATTAGCTACTTTGCATCCACAATCACCTAGTAATTAATATGAATTCAGATTCTTCATTCTCTTTTCGTGAATAAGATCTCATTTCCTGTTAGATCTGAATAATAAGGCAGGACCATAGTCTAACAGTTCCACTTCTCAAGGTTGCCGTGCATGTTTCCCAGTCTGGGCAATGAAGAATGAAATTGTAAGCATCTGGGTGCAGCTTGGTCTTTTGGTAAATACCCAGCCACATGGCGGCCAAATCATAGTAAGGGGCAGTTTACTTTTGTGAAAAGAAAACTGGCAACAGTTGCAAGTTACATGCTGAACCATTCTTCATTCACACTGGCAGCCAGGAAGTCTTTGCCTTGTATGGGACCATACCCTGGGTATGGGACATTCTTATAGATACCACAATTCATTTTATTTAATTGTTTATCTTTGTATCTTTATCTTTTGTGTTTTGTTTATTGGTTTCAAGGTCTTTTTAACTAGCTCAGGTTGGCCCTGAGATGACTATGATGTCCAAGCTGATCTGAAACTCACAATACTTCCCCAGCCTCAGCCTCCTGAGACCTGAGATTACAGACTTACACAAGGGTGTGTGTGAGTGTGTGTATGTATACAAATATATATTCATGTATGTATATATGCATGCATGTATGTATATGTACTATTTGTCCAGGTGTCTCTTTAGGTTTTTGATTCATTTGTTAGTAGGACTATTTAACTTTTAAGAGGTTTTTACATCTTTTGGGAAATAATATCTGATGCTTTCTGCAAATATTTTTCCCTACGTTTGTCTTCTCATTCCCCTACCATCCTTTGTAAAGCTGAAAATTTTAATTTCACTAAAGTCCAGATTATTACATTTCTTTAATGGATCAAGCTCTTAGCATGGCATTAAAAATTCTCATTGTAATGAACTTGTAATGGCTGTTCTTGGTTGTCAGCATGCTTGCTTATATCTGGAATTAACTGAAACCAAGCAGCTGGGTACACCTGGGAGAGGTTTTTCTTTGTTTGTTTGTTTTTTGCCTTAAATAGCAAGAATTAAGTAAAAGTGGAAACACACACTTTTAATCTGGATTTCTTAAGGTGGGAGGATCCGTTTTTTTTTTAATTTTTTTTATTCGATATAATTTATTTACATTTCAAATGATTTCCCCTTTTCTAGCCCCCCACTCCCCGAAAGTCCCGTAAGCCCCCTTCTCTTCCCCTGTCCTCCCACACACCCCTTCCCACTTCCCCGTTCTGGTTTTGTCGAATACTGCTTCACTGAGTCTTTCCAGAACCAGGGGCCACTCGGGAGGATCCGTTTTTAACCTGGGCATCTTTAGTCTTTAATCATTCACCTTCTGATGGCAGCCTGTATAAAAGACATGGAAAAAAGGAAGATTTCTCTCCTTAACCACTTGCCAATGTTCTTGTTCTGGCTGCCAAGTCCATTCCTTCACTGGCATTAGAGCCTACTTCTTCAGGATTCCTGTGTATACTAAAGAGCAGATGAGACATCCAGCCTTATGGATTGAACAGCTTGGGAGTTCTTGAAGCTTCTTTTGGCTGACAGCTGTTAGGGGACTAGCAGGACCACAGCCTGTAAGCCATTCTAATAAATCCCCTGGGTGGATGGATAGATAAATACATAGATAAATTTATTCTATCAGTCTGTTTCTCTACAAAAGCCTTACTAATACAGATTTTGGCAACAGAAGTGGTTCTAGTTCTATCAGTCTGTTTCTCTACAAAAGCCTTACTAATACAGATTTTGGCAACAGAAGTGGTTCTAGAACAACGGAAGTATAAGGATAAATTTTTTAAAGTATCTGGATGCTTTCCAATTTGCAAATGTGCACTATAGTTATCGGAACTTCTTCTAGAAGCTTGGAGAGCATTGAAAGCCCATAGTGTGAACGATTTTACAAACTTATCCGGATAATGTAGTTGCTTATCCTGATTTACCAATAGTGAAAGGTAATGGATTTTGTGATTTTGTGTATACAAAAATTTGACAATTTGTGGAAAAATAAGGGAAATAATGATGTTGGTTGATTGCTCTGATCATCTCTGAAAAAATTAACAATGGAAAAGAATGATCTCTGTGATAAAATTAACCAACTTGAACCATCTCAGAAAACAGTGAAAGTGCAACAATAGACTCAGTGATAAAACTGCCAGGTTCCAAATAAACAGTCTAAAGGTTTTGAACTGTGTGCCCTGGAAGAGAATCTTCTCTCTAGGGCCCACAGAGCTCAAGTTGCAGAAGCCAAGCTGAAACCTTCATTATAACATTGACTAAATTACAAAGAAAATTTAAGTACCAGTCTTAGAGGGTGTTAACATACTGTGAAACCTTTGACTAAGGTTCCTTCAACATCTGCTAAACCAATTCCCTGAAGGAGATGCCAGCCAAAACAATACTACTGTCCCCTCTGTGGCTAACAGCTGAATAAGTTCACCCTTTCCAGTTCTTTCTGAGCAATGACAGTTCATCTCAGCTGTTCTGGCTCAAACTCCTCTTCAAGCTGACTGATTCAAACTGGCTTCTCTCAGTTTTTCACTGAATTACTCGCTTTGGCCTAAACTGCCTCTGGCAATTTGTTCTAATCTTCTGGTCCATCTCATTCTCTGGCTTCAGCCGCTTCTGCTGACCTTCATGAACCTCACAAACCGCGTGGAACTCACGAACGAACTCAACTGCCCTGCATGGCACTGCAGGAACTGCCCTGACTGAACAGATTCAGCTGAACTCCACTGCACTGCACTCACTGAATCGCCCTCCGCCACTCACCTCCTAAGTCACCTCCCTTTCCTGTGCTATCCTCCTGAGAGGTGGGCGTGTCTTATCTCTCATTCATTCTGTCAAATCTTTCCCTGATTCTTCACTTTGTCTGCCTCTCAGTTAGATGTCATTTTCAAACATGGCTGCTTCCTTCTACAAACTAACTTTATTGTCCCTGTTTGAGATTAAAGGTGTGTCTATATTCCAGCCAAAGGGATTAAAGGAGTGTATTTAGAGTTTGTCTGCATTCCAGTCAGATCACACAGACATCTGGCTGGATGTAATCTTTGGATATAATCCCTTGTTAGAACAGCTATGTTGCTGAATTAGAATTTCTCTACATCTACCAATCTAGTCTCAGGAATATTTTGCTGATGATTCTTTTGGATGTCCCAGAGAAACAAGCAAATATCTGTTAAGATGCTTTTATTTCTATATTATTCTATTACTAGGGAAAAAAATCTCATATACACTATTATTTATTTATGTATTTATTCATTTATGTATTTATTTATTTTGAGACAAGATATCATGTTGAGCAGGCTGGCCTTGAACATGTTATGAGCTGAGAGTTGCTGGACTCCTGATTGTTCTGCTTCTACCCCCAATGGCTTGAATTACAGATATGCAGCATCACACCTGGTCTGGAGTGGTGGCTCAGTGGTTATGGAAGTTTGCTGTTCATGAAGAAGGGAGTTAGATCCCAGTGTTCAAGTAATAAAATGGGCATCATGACACCTTCTGGTCTCTGGGGGTACATAGGTACATAAACTTACATTCCCATACCTGTGCATACACCTACAAACAAGCAATATTTTAAAAACAGCAACAAACAGGGACAAAATTTTTGTTTTGTTTTGTTTTGATATTCCTGGAAAGTTTTCTAATTCTTTACCAGTTATGGTGTTAGCTTCAAGTCTGGGGTATATCTTGGCAGGTTGAAGACACTTATCTTCTATTTCCAATTACCAGGAGTATGACTATCTTTTCTTTTTTCCTTAAGGTTATCTATATACTTTTGGGATGGTGACATAGCTTTGCATACCAGAGATAAATTCCACTTAGTCATGACATATAATTTATTATATTTGCACTGTGCTTGACTTGATTTTTTTTAATGTTGTGTTTAAAAGTTTGTTTATATATATCTTCCTGCACTGTGGTTTTGCCTATGTTTTGTCTATGTGCCACATGTGTGTAACTAGTGTCCTCAGACATCAGAAGAGGATGTTGAATCCCCTGGAGTAGGAATTACAGAGGATTGTGAGAAGTGTTATGAGTCTTGGTAATCAAACCCGGTCCATCAGGATGAACAATTAGTGCTCTGAATTATCTTTTAAGCCATCTTGCCAGCCTACATGTTTAAATCTTGCTTGGTTATTCATGTCATGTATTATGCGGTAGTTTGCTTTGTTGATTTTAGTGTGGGGGTCATGCTGGTCTCAGAGACTGAGCTAGGTGGGCAGTAACTCCTTCATTCTCAGTTTCTGATACACATTGTATGGAAGTGATACATGCCCTTTATAAGTTTGATGGAGTTCGCCAGCAAGCCTGCATAAGCCGGATTCTTTCTGCGTGGCAGGGTTACATTGACTCGATGTTTTAGTAGATAAAGGACAGCTTAGATTGTTCTCTTCTTACATGAGGTTTGATAAAATTTGCTTTAAAAAAGTTGATATGTGGGGCTACAGAAATGGATCAGTGATTAAAAATACTGACTCCTTTTCCAGTGGACCCCAGTTCAATTCCCTGAACAAACATGGTAGCTCATAACCTTCTGTAACTACAGTTCTAGGGGATATGATGTTCTCTTCTGGTCTCCATAGGCAACCATCATGCATGTAGTATACAGTGATACATGCGAACAAAACACCCAAACAAATTAAGTAAATAAGTGTAAACATATATCCACATATATGTGTGTGTTAAATATATACATATATAATGTATAATAATATATAAAATAATATGATTTATGATGTATGATAGATAAATAGACAGATTTCCCACAGGGGCTAGAGAGGTGGCTTGGGGGCTAAGAATACTTATTTGGCAAGCATGAGAACCTGACTTTGAATCTCCAGCACCCACAAAAAAAATAATTAGACAATCATGTGCCAGTAACCCTAGCACTGGGGAGCAGAGACAGGAGGAAGCAAGAAGTCATTGGCCAGTCAACCTAGCCCAGAAAGCAAGCTTTTTGTTCAGTAAAATATCCTATTTCGAGGCCACAAGGTAGAGAGCAATAGAAGAAGGCATTACATCTTGCGCTGACCTCCAAACTCGTGCGGGAGGAATCTGCACACTCAATTTTCGGCACCACACACACCATATGGACAGAGAAGGAATTCAGGGGAAACAGAAATGGATACATTCAGTTGAGTCCATAAAGCCAGTGTTTGGGACAAGGTCTTGCCATGTTAACCTTGGCTGGCCTGCATTCCCTATGTAGACCAGGGGGGGTCCTCTAATATGTGACAGTGCTCTGTCCCTGTCTCTCTTGTTCAGGGAATACTTTTATTGTCCTCCCAAATGTCTATGATTTCTGTACCGATGGCTTCATCCTCCTGAAGTCTTTGTGATTAGGTTAATTTTTATCTTATTTTTTTTTCTTAGTTGGACTGGCTAGAGACATTAATTTTATTGGCCTTTCAAAGGTGACCTGCTTGTGCTGACTCTCTCTGTTAATTCCCTGGTTTTAGCTTCACTGCTATCCCTTTAACTGTCAGTTGTCTCTGTTCTTCTGTTTACTTTGGGCTTAGTTGCTCTTCCTCCTCTGATGACTTGGGAGCCCTGACCTCTGACGGTCAGTCTTCTTTGCTCATCCCTGCATTTGGTGCTCTCACCTTCCGTGCTGCTTTCTCTGAATTCTAAACATCTCAAGTTATACTTTCATTTGACTCAAAATATTTTTTAATATCCTCTGAGCTTCCTCTTTGAGCCCCATGTTATTAAAATGTATCTTGTGATATCCAGCTCTTTGGGGATTTTCCAGATATCAGTGATTCATCTTACTTTTTTTTTCTTTTCCCCTGTCTTCCCCTCATCTCCCTCCCGTTCTCCCCTCCTCTTCTTCATTCTCCTCTTCCTTCTCCTTTTTTAACTTTTTCTTATTTATCTTTTTTTTTTAGACAAGGTCTCTTGTAAATAAGACGCAGTCCTTCTATATAGTCAAGGATGAGAATGAAGCCCTGACCCTCCTATCTCTACATCCTAAATTATTGGGTTAATAAGCATGAATTACTCTGCCAGTTTTATTGCCCTCGGTGATTCATATTTTAATTTTACTCATCCATAGCCTTAGAATATACATTGTGTAGTTACTATTTTAAGTGTATGAAGGTGTGTTTTTTATAGCCTAGAATGTGGTTTGTCTTAGTATGTGTTCCATGTAACTTAGAAGAGTGTTTATATTGCTGTCCTTGAATAAAACAGCCTTCGATGTTGATTGTGGCCAGTTGACTTACAGCTGAGCTAGCTTCAGCTATCTGCTTTATGATTATCAGTCACAGATATGCTCATCTCTGGTAAGGAATATCAAGGCTCCATTGCTAACAGTGTAAATAAGGATCACTATACCTCCTTGAAGAATCGACTCTGCTATCAAATGCACTACTCCTCTGTATTCCTTCTCATTTGTCTTCGCTCTAAAGAATGCTGTCTAAGAACAAATAACGCATCTAGCTTTCCTTCATTAATATTAACATATCTTTCCTTTTGCTTTTATCCTCACTCTTTGTTGACTTATTTTGAATGGGATATGGCCTGAATTTAGGAATATGTTATTTATTAGCCAGATAGTGATGGCACACAGCTTTAATCCCAGCATGCCAGAGGCAGAGGCAGGCGAATCTCTGAGTTTGAGGCCAGCTACAGCTACAGAGTGAGTTCCAGGATGGCTATGACTACACAGAGAAACCTTATGTCAGGGAAAAGAAAAAGAAATAAGAAATAATTAAAAAAATCTAAAACCAAAACTAAAAGTATCATTTATTTCTAGTATATGCATGAACGTTAAGTGTAATATCAGTACTGCATGTTTGATTATATAAGAACATTATAAAATGAGAATCAAAATCTACCTAACAATCTACCTAGCAAATTAGGAAAAAAAAAAGTTGCTGAAAATTCAAGCAGCAGAAGAGGGCAGTAAAACTCAACGGAATATTCTCGAAGATGTTAATACACTTTCTTATTTTCCTTTTTTTGGTTTCTCAAAAAACTTTCATATGCTAACAAAATATATTTTGTATAGTAGACACTTAAATATGTGGTCAAATGTACAGAGATATTCTGCAATTTATCGCTATACTTGCTATATAATAAAAATTATTAATATTATTTGTATTTATACATAAAATGATTAAGGAGCATCATTATCACTGTGCTTTGCTATACAGAACAGGATGAACCATCTTGATTTGGTTTGGGACACTTAACAATCCCTTGTAACCAGTATTCAAACTGTGCCTACGTGTTGGGCTCTGGCATCCCAGACTTCTCAAAAGCAGCCAATTACAAGATGATTTTTCCTTTACATCCTTATTTGGACTTCCTTTCAAAACAGCTCTTGTCCTCAAGGTCTAAGTGTCTTCCTGTATAGTAGATCCGAGTGTAACTCCATAGTCTATGGAGTTCTCCTGACTCACATTTGAAGTTACAGATTAAATCAGCCAACTGAACCATACATATATTTTTAATTGCATTTCCTCCATGATTATGTTTAAGGTCTTTAAATTTCAAGTCGTCTAAAGGTAATTGTTCTCTATGCCCTGTTTTTCACTTTGAATTCATAATGTTTTCTTTTCTTTTTTTTTTTCTTTTTCTTTTTGTGAGACAGGCAGGATTTTTCTATGTATAGCTGGCTGTCCTGAAACTTGCTCTGTGGACCAGGCAGGCCTCAGAGATCTGCCTAGATTCCCTCTTCTCCCTCAGTGCTGGGATTAGGGGCCAACACCACCCTCCACTCCCCCACCCCCCCACCTTGTCATAATCTCTTTTAAAACATTAGAATACACTTGTCTACATAATAGGTATACCGTTAATATCAGATGAAGACAGAGTTGTTTAAGGTCAGTTGAAGATTTCATTATAGGATTTTTCGTACACTGTCAAGAATGTGGATTTTTATACAGTCCCTAGCTGAAGTTAGTATCGGGAGCTCTAATAAATTTACAGTTTGAGCCCATGCACTTCACCCATTTAGAATAAAACAGAAAGCAGGAACTATTTAAAGGGATTCCCCAAAAGAAAACAGTCTGTGCATTTAGTTGAAATTTCTCATAGGACTCCGTGTAAGCGGTTGGGAGTGCCACACATGGAGTGATTAAACATGACTAGAACAAAGGGCCTGGGTGACATGGAATTTTAGTCACTATGTCTCATGTAGAATCAAATTAGCATGCACATGAAGCAAACAGTAAAAAAAAAAAAAAAAAAAAAAAAAAAAAAAAAAAAAAAAAAAAATTCCATGAGTATCCTTACTTTCTGGGAGACTTCCACAGAGTAAGGTAGCGTTTCCTAAGTGCTGTTTCTCCTGGTTCATTGCCCCTTTGTGGAGCTTCTCTCCTTTCATTTTTGTTTAGCTTTGTTCTGTTTTGTTTTGAGTAGGGGTCTTGTTGTGTTGTCCAGCCTGCTTCAAACCATTTTCCTGACGTAACTTCCCTGAGAATACAGTTTAATTTCAGATTCCGTGTCATTTTTTTCTCCATTCATGCCAAGAACGTACAGTTTAATTGATTTTTTTTTGTGTGTTTTAGTTTCCTCCTTTTCTTATTTTGCTTGTTTCCACTATTCCATCCTCACATCCCCTCCCCAGCCAACACACACACACAGCAGGAAGATAGTCAACACTGTCAAAAAATAAAAAAATCACCTCTTTAGGCAATTAATGCTTTTAATCAAACAATGCTTCTGAATGAAGTGTTCTTTTTTTAAGGCTAGCGTGAATAAGGCCAGTTATCGAAAAATAAATATTATCTTTTGATCCGTTGCCATAACATACCTTCTTGTAAACACGGACAGAAAAAGTTTTAAAAAGGAACATTTGAAAACAAATTCTTTTTAGTGACACGTCCTGTGAAAAGAGTTGTTGATCAAAATGATAAAAGCTGTGTAACAGCAGGGGAAAAATACCTTAAAGCAATGCTGTGGACACTTAGCATTACGGAGTTCAGCATCTGTTCCTGGGAAAGGCGAGTGCCTGGGGCTCTCGAGGACTGCGGAGCCTGGAGGGCAGTTCCGTGAGAGACTTCACGCTAATTCCACCAGTACAGATGTGGACCCTGAAACAGCAGCCCTCTCGTTTCATTGAAAATAGAATAAATTAAATAAACCGGTAGCTGTGTGCGTGCTCTGAGCAGCGAGCACGTCAGACTGCGCCCCAGTGGGGAGAGGCGAGGGGATTCCCTTAGTTAGGACCTCGGATCCCGGGAGGGGAAGCTGTGACATTCTCGCGCTCCTAGGCCCCCCCACTGGATGCGGCACTGGGAGGAAACCGGAGACCCCCCGAAGAGAGCCAGCCTGAGCGCAGGCACAGCGAACCACAGGGCGCCTGGAGGGATGGAGAGGGCGGAGCAGCTCTCTTGGCACTACCTGGGGCAGCCGAGGGCAGCTTCCCGGCTTCCCTCGTCTCTCTTTTGCGTGGGTAAAAGCCTGCAGCTTGCGCAACTCCCCAAAGCGGCGATGGGGGGGAGAGCTGTTTGGGGGTGGGGAAAGCCGAGGCGGAAAGACACAGTCACCACGACGTCACGTGGAGTCGGCTTTACAGACTTAAAAGCAAGGTTCTCCCCGTTAGCAGCCAGTTGTCAAACTGCGAGCGAAGAGCTTCGGGAGTATCAGGACCCTGCTCACTAAGGAACTCAGAGCTGCATCCCGCCAGCTCCACCGCCACCGCCGCTGCCACCGCCTCTGTCCCCGCCGCTGCCACCGCCGCTGCCACCTCTGCGATGCTCTTCCGAGCTGTGCTGCTCTGCGCTGCCCTGGCGCTCAGCCAAGCAGGTGAGTGAGTGGCTCCGCGCCCCGAGGCGCCTCGGAACTCCTCAGGCTCAGACCCCTTTTCTAGGAGTGTGAGTGGGATTGGCTGTGTGGGACCGGCTGTGTATTGGCAGAGCCTGGACTGCTTAAGTCCGAAAGAACAGCAACCCACCTTAAGGTCGACTCAATTGAGAAGAGAATCAATCTCATTTGCTAAAAACCAATAGTCTTAATGACTTACAGGTTGTCATTATGGTAAGACAGAATCTGATCAATACTTGTGTGTGGGTAACTGAACAGGAATGGTCGCTTTAAATACCTGTCCTGGCTCTACTGCTCTCAGAAAAATCCAGAATACATTTTAAAAAAGATATTCAAAATGTTAAAACTTGACTCTTTACTTTGATTTTCTTTACACTAAATTTTTGATAAATGTACTGGGTCGATCCATTTTAATTTTGAAAGGGCTACTCAACAATTCTAGTCTGAACATCTAAGCTATTTTGAAAATGTTGGTAATGTGAGCTATGAAGTTCAGTCCTCTGCTTTTCTTGCTTAAGAATGCAAAGTTGTTATTTTTACATTACAACCATTTGATGAGACAGACTTAATTAAAATAAAGACCTTTTGTCTGGGTCTACCTGTGTATTTGTCAAACTTGTCATTGTAAAGTTAACCCATAGTGACACAATTAAATCCTTAAGATGAGGACAACCAAGAGTGCCTGACAGGATGCCTTATTTTTTTAATGTAGCAAATCCTTGCTGTTCCAACCCATGTCAAAACCGCGGTGAATGTATGAGCATCGGATTTGACCAATATAAGTGTGACTGTACCCGGACTGGATTCTACGGTGAAAACTGTACTACGCGTAAGTTGTTCCTGGGTTATCTTTCTTTGGAATGGGGCCACACACAGTTCCCATCCTTCTGTAGATTGGTGTCCTGTGGGAGGCGCCTGCTCAGTTCTTCCCCCTGCTTCCTCTCTCTCCAGCTGAGTTTCTGACAAGAATCAAATTACTGCTGAAGCCGACCCCAAACACAGTGCACTACATCCTGACCCACTTCAAGGGAGTCTGGAACATCGTGAACAACATTCCCTTCCTGCGAAGTTCAATCATGAGATATGTGTTGACATGTAAGTACAACCCTCCCTTGTTGTCCAGCATCCTCCAACAAAACTGTTGGCTAGACACCCAACCCAAAGACATATCTCCAACTTTTTCAAAGTGACTTGAAGTATACCTTTTCTACTCTGTTCCTCCCCCCACCCCCGAAATGTCTAAAATAGTGTCGTGTAAACCTGCAGTCTAGATCCTAGTTCTGACCCTGTCCTTCATTCCTGTGGAGGAAGTGTGGTTGGCTTGTTGATTGAATACCCATGGTTTGCAGAATTGTTCCGAACACACAGCACTCTTTGAAACAAATGGTTGATTAGGGTTTGGGTCAGAAGGGAAAAATAGCTGTGTGTAGTTCTAAGGGAGGGCCATGCCCAACTGTGTCTGTCATCAGCTGTGGAACAGGGAGTGGGTGGTACCTGAGAAGTCACAGCTACTGGGGCATAATGCCCTGTGTAAAGCTGAAGTCTTGTTGAAGATGTATTTTCAGTGCCCTTTAAAGTTCAGTCATTGTAAGGCAGAATGAAATCCACTCTCTGTATTTTCCACAGCGTACAATGATAATTGATATTCCCTTGTTGTTGATTGTTTTGTTTTTTTTTATCCTATGAGGACCAATATTTTTTTTTCTTTAAAATTTCAGCCAGATCACATTTGATTGACAGTCCACCAACTTACAATGTGCACTACGGTTACAAAAGCTGGGAAGCCTTCTCCAACCTCTCCTACTACACCAGGGCCCTTCCTCCGGTAGCGGATGACTGCCCAACTCCCATGGGTGTGAAAGGTGAGAGCAAACACATAGAGACGTAGCAATTGGACTGAGGGTTGGGAATGTACCTAGAAAAGTTGACCTTAGATAGTCCTTTATTTAAAACTAAATAGTTTTGTCAGTAGTATGGTTATCCACAGAGACTTTATTAAAAAGCGCAGATCTATTACGTGAAAGTAAACCTGCATTTTGATATAATGTCTTAACCTTATAGGTTATGCTAAATAGAATTGATGCTAGTTAAAATTGATAAAAAATTTCAATGAGACCCCCCTCATATCTTAACACTTGAATTTATACCCTTAGCAAAATAGCGTGTTGCCTGTAATCTCTAACCAATAACTTAAGACCATTCTGGGATAGAAAGCAAGTTTCAGTCCAGCCTGGGGTACAAGCATGGCACTGCCTCAAAGCACAATTGTATTGATGTGGTCTTCTTTGAGAGCAGGCTTCTGAGTGATGGATGTTCTCATGAATCAGATAGCCATCATCTGTTTGCATGAACAAGTATGTGAATGGATAGATACTTACTTTAGAGTTTCCATGTTCTAGGAAATAAAGAGCTTCCTGATTCTAAGGAAGTGCTGGAAAAGGTTCTTCTAAGGAGAGAGTTCATCCCCGATCCCCAAGGCTCAAATATGATGTTTGCATTCTTCGCTCAGCACTTCACTCACCAGTTTTTCAAGACAGATCAGAAGCGAGGACCTGGGTTCACCCGAGGACTGGGCCACGGAGTAAGTGAGCGTAACTCAGACTTAAAGCAAATTTTTAGGAACTAACTGCTGACATCTTGCCATGCCAAACCAATCACGCCCATTTTCCTATCCAAATGTCATGTCTACTAAAACCGTAATGGAGTGTTCCATTTTCATTTGCTGGTTTAGTAAAAATGAACAGACACATACAGAAATATTTTAATGTAATTTTCCTTACATTTTTGTTTAAAAGTTTAGTATATGAAAAGGCTGTATATTCTATAAATAAATAAGTAAATTATTAATCATTGGTGGCATTGGGAAGTGAACCTTTGAACTTTGTGCTTGTCAGGCACTGGACCTTATTGAGGTAGAGGCCCCTCCCAAAATCTCCTGATTGTGCTGCTTTAAATAATATAAAAGTAACTATCATGGTTATAATGAGGCATGTGGTATATTTAATATAGGATACTAATATCATTCAACATAAAGAAATATACAGGCTTGTAGCTCTGGTAGATAAATTATTTTAGAATTTTGTGGCTATGAAAAAGTTATTTGTTGGGCTTGCTATGTTGGTGTTTAAAAACACTTGTTGCTTTGCTTAAGTTCTTAACACACACATGGTAATTCACAACCATCTGTAACTCCAGTCAGTTCTAGGGGATTTGATGTCTTGTGACATTTTAGGGTACCAGACAAGCACATGATATACATACATACATACATACATACATACATACAGGCAAATTCTCATACATATAAAAATAAAATAAATCTTAAGAAAATCACTTGTTGAATTTTAAAGACAACTAACTAAATCATCAAAATTTAATAAGAAATGAGAATGAGAAGTAAGTCAATTGAAATTTCTTCATAATTAATCTTCTAGGTGGACTTAAATCACATTTACGGTGAAACTCTAGACAGACAACATAAACTGCGCCTTTTCAAGGATGGAAAATTGAAATATCAGGTATTTTCCTTACGGTTTAAAAATTATCCCCTGCCATTTAGGCATACATTTTAAAACTGTCGTGGCTTTTTTCTTTTCTTTTCTTTTCTTTTCTTTTTTTAACTCTGTTATTACTGTTGTGATTTAGGTCATCGGTGGAGAGGTGTATCCTCCCACAGTCAAAGACACTGAGGTAGAGATGATCTACCCTCCTCATATCCCTGAGCACCTGCGGTTTGCTGTGGGGCAGGAAGTCTTTGGTCTGGTGCCTGGTCTGATGATGTATGCTACAATCTGGCTACGGGAGCACAACAGAGTGTGTGATATACTCAAACAGGAGCACCCCGAGTGGGACGATGAACGACTCTTCCAAACCAGCAGGCTCATACTCATAGGTGAGCGAGAGAGAAATAAAGACTAAGGCCATGCCCATCCCCCCCCCCCCAAAAAAAAGAAAAACTCGCTTCTTGCATTTGTATGTTTTGACTCCTTCTTGTGACTAGGGAGGGAAAATGAGATCTGGTACCATACCTACCATTTGTTGTAAGGAAAATAAACTCTGTGTTGTGCAACAGGAGAGACGATCAAGATCGTGATCGAGGACTACGTACAACACCTGAGCGGTTACCACTTCAAACTCAAGTTTGACCCGGAGCTCCTTTTCAACCAGCAGTTCCAGTATCAGAACCGCATTGCTGCTGAATTCAACACGCTCTATCACTGGCACCCCCTGCTGCCTGACACCTTCAACATCGAAGACCAGAAGTACACCTTCAAACAGTTTCTCTACAACAACTCCATCCTCCTTGAACACGGACTCACTCAGTTTGTCGAGTCATTCACCAGACAGATTGCCGGCCGGGTAAGCATTGTTCCTGCAAAGCGAGAACAGCCTGGCCAGTAGCTTTAGGGTTTTTGTCATAGAGACAGGTTTTTTTTTTCCTTTTACTAAAAGAATAGTCAGGTGTTCTCCTGGTTCTTGAAACATGACGCCTGGAAGGCTTTTGAAAGGCTATAGTGTTCATCTAAAATTACCCAGTAAATACTGACACCTGTCTATCTTAAAACCAATATTTTACAAAGCTTTCAGTCATCCTATAGATTACAGAAGTCACTATTCAGACTTGTCTGCCAGCTTACTTTTTATAATCGTAAAAGGCCCAGTCCTTACAGAGAAGAAGAGAAGAGGTCAAGGCGTAGGGCCACAGGAATATGTCTATGAATCTCATCATTTCATTATTCACTTTCCTCAGGTTGCTGGGGGAAGAAATGTTCCAGTTGCCGTACAAGCAGTGGCAAAGGCCTCGATCGACCAGAGCAGAGAGATGAAATACCAGTCTCTCAATGAGTACCGCAAACGCTTCTCCCTGAAGCCTTACACGTCATTTGAAGAGCTCACAGGTGAGAAATGGTTTCTGAAATTTCTAAAAGGATCAAGGATTAAATGGGAAAAGAGAAGGTGAGAGGGAATTTAGTCAAGGGATAAACTATCTTCCTCCTCCACTTCCTCCTCCTCCTCCTCCTTCTTTTCTTCTTCTGGAAACAGGAAAGGACTGAGTTGAGAAAGAGGAGTGGGAATGGAGCAGGGATAAGCCTGCTCAACAGCCAGGACGCTTCTCAGCTGTCCCCAGATTGATATACCTGTATCTCTATCTTCTGTGCCCTCCAGGAGAGAAGGAAATGGCTGCAGAGTTGAAAGCCCTCTACAGTGACATCGATGCCATGGAACTGTATCCCGCCCTGCTGGTAGAAAAGCCTCGCCCAGATGCTATCTTTGGGGAGACCATGGTAGAACTTGGAGCGCCATTTTCTTTGAAAGGACTTATGGGTAATCCCATCTGTTCTCCTCAATACTGGAAGCCGAGCACCTTCGGAGGAGAAGTGGGTTTTAAGATCGTCAACACTGCCTCCATTCAGTCTCTCATCTGCAACAATGTGAAGGGGTGTCCCTTTACTTCTTTCAATGTGCAAGACCCACAGCCTACCAAGACAGCCACCATCAATGCGAGCGCCTCCCACTCCAGACTAGATGACATTAACCCTACAGTGCTAATCAAAAGGCGTTCAACTGAGCTGTAAAAGCCTACTGACCATATTTATTTATTTATATGAACAATTTAATTTAATTATTTAATATTTATACTGAATGCTTTTGTGGTTTTTTTTTTTTTTTACTTAACATCTTCTATAACAGAAGGCAATGTTCTTGAACAATGATACATTTGTGAAGATTCCTGTGTTTGTACTTTAAATATGTGTTACCTGAAAGGGAAAGACAACTTTCATTCTTCTGCATAAGCCAGTGAGAAGGGAAATGAATTTTGATGTCTTTATACTTGAATTTCAGCTCATGAATAGCTTTAAGAACAAAGAAAAGATGTATGAATATTTAAGTGCTATTACAAGATGAAAAATGCTGCAGGTATCAACACTGTTGGTTATGACTGTGTCTTCCTTACAATGTTAGGAGTAGATAATGTGGAATTTTAAAAAAAAACTTACATATCTTTATCTTATCAAACAAAGGGGTA